>NC_091472.1:33026082-33336082 GCF_036971445.1 Narcine bancroftii
GCAGTTGAGTAAAATGCAAAATAAAAGTAAGGTTTGATTTATTTTGAAGTTTAAAATCCAATGTCCCCAATTTGGACTTTTAAACATTTTGTAAGGTACTCGTTTCTGTGTAAGTGGCTAGTTTTGTCCAAGTATTGGAAAGCTAATCACATTTTTCCTTTTATATGTATATAAATACAAAATATATTTTAATCATCAACTTTTGTTTCCCAGGCTTCACAAATCAGATATTATCTTGCAGATAAAGTTGCAGATGACTTTAAAATCTGAAAATTAAAAAAGCCATCGGCAATTACTGTGTATTTAATTATTTTGGATATTCACAATGAGAAGCTTTCATGAACTATTAAAGTGTGCAGTTACTGGTTGTGCTGGTTACAGTGGTTGTGAATTGCAAATTAACTAGGCCTGGGTCAGCCAACAGAAGGTATTATTGTCCCTTTTCGAGGTTACAGTCACCCAAAATTCCATTAAGTCACTGCAACATTGACTACTTCTGTTCTCAAAACACTTGTAGCAGTTACTTTTTCTTGTTCTCAGCTGGCATTGTGACTCAGGCACATTCGCAGACGCCACCTCAGTCTGGTCCCGAAAGGAAAGAGTTGAGTTTTGGTCTTCCTGTTCGTCAGTCTTCAACAACAGCTTCCTTGAATGTTAGTTCTTCAAACCTGTCCAGAGGCGCAGCAGTGCCTAATGCAGGTCAAGGTAACATTTATTTCTTCCTTTTACTTTTTGATTTTCTGAAAGCCCAGTGCATTACATTCTTTGCACAATTAGATTGTTTATACATTATTCTAGAATAATTAGTCTGTTCATTTTTGCTCTGAAGCAAATGGCTTTTAGAATCTAATGTGTGGAATTGAATCCAACATCACGCACTTGCTTGGATCCCAGACAAGGGAAGCATTTATTGACCATCCCAGTTGTCCTTGAAAAGGATTAAGGATGGCTATTTCACCTCTAGTTTGAGGTAACTCTAGGGGTTTTATGGGATCTACAAATTCGGCCCCACAGTTGGGGTGTTGTGGGAGGTGGTGAGCTCCTTCAGCTTTTCCTGCTCCATGTCCCTTGTCAAAAGAATTGAGATTCACGGTCTTTCTTTGAATGTCTTCTATTTTGATTAATCAGGAGCCAGGTATTAACACCACTGAGATAGAAAGTTTTTTATTTGCAAGAATGCTATGAGAACACCCTTGAAGTGGTTTCTATCTTTGTATTCACTTACCATAAAGGAGCTTGGAGTGGAGTATCTATTCTGGGAGTCTGGTCTTGGATAGGCATATAAGATGTTATTGATTTTTTTGAGAATCCATGTCCAAAGGCTATTTTCTCCTCTCTGCTACCACTTCCTGATATTTTACCTTCAGCAAAGGTCAGAATTGATCCAATTAAATTGGTCTCCATCATTTGTAATATTTGAAACATGGTGCATCTTCAAATTCATGTATTTTGAATTGTTTATTCACTTTATAAGATGTAAATTTCTCTGACAAGAACAGCAGTTATTACTCATCAAAATTGTGCTTTGAAAGATGATGGTCAGGCGTCTTGAATGATTGCAGATCTTTTGGTAAAGGTATTGAGAGGGCATTCTAGGATTTGGACCCAGCAACAATAAAAAAATTTACTTATTTCCAAATCAGCTTTGCAATTTGGATGAGAAATGTAGGTAGTGAGGTTCCATGCATATTATGCTGTTCTTCTTGGCGATAGTTAGACACAGCCTTGTCGATATTGGTAACGGAGGGAATGAATGTATGTGGTGTCATGCATGAGGTTAGTCAAGTGAGACTTAGATTATATAACCATATAACCATTTACAGCACGGAAACAGGCCATGTCGGCCCTTCAAGTCCATACCAGTTCACTTGAACAACTCCACTAGCTCCTCCGCAAACTCCTGAGGAAGTAGAGGCTTTCTTCATGATGCCATTGGTGTGTTGGTTCCAGGAAAGATCTTCCGAGATAGTGACTCCCAAGAACCTCAAATCTGAAATTACTTTGGTGTTCAACTTGAAACTGTCTATCATAAACACGAAATTGTTGTCAGGAACCAAACCTTTTGAGAAAAATTGTTATCCAGTGTGTTCGAACCTACCTCAGGAAAGATGCAATAATGTTAATCTATTTTAGATTTGTTAGAGCTGCACTCATCCAAATAAGTTGAAAGTATTCCATTGTACTCCTGATATAACTTGTAGGTGGAGGTACAATATGGTGGTACAGAAGGTGACTCACTTTTTGCAAGATGCCCAGCCTTTGGCTGCAGAATGACTGATCCAATTAGATTTATCAGCTGCATGTGTATAGTTTGTGGAAAGTGGTGAGAATAAGCATCCAGATTTTCTAAATAGAGGTATAGTGAATGGATGTTGCAATTAAATTTTATGAAGTACTGGTACGTTATGATCTATGCGACTTAAGTCCGTCCACTCGTATGACCAAAATTTAAAAAAAAATTACTGAAAAGGTAGTAAACTCCCTCATTCCCACTGCTGCCAGGAGCCTGAGATGGTGGCGGGTAACCAGGGGCAGTGACGTCACCTTGCAACTTATGTTCTATGTTGTGATTTGGAATGCATGCACAGATTGCGCTCTCTCTCTTTCCCTCTCTTCCTCCCTCCCCACCCCCACTTAATCTCTGTCTCCCTTTCTAGCGGTGGGTCTCTCTGCGGAAAATAACACCTCCCGCGAGAGGTTGGCCGTGACGGCCGCCATTTTGTATTTGACAAACTATAACAGGAATACAGGGCAATTCCAACGCGTCCATTCTGAGATATGACCGGTTGGCTAGAACGGAACACTGACATATGTCGGAGAGTATCTGCTCTGATTAGGTCACAGCTGTACATATACCTTTTCTTTGAAGACTTTAGAGAGGGTGCAGAAGAAATTTACCAAAATGATTCTGTGAGTGCAGGATTTTTTTGATTAGAGTGGAGGAACTGGAGGTATTCTTGGAACAGAAGCGATTGAAAGAGATCAGAGGTATTTGCAATCATATAGAGTATAGACAGAGTGGACCAAGATGAACTCTTCCCATTGATTGGAGCAGAGAGATGAGCAGGGAACAATGAAGTTGACCAGGAAATGTGCGTGGTTTTTTTTTGCCATAATTGGTCCAGGTAATACTGGAGGCAGGATCAATTGTTCTATTCAAAAGGGAACTGGATGAATATCTCTCTGCAGGTTTATGGGAGAAGGGCTCACTAGATTGTTTTAATTATGGGAGAAGGGCTCACTCGATTGTTTTAATATACCGGTAGTTTAATTGAGGAATCCATGGGTTGATTGTCTCTTTGTGGTGATGTGCAAAATAATAAACAAACCACTTTATAGTTAATAAATTTAAAGTCTCCTAAGGAAGGGTAAACTTTAGCAATTAATGGAAAAAATTGAAATTCTCTAACCAAAATTTACCAAGAGAATCTGATTATCAGCTCCTTCAGTGTTATTTATTGAATGTTAAAATAGGCTTAAAATCCCAAAGTCTTCAGGTTTTTTAACTGGTTCTCATTGCATCCACTGGCATTTACAGTATCTTTTATTTGACATTGAAAATTGCTGAGTTAAATGGCTGATCTTTTTTTAAATTCCTCCCATCAGTTGGTGATGGTGATGTTGTGATGAGAGACAAGAATGATAAGAGAGTACGTTGTTTTTCCATGTTTGAGTCCATGGATCCATCTGCAGTAATTCCATCTTCGGGAACGCTCAGGAAAAACCAGAGCAGTGAGGATCTTCTGCAGGAAATTCAGGTATAGAAGCAAAAAATAATGCATTTTATGTCATGGCAAAATGTATAGCATCGGTATCCTTCCCTCTGAATTATAAAGTGTAATGCAAATGACAGATTTTGATAACTGATACAATTTTGCCCATTCATTTTTTAAACAATCTAGTTGAACCCTAACACAATAGATTTCAAAATCTTGACAAGTTATATAAAAAAATATTTTAATGTGCTTTAATTTATATGG
The DNA here is from genome assembly GCF_036971445.1 of Narcine bancroftii. Lineage (NCBI taxonomy): Eukaryota > Metazoa > Chordata > Chondrichthyes > Torpediniformes > Narcinidae > Narcine > Narcine bancroftii. Next base: position 33,030,063 of record NC_091472.1, read on the forward strand.
CTGTTTATTTTAAGTAGAGTTTGAATCTTGTCTCAAACATTTCACATAAATTTTCCTTCTGCAGTCAAACTTGGGTTGAAGATGCATCTTTCTAAAACTTAGTGAGGTAATACGCTTTGTTTCAAAAAACAGTTTGAATACAATTTATTTTTATAAATCATATTTTCTTAACTGACAAATGGCACATGATAAAATAATCCAGCTGGCCATGATACCTAATTGTCCCAATATATGTAAAAATTCATAATTTGTGATGAATTGAGAACTAAAGAATTTTTCATATTGCATCTCTTGTGAAGAAAGGAATAAAAATTATTTCTGAATGGAATTTTTATGATTTAAAATATGATGTTTACTTATGAGAAGGAAGGAGGTTATTCAGCCCATGGATTCTATGCTCATTCGCAGAGAACATTTCCATCAGTCCACCTCCATAACTTATTTCCCTGTGACCTGTTCTCACTTTCTCTCTCTCTCTTGCACTCTCATGCCCATCAAATCTCATCCATTTTCTTGCTTTGTATACTAAAAACAGTTTACACTGGTCAATTAATATATGACATGAATTTGGGATATTGGTGGAAATGAGCATTTGGAAGAAACCCATATGGTTACTGGAACAACTTGCAGTTACTAGAGCTGTGCGGCAATTAAGCAGGAACCAAACTGGTATCTTCAGAATGACAGCATTACTTAATAGCGGTAATCTATACATTATTTAGGCATTCATAAACTTTTCTCAGTGAAATATTTCAGAAATATATGGAATCAATTTCATAATATAATTGAAAATAAAATTGTTATTTAAAATGAAGTGGAATGCTTTGGCAATCAGTCATAGTCAGATTTGAGATGGTAATGAATATTGTAATGCTAAATAGTACTCTTAATTACTAATACAGGATGGCGGGGGTGGGGGGGGGGGTGATGCTGAATAAGGATCTTCTAGCAATGGAATTGCAAAATTGAGAGGAGTGGGAAAGTGCCAAAATTGTGCTAGTAGAAGTGTCTGAGATTAGGTAAAATGAGGCAAGTGAGTAATTTAAAGGCATGACCAATTTTGAAAATTTGAGAAAAAGCACTTTGTTAAGTATGGATGCGGATTCAGTATCAAATTGAGATTTATATGGAACACAAAATTGGAAGGTAATGGGGAGATATTGAGATCTCTGTACCCAGATCTGGTAAAGGCTCTTCAATGTTGCCATTGGGATTATATGCTATCCTACTGGTCATACCTCAATTTATGCATGTTTTATGATGCAAATCATTCATAATATGTATCAGCCAAAGATGGTAGCCATGCAGGAGATGCAGCTTATTACCAAGAAGGAAATTTGTCTGCAAGGTTAGTGGCTAATTTATGAATTACAAGGTAGTGTTTAAACAAAAGATCCAGATGAATAGAAATTATAACTTTTAAAACGTTTTGATTCTGATACAATTTTATTGTTATTTTAACTTTCAGACTGGGAATAAGAATGTGGTTAAAGTACCACCTCCTGTTCCAACTAAACCCAAGCAGATCTCATTGCCCTTTTTTGGACCATCTGGATTAGCTACTACAGCAGAGAGTAAGCCTGAGTGCAGCCCACAGACATTAACTGGGACTGGAGGCATCATGGTCAATAAACTGAAGCCAACCCAGACTGCAGGACCACAGCAAATGCAACATTGTGCCTCAAATGCACAAATTCAGCCAGCTCTGGAGGCACCTCCTGCAGCTACAGTTCGACCTTTTACCCCACAACCATCTAAAGATCCACCATCTCAGCCACTAAGAAAACCGGAGACAGTGGCTGCCAGTTCTATCTATACAATGTACACCCAACAACAAGCTCCAAGCAAAAACTTACAGCAGGCTTTTCAGAGTACCCTGTCCAAAGTGCAACAACGGCCACACTTCACAAGTGGTAAGTAATGTTAATTTATCTTGAGCTTTTAACTGGTTTGAATTGAATTTGCAAATTTTATTGTTTATTCTTCCCAGTCTAATTGGTTGCATTATGTGTAGTGTTCGAAGATAATCTTCCACTTTTCCTATTGAAAGTTTCCTTTAATATCATGTAATAATACAGAACATGAAATTATCTTCTGCCTGTCTTAAGGCAAAGTGTAGCCATAAGTATCTACTGGTGCCCCATTTAGTATGAGAGAAAGAGAAGCAAAAGAGAGTCCACTGAGTTTCTGTGGATTCACGTCCAGTACTCCCATAGCCTCTGCAGCCACACAGACTCCTGTTTTATCCATTGACAACCCAAGCTCCAGATCCAAACCTCCGATATGATCAGGAAGCCTTTATCGCTTGAGGCACTTCAGGACCCCTTCTTGCCTTCAACACCCTTTCAAATCCTGATTCCAGTACCTAGATCCGATGATCCAATCTCCAGAAGCCTGCAGCTCGTGTAAGTCACCTGACTGTGTCGCCTGCAGCCTATGTGGCTCTCCAGAGTTGTCTCCTCTGCTTCTTAACAGGGGTTGTTCTCTCGGTTTATGATGCCCTGCACTGATCCACTGCTGCCCAGCCCGAGTGCTATCATCTTGGGCACAGACCTCCACAATTGCAGGATTTTACTCACTAACACCATTGGCTCCTTTAACAGGCCTTTTAAACCTGTACACAGCCATCATCATTAGGGCTGGGCGATTGAACCTTATGGGGCAGTGCTGTGTCTCCATTCTCCTTGGGGGGGGCATACCAGCAGCAGCACCGCCATTGCTTTCTGTTAAAAGTGTTTTCGTTGAAGATGTTAAATTTTTGAAAAATGGTGCATTTGAGAATTAAATAAAGGGTTAAAGCCCATGCCATATTATTTAGAACTCAAATGTCAAGTGAATTTTTCTGTACTACTTTTCAATTCTGCATGTTGTCACCTAGCTTTGTGATTAGCTCTTCAAAGACTGGACTTATTGAGTCAAACATGTACATTTGAATATAATGTAATATAATATATTTTATATTATATAAATGTTTTTAAAGGAGATAGATTGTGGGGGTTTAGTGTAGGTCACACACAAACAAATACTTCACAAAACAGATCTCAAAGTGAAGACATTGAGGCACCAGTAATTTTGCAGAAACTTTGAAGAACTCATATGGAGACTTCACAAGTCGGTGTTAATTGGACTGATGTCATGGAGTAATGGACTATTGTTCTAAAAGCAGCAGGCTCAGAAGATTGGGCCTGGAGCCTTGGGGGGGGGGGGGGGGGGTCATGTGGTTTTGCAAGCAGAGAGAGAGAAAAACATTTGATTCTTTAGAGAGAGAGAATTCAGTTGGGGTTTTGCAGTGGCTTTTGAGACTGGAACATGACAAGCTGGGCAGCTTGTTGAAGACTCAATTTTGGAAGGTGGTTGTGAGTTCTGAGTTCAGCCTGGTGAAAACCCTTGTGGTCCTTAAAAGAAGAAATGACTGGCTAAAGTGTTTACCTGAAATAAGGGAAACAAGAGGAATTTTGTGGTGACCTGGAAGAAGAGGTTATCATTTGGAAAACCCATGATGGGGCAAGTTTCTTTGGAAAGACACTGAAGTATTGAATGTGGGAAATCTGTTTATGTGTGTCCAACGAGCTCTCTGAAACCAACTAGAACCTTCTTGAGTGGTAGCCATTTACCTTTTCACCAGAACCTGATGAAAATTCATAAATGTTAAATTCCGTGGACAGTATCAGAATTGCCTGATACCGGTGATTTGGAGGAGTGAAAAGTGAGATTGGTCTGTAAATGAAAGAACTTTCCTGAACAAATACACATTACATACATGTGTGCTTAGAATTAAAGGGGGGAGGGGGAATTAAGTTAATAGTAATAAGTTATAGTTTGATTCTGTTTTTAAGTTTAAAGAAAATTAAAAGCAACTTCTGTTTAAGTAACCATTTTTCTTGGTGAATTTCTATTACTGCTGGGTTTTGGGGTCCTCTGGGCCCATAACACTAATCATTCCTAAATTTCTAGTTAATTTTGACCATGGAACATTTTCATTTCATTTTTCTGACCCTTCGATGGTATGAGAAATGATCATACACACTGTTTATTTAATGTATAAGTTGACCTTGAGATGTCGGGTCCCCATTTTCAACCTTATTTTCATGATTTTATCATATATCTGGCGAATGTTGACCCCGTCCCCCCAAAAATAATCATGATGACTGTGCTGTTGAGAGTTGTCTGAGGGAGGTTGTTATCATGGAGCCTCCAACAAAAAGATGAAAGAATGAAGTGAGTTTTAAGAAATGGCCAAGAATCCAGCAACTGTACTGCTGCAAGAAAATTTGAGATACATGAGAAGTTGGTAAGAGATTGGAGAAAGAAAGAAGATACTTTAAGAAAAATACCAAAGAAACAATGTTCAATGAGAAGAGAACTCCTTCGTTGGCCAGAATTGGAAAATCACGTCTCAGCATGGGTACGTGAACAGAGGCAAGATTGGTACATAGTCACGTGAAATAAAATAAGAGCATTTGCTCTGAAGTGGGCAAAGTCGCACCCAGAACTCCGTAAAGATTTTCAAGGAACTGTAGGCTCGTGCAACTGTTTCATGTACAGGAAAAATTTGGTATTATGACAAAAAACAAAAATTGCTCAGAGACTACCAAAAGATCTTGATCATTAAGTTGTAAATTTTCACCAGATTATTATACAGAACCAGTTTGGATTGGCAAATATCGGAAACATGGACGAAACCCCTATGAATTTCAACAGGATAGGCAACAAAACAGTGGAATGGAAAGGTGTGAAAACTGCAAGCCAGAGTATGGGCCATGAAAGTGCCAGGTTTACCGTGGTGTTATCATGCATGACCGATGGGACAAAGTTAAAACCCATAGTAATCTTTAAGTGCAAACTTAAACTTAAAATAAAATTCCTAGCAAGCATTTTTGTACATTTTCATGAAAAAGGATGTTTGGATGAAAGTGGTGTAAAATTATGGATAGAAAATGTGTGGAACAAGCAGCCAGGTGGTTACACAAGGAACGGAGTTTGCTCGTCTGGGATATATTTTGTAGCCATTTAACCAAGAACATTAAAAGTAGATTGGCACTAAATAATACTTATATGGTGGCTATCCCAGGTGGTTTGACATCTCTATTGCAACCTTTAGATGCCTGCTTGAACAACCCATTCAAAGACCATGTGCATCACGAATGGAATACTTGGATGACAAGTGCAGAAAAATTGTTCACAAAAAGCAGGGCAATGTGTGCTGCATCATTTGATGTGCTGTGTGATTTTGGTCTGAGCATAAGATTAGGTGAAAGTAGAGACGAATAAAATAGTTTAAAAAGTGTGGTATCTCTATTGGAAAGGATGGTACAGAAGACGATTTATCGTGGGACATTCATGATGAAGCAGAAGCCGCCTCATCAGGTATAGACTGGGACCCATATGATGACAGTTAAAACTGAGAGACTCTGGATGTGCTTGCCAAACCAATTTTTCCCCTGCAACCGCTGCAACCGTGTCTGCCTGTCCCGCATCGGACTTGTCAGCCACAAACGAGCCTGCAGCTGACATGGACATTTACCCCTCCATAAATCTTCGTCCGCGAAGCCAAGCCAAAGAAGAATGATTTTGAAGGATTCTAAATGTTTTCTTCCAATAAAAAATTAGTTCTAATGTACCATATTTTCACTCGTATAACACACACGTGCATATAACGTGCAGAAAATCTTAAATTATGTTAAAATATTTTCATATAGCGCACGTGCATATACCGCACTGGTGTAGAATTCTGAATTCTGACTGACAAAAGCAATTTGCATTTAATTGGGACATGAGCAAAACAAATTCCCATAGTCCCAGTGTCTGCCACAGTTAATCTCCCATTATTTACACCCATTCAACTTCCCCCATAGGTGTTAATTGGCCATTATATAGATGATATCCTCCTGCAGCACAGTAACAAGCTTTGAAGAATCAATTTAAAAAGAATCCATGGGAATTGTAATAGCAACAATGAAAGGTTGCGCACAATTTAAAGATTGAAGACAAGCTTCAAAGTTGAGCAGGATTTTAAATCTGTCATGCTTTACTTTCTTTAAATTAATCTCCTCTCTCCGGGGACGGGTCTGGGCAATTAACATTGATAAGGTGCAGTGCCCTAGCCAGAATATCCTGTTTCTCAGAGAATACCATGGCACTCAGGCCAAAGAGATTTTGCTAAAATCAAAATTTTGAATTTTGGCATTTTGTATGTAGCCAATTTCCATGCTTGCTCTAAATTGTGCGCATTCTTTCATTGCCATTATTACAATTCTCACACTTGCTTTAAATTGTGCGCGTTCTTTCATTGCTGCTATTACAATTCCTGTGCTCGTTTTAAATTGTACCCGTTCTTTCATCGCCGTGATTACAGTTCCCGCACTAGCTATAAATTGAACGTGTTCTTATATTAGCACTATTATAGTCCCATGCTGGCTTTAAATTGTGCGTGTTCTTTCATTGCTGCTATTACAATTCCTGTGCTCGTTTTAAATTGTACCCGTTCTTTCATCGCCGTGATTACAGTTCCCACACTAGCTATAAATTGAACGTGTTCTTTTATTGGCACTATTATAGTCCCATGCTAGCTTTAAATTGTGCGCGTTCTTTCATTGCTGCTATTACAATTCCTGTGCTCGTTTAAAATTGTACCCGTTCTTTCATCGCCGTGATTACAGTTCCCACACTAGCTATAAATTGAACGTGTTCTTTTATTGGCACTATTATAGTCCCATGCTAGCTTTAAATTGTGCGCGTTCTTTCATTGCTGCTATTACAATTCTTGTGCTCATTTTAAATTGTACCCGTTCTTTCATCGCCGTGATTACAGTTCCCACACTAGCTATAAATTGAACGTGTTCTTTTATTGGTACTATTATAGTCCCATGCTAGCTTTAAATTGTGCACGTTCTTTCATTGCTGCTATTACAATTCCTGTGCTCGTTTTAAATTGTACCCGTTCTTTCATCGCCGTGATTACAGTTCCCACACTAGCTATAAATTGAACGTGTTCTTTTATTGGCACTATTATAGTCCCATGCTAGCTTTAAATTGTGCGCGTTCTTTCATTGCTGCTATTACAATTCCTGTGCTCGTTTTAAATTGTACCCGTTCTTTCATCGCCGTGATTACAGTTCCCACACTAGCTATAAATTGAACGTGTTCTTTTATTGGCACTATTATAGTCCCATGCTAGCTTTAAATTGTGCGCGTTCTTTCATGTGCAGATAACATGATCAGCTTATATAGCTATTACCTGCATTCAGTCTAGCTTAATCAACATAAAATGGCATTGCATTTAGTGCTACCTTTGAGATCTAGAGTGCTGGTTGTTTTCACAATGCGAGGAGTCAAACACAAATCTTACACCACTCATTTCAAACTGAAATTTGTTACCAGAGCAGAAGAAACTAATTACACAGCAGAGCAAGAGAGTTCACGGTCGGCGAATCATCCATTCATGAATGAAGGAAAGGGAAAGATGAATCCATGAAAACGTATAGTTGTGGCCCAAAAGCTAAATGGCCCCAGTTCGTCTGACTTGAAGGAGTGGGTTCTCGGTCGTAGAGAGCAAAATCGGACTGTATCCACAGTCGCCTCTCAGATGAAAGTAAGACTATTGGCACATGAAAGAGGCATCCTGGATTTCAAGAGAGGGTTCCCCTGGATAACAAAGTTTATGAAGCAAAACAGATTGTTGGTAAGAACTAGAACAGCTGTAGGTCAGCAACTTCCAGAAGATTGGGAACAAAAACTATTGATTTTTGCAACTTCATTGCCAATGAAATATGCACATTTAAAATCAGAACTGTGGACATCATTAACGTGGATGAAGTTCCAATGGCCTTTGACCTCCCCGCCACAAGAAATGTGGCAGCTTCTGGAACAAAAACTTGCCATAACCATGAATGGGCATGAAAGGTCGTACTTTACACGTGGTGCTAAATTGAAGCCAATGATCATATTTAAAAGAGTCACTTTGTCGCTAGAAAAATCCAAATAGTATGATCGTGCACTGTAACAAGAAAGGTTGGATGGACTCCAATGTTATGAAACTGGATGGAAAGGTGTTGCAGGCCTAGACCGGGCTGTTCTTTTTCAAAGAAATCATTACTCATATTTGAAACATAGAGACATAGAAACATAGAAGATAGGAGCAGGAGTAGGTCATTCGACCCTTCGAGCCTGCTCCGCCATTCAACGAGATCATGGCTGATCTTAAAGTTCAGTACCCCGTCCCCGCCTTCTCTCCGTAACCTTTAATACCCTTATACTGAAGAAATAGATCTCCCTCTTAAATAGATTTAATTAACCTGCCTCTACTGCCCTCTGTGGCAATGAATTCCACAGATTCACCACCCTCTGGGTCAAGAAATTCCTCCTCATCTCGGTCCTAAATGGTTTGCCTATTATCCTCAAACCATGGCCCCGGGTTCTGGATTTTCCCATCCTTGGAAACATCCCATCTGCATCCACTCCGTCCAGTCCTGCCAGAATTTTATATGTCTCTATGAGATCCCCTCTCAATCTTCTAAACTCCAGCGAGTACATAGCAGCTCACAAAGGTCATTCAGCACAAGACTATAAATTCAGCTGGTGCCCACATTACAGTAATTCTAGGTGGGTTGACATGTGTACTGCAGTCACTCAATATTTCCATTAATCATCCATCAGATCCGAATGGAAGGAATGGATGCAGAACGGCCCTCATGAGTCACCCTAGCTGGACAGCTGAAAAGAGCAACCTATACTGAAGGTTGTCAGAGCATGGAATAAGATTATACCAGAAACTATCCACGGTGGATTCAGAAAAGCTGGCATAGTCTATAGTGATAATGGTGATTCCACCACTGATGACAAAAGCAGTGACAGTATTAACGACAGTAACGGAAGAACGCTTGCAGGCTGTCGTAAAGTATTTTAATGAAGAGAGTGAACCATCTGACTTTGAAAGATTCTAAGGAGTTCTAGGTGATGATGAAAAAGAAGACTAACACAGTAACCGTTACTGTTTGTTAGGTAATTTTGATGTCTGTCCCTACGAGTGGGTTTCCTCCAGCTGCTCTGGTTTCCTCCAACCCTCCAAGAATGTGCAGTGGGTTGTAGGTTAATTAACATAACATAACAATTACAGCACGGAAACAGGCCATTAGGCCCTTCTAGTCCGCACCGAACCAAACACCCCTTTCTAGTCCCACCTCCCTGCACAATGCCCATAACCCTCCATCTTCTTCTCATCCATATACCTGTCCAACCTTTTCTTAAATAATACAATTGACTCCGCCGCCATTATTTCTCCCGGAAGATGATTCCACACAGCTACCACTCTCTGAGTAAAGAAGTTCCCCCTCATGTTACCTCTAAACCTCTGCCCCTTAATTCTTAACTCATGTCCTCTTGTTTTAATCTTTCCTCCTCTTAACGGAAATAGTCTATCCACATCCATTCTGTCTATCCCTTTCATAATCTTAAATACTTCTATCAAATCCCCTCTCAACCTTCTACGCTCCACAGAATAAAGACCCAATCTGTCCAATCTCTCCCCATACTCCAGATGCTTAAACCCAGGCAACATTCTGGTAAACCTTCTCTGCACTCTCTCCACTCTGTTTGTATCCTTCCTATAATTAGGCGACCAGAACTGCACACAGAACTCCAAATTAGGCCGCACCAACGTCTTATACAATCTCAACATCACCTCCCAACTCCTATATTCCATGCAATGATTGATAAAGGCCAGCATACTAAAAGCCTTCTTCACCACCCTATTCACGTGAGTTTCTACCTTCAGGGAACGATGTACCGTTACTCCTAAATCTTTCTGCTCTTCTGTATTCCTCAATGCTCTCCCATTTACCACATATGTCCTATTCTGATTCTTCTTACCAAAATGAAGCACCTCACACTTATCAGCATTAAATTCCATCTGCCATTTTTCAGCCCACTTTTCTAAGCAGCCCAAATCCCTCTGCAATCCTTGAAAACCTTCTTCATTATCCACTATTCCACCTATCTTAGTATCGTCTGCATATTTACTAATCCAATTCACCACCCCATCATCTAGATCATTAATGTATATAACGAACAACAATGGGCCCAATACAGATCCTTGAGGCACACCACTGGTCACCGGCCTCCAACCTGACAGACAATTATCCACTACCACTCTCTGGCCTCTCCCTTTCAGCCAATGTTCAATCCATTTGACTATCTTAAAATTTATACCTAAAGACTGCACCTTCCTAACTAACCTTCCATGTGGTACCTTATCGAAGGCCTTACTGAAGTCCATATAGACAACATCCACTGCGCTACCCTCATCCACATTCCTAGTCACCTCTTCAAAAAATTCAATCAGATTGGTCAAACATGACCTTCCTCCCACAAATCCATGTTGAGTGCTCCTGATCAGACCCTGTCTATCCAGATGTTTATAAGTACTATCTCTAAGAATTTTCTCCATTAATTTACCTACCACAGACGTCAAACTTACAAACTTAGTGTGCAGCGAACTGGGATTCACCGGTAGGGTGTTGTGCTGATGGCTGGCCCTGCCTCCTGGCTCCACCTCCATCTGCTCACATATAACCCCGGTTTCCCGCCTAAACCCAGTCCCTTCTGAAGACCATTGTGAAACCCTCCCCATAGTTATAAGCTAATAAAAGTGTTTATTCTCACTCCAGTCGTGAGAGCTTTTATTCACGTTACACGGTGTATACTGTACCGTATATGACACTGTAGCATGAAAATTTGTTGTAATTGTTTTTTTTGGTTTTTCATGGGTTGACTTGTATGCCGAATTGGCATTGAGTGGTTTTATGAGTTGAATTTAAGGTCTCATTGTTGTATCTGGCATACAAGTTGACCCCCCATTTTTGAATGATTTTTGAGGATTTCAAGATTTAATTTGTATGCCGAAATATACTCAACTTCATGGTATATCATGTGAACATTCTTCAAGTGGCATCAAATAGCTTTGTGTGCATAAGGTGATGGTAGTCAGCTTTGCATTACCAATCTTTTGATTCCTCATGTCTACCTCTGTCCTGCCAAATTGCATGAGTAAAAATTTCCATCAACTAAGTAGTACAAGGACTATTTAAGATTCCTTTATGGGTATGTGCACAAATGACACAAAATTTGTTTTCCTTTCTTTGCCTTGTGAAGGCACACAGAGGCACCACAAGTCCAGCACCACTCTCAAGATGAGAAAGAAACAAAAGGAGTTACTTCAACCATATCAAGTGTCTGTGAATCCTGCCACCTCCAATGGTTCCCCCTCCTGCTCTTGCTTTTCCTCTTATTCATATATACATCTGTCTGCTGTAGCGGTGAACTAAGCTCATGATCTCTAAGCCTCCCTCCTTGATTCCTAGTTCCAAATCTCAAATGTGATTAAGAAATTATCAATATCTGTCCCTCATGAATCCCAGAAGCCAGTTAGAAGTCCGGGGTCTGCGGCTGAGGTTCATACTAGTTCACTGCTGAGGTCTGCTACGTTAGAGTCCTAACCCAAGTTTCTCCTTCTTGGTCTGTGTTGTTCTCCTACTCTTGTGCCTGCGCCGGGTCCACTGGTAAGAAAGGTGCCTTGGATGCCTCAAGCTTGAGTTTGCTGCTGGAATGGAGAGGAGGTCGTGTAGTTACAGAAGTTACAAGAGTGCAGGAGACAACAGCATCAGATTTAGTGGCGGGATCCATGGACATTTGTTGTCTCTGAAAGGACTCTTTTGTTTCTTTTACTCATCCTGATAACACCACTGGACTGATGGCACCTCTTTGTGTGCCTTTTGCAGACCAAACAAAGACTTGACGATTCACTGCCCATAATTGTGGTTTTTGCTGCAAAGTGCATTATTAAAGTTGATTTAATTGCTCTTCCTACTTGTTTCATCAGTCTGAAGTTAATTCTTTAAAACATTATTTTGCATCCACTGCCTATGATCTATTCTGTCACACATAAAACTGCTGTCTGTATTTTATCCTACATTATTGCTTGCTTCGCTTCTGTTATCATTGACCCAAGATGATGCCCGTCACCAAACCAATCTTTGCTCATCCTTGTCTTGCTTCATCTCCAATCTTTTCCCACTTCATGTATCTTTTTAATTTAGCTCTCTGACTCATTCATCCCAAAGACATTGTATAGCTTCAGACTCTGGAGTTTTGGATAAAAGCCACTTCCTCATAAATGCCAAGAATTTTCTATATTAGATAAAATAATGAAAGTAGCAATTATGTATTTTCCAAACAATTTTTTCCATCTATATTTGAGCATTATCCTTGCAAGATCACAGCATCTTCTCTTTCCAAATACCCTTCCCACTTTAATCTCAAATAAAAGGTCCCACCCAAAACGTTGACTGACCATTTCTCTCTATGGGTGCTGCTTGACGAGCTGAGTCCCGCTCTCTGCGGTTTCTCTTGCATGAGCATTGTGTATCACTTGTTGCCTCTGGTGGGGGAACATTGAATCTTGCCATTTGCTTTTGTCATAAATAGTGTTTGCAGCAGTGAAATGACAGTGTTTCAGCTTGGCCTGCATCAATGAAAACAAAAGGCAGGGTGCTGATTCAGGCTTAAACAGAAAGATGAGCAAATAGAGGAATTAGAATCTTGCAGTTCTTTAAGTAAATTGGTCTTGTCTTTAAGATATGCAATTTGAGAGAAAAATGTACGTTAGAGAAGAGTCATTCAGTGACATTATTATTGTATAGATATTCATGTTAACTTAAGCTGTATCTACTTCTGAATTCTGCTTTATTTTGTTAATTGCAGTATATGGCAAACCAGTCGTTCCTGCATCTTCACAGAATTATGTAAGCAATGAATCACAAGCTGACCAGGAAATTAATACTCATTATTCAAAGAGTCAAGATAAACCAGATTGCCCTGAGTCAGAAACTGATAACACCGCATCTCTTGGAGACCATTCAGAGACTGAACGCATTCCACGACCACTGAGCCCCACAAAGCTTCTTCCTTTTATGTACAATCCATATCGAAATCAGAGTGATGCTGATTTGGAGGCATTAAGGAAAAAACTGTCCAATGCTCCTCGGCCGCTGAAGAAGCGTAGCTCAATTACAGAGCCCGAAGGACCAAATGGACCTAATATTCAAAAGCTGCTGTACCAGCGCACCACTCTGGCTGCTATGGAAACAGCGAGTCCAATGCCATTCTATCAACCAAAACAACCTACATTTTCGTCAGCAGAAGAGAAGACCTTGAATGAAAGCATAGATGTCAATGCTAAACTGGAAAATGAGGCAACAACATCCAACGAAGAAACTTCAGATCAGACAGAACCAGTTGTCAAAAAGGAGACCGAAGTATCAGACGCTGAAGTATTTGTGAGGACTTCTCCAGGTAGCTCAGTTCCTGTTTTGGAGGGACAACTGGTAGTTCCTACACTTTTACCTGCCGTGGAAGAACTGCAGAATCAAGAAAATCCACTCTCACCACAGGAATTAGCAGAAGAATATCCTCCATATCCACCACCTCCTTACCCTGTTACTGGTGATCACGAGGCTGTGGGTGATGATGGTTTTAATATGCGACCACCTGAAATTACTGGACACATTGTCCTACCACCTGTGAGTAATATGTACTTCAGAATTCTTATTTGAACATTGGATTAATTAATCACTTTTGAATTTAGAGAAATTACTTATGATGGATATGCAGTTTAAAAAAAAAATTAATATCATTCTAAATTGAAATTTTCAATTATGATTATATGTCCTCGAATCCTATTCATTTTCTCTAAAGTATGCTCATTAATTAAAAAAATATCTAGTACCTGCATGCTATAGTGATTTGAACAAAATATTTATATTTCAATTGTATTTGTAAGTTAAATGGGATGATAAAATATTTCATTTTTTGACATTATACCTTCCATAATTTGCTTTTATATTGTTTCATCAGTACTTACTTAATCTCTCTACTGCCTCCTTCCCATTGGACAGAATTTCATTCTAATTTCTTTCAGCTTAGAACCTCTTGAAAACTAACTTTTATCAGAAACTTGTCTGTACTACCTTTTTGGTATTAGTTATACATATATTTTACTATACTTTATTCTATATCAACAAGTATTAATCATTCCCAAACTGAATAATCAAAACCATACTGTAAAAATTGTATTTTATAAATTTGATGCAGTATTTTCTAAGAGCCACTTTAATTTTTCACTTTTCACAGAAAAATGATAGGAATAAGAAAGTAAAATTACTGGACCAATTTCCGCTACTGTGAGAATGGAAAAAAAATATTTGGATGCTTTAATAATCTTGTGTAGTGTCTAATACTGTGTCATGAAAAATAGTGATGATCTGGTAATGAAGGCCTGACAATCAACACGTATAATATTGTGAGTGTTGAATATGACACCATTATGTGTACGCAATGACGTGGGGAACTGATTTACACTGAACGCTTCGTAGTAATGCTTGTAGTAGGTAATTAGTAAAGCATTGAGTTAGTCTGCACTGACCTTATGGATGTCATTATTTACAACGGGGTGGCCTCAAACATAATAGTGGCGACAAGGATTCAAGAACTCATTCAACCATTACACATTTATCAACTCTAACTACAGAAGACAGCGAAAAGCTGGGAATCCCAAGTGATGGCAGCAGCAGTTCCTGCAGCTCATTTCGAAAAATTCAATGAAAGCAAAGAAACTTGGGAAGTCTATGTAGAACATTTTGTTAATCATTGCATTGTACATGATATTACTGAAAATCCTCCATTGAATAAAAACGTGCATTGTTTCTAACCGTAAGGGGAGGAGACACCTATGAGCTCTTAAGATCACTATCGCCCACATGCCTTCAACGAAAACATATGCTGAAATCTGTCAAGCTATCAGTCAGCACCTTAATCCACGACCTCCAGAAATGACAGAAAGACATTAATTTTACCGACGTAAACAACAGCATGGAGAGTCTGTCCCAAATTTCATGGCTGTGAAACGTAAACTGTCTAGATACTGTGCATTTGGACAATTCAGAGACACTACGTTAAGAGATCAATTAGTAATGGGTTTAGCTGAACAAACTACCTGAGGAAAAACTAATTGCAACACAAAATCTGACACTTGAACTGGCATTAGACTGCCACCAAGACAGCGGCAAGAACATAGGAACATAGGAAGTAGGAACAGGAGTAGGCCAAAAATGGCCCATCGAGCCTGCTCCGCCATTCAATGAGATCATGGCTGATCTAATTTATGACCTAACTCCACCTATCTGCCTTCTCCCCATATCCCCTAATTCCTCTATCATGTAAAAATTTATCTAACCGAATTTTAAATATGTTTAATGATGCAGCCTCAACCACTTCCCTGGTTAGAGAATTCCAAACATTCACTACTCTCTGGGAAAAACTTTTTTTCCTCATCTCTGTCCTAAATCTACTCCCTCGAATCTTGAGACTGTGTCCTCTTGTTTTAGTTTCCCCGGCCAGCTCAAAAAACCTTCCTACATCTATCCTATCCATACCCTTCATAATCCTATATGTTTCTATAAGATCTCCTCTCATTCTTCTGAACTCGAGCGAATACAATCCTAGCAATGCAGATGTCTGCCAGAGAGACTTGGCTATCAATAAATCTTGGCGCCAAGATTCTTCCCGCCGGGAACCTGTCCACCAAAAAATGTTTTCGCTGCGGGAAGACGAATCGCAGCCCCATTAACTGCTATTTCAAAAAAGCCAAATGCCACAAATGCAATGAGATGGGGCACATCAAAGCAAGATGTCCAATGATAAAACTAAAGAAAGATTACCAGCCTGGCTCCAGAAAAATACAATTTGTGAAAGCCCAGGCACTGAAAACACAGATACCAATGAATCAGAAGAGGAACCAAACAAAAGTAAACATGTCATACAAGTAATTCACATCTGTGGACTGGGCCACAAAGGGCCAAATTTTTACATCTGTCTTGGGTAAACTTGTACCTCACATTTTGTTCGTTTTAGATTGGTCACAGTGTTTGAGCTACCGAAAGAAAATACACACACACACCGAGAGCAGTTCAGATTATACAAATGTTTATTACAAATTCAAAAGCTGATTTCACACTACAATATGCAATCCCTTCCCAACTATACTTATCAACGCTTGGACCGGTCCCAACTGCCGAAGCGAGGCAACAACTGCACACTTGTAGTAGGTTGTCAGGGCACCGGTAGCAGCTTCTCCACCTCCCTTGACCGGGACGTTGGCTGGACTCTAGAAGTTCTTCTTGCTGAGAGATGTTGCCACCTCTCAGAGTATCAAACTTCAGCAGCGGAACCATGGCTTATATTACCCAAAAACTGCTTACCCAAACACCTATTCCTAGCACAGCAAGAAAGATAAGCGAGCAAGCTAGCATGCTAGGATTCTATCGAATAACATAATTTTCAGCTTATCACTTTGAATACAATGGCTTATTTTGCATCAAGGCTAGGCCTCTGACAGTCTGTGACCAAAACAAGCAGGAAGATTAAATGTTCTTGGTACACAGATGTCCTTTCTTCAGATAACAGCATCTCTGGCCCCTCGGTAGAATTTAGCTTATGTCTGCTGATTCTAAAAACAAGCAGGTTGTCAGCCTTGCAGAAGCAAAAGCTGAAAAGTAAAAAAAAAACAGTTAGAATCTTCCATTACAACATCCATGTCCACATTAACAACAAACTGATACGGATCGAACTAGATATGGGAGCAGCGGTTTCCCTCATGCCCAGAACAATGAAGGAGTGTCTGCTGCCACACACAAAGATGCTCCAAATGGACACCATCTTAAAAAACTGATATGGGGAGGAAATACAAGTTTTTGGAAAGTGCAAGGTACACATTAAGTACAAGAATCTATCTAACCAGTTGCCCCTCTATATGGTGAAAACTGAGGGGCCAGCATTGCTCGGTCACAATTGGTTAAGCAACCTTCAGCTGGATCAGTCAAAAGAACAAAGAAAAGTGAGATGAACACCTGCAGCAAAAAACAAAGTGGCTCCAATTTTAAAACGTTATTTGAAAATGGTTTGGGAAAAATTTGTGGGGTATGAGCCAAACTACATGTGAAACCCAAAGCAGAACCCAAATTTTGCAAACCCAAAGGCATACCTTTCTCAATAAAGAAAAAAAATCGAATCGGAACTTAATAGACTGCAGAAAGAAAGGATATTAGAAAAAATCCAGTACTCTGATTGGGCAATCTCATTCATACCAATACGCAAGTCAAATGGAGAAATACATATCTGCGGTGATGACAAAGTGACCATCAATCAAGCACTACAAATTCCGGAACATCCCATCCCAAAGGCTGAAGAACTATTCCAAACATTAACTGGAGGACAAAAGTTCATTAAACTGGACCTGTCACAGGCCTACCAACAGGTGGGGCTAGACTACAGCTCCCAGAAATATGTAACCATAAACACACATTTGGGATTATTTGCATACACCCACATGCCGTACAGAACATCAGCAGCACCTGCCATAGTCCAAGCAATTATGGACAAGTTACTGCAAGGACTCAATGTAGGCTGCTACTTAGGCAACATCATTACTGGCAGGGACAACACCGAGCATCTAACTAACTTAGATATCATTCTGAATCGACTACAACAAACAAACGTCCGACTACGAAAAGACAAATGTGTGTTCATGGCACCATCAGTGACCTATTTGGGTTTCATCATCAATCAGGAAGGGGTACAAATGGACAACGAGGGTACAGAAGCTGTACGGAATGCTCCCTACCAAACCAACAAAACTGAACTACATTCATTTCTGGGTCTAGTAAACCATTATTGCTGACACATTCCAAACATAACTATGTTGTGTAATCCCCTGAATTAACAACTTGAAGAATCAAAAATGGTACTGGAACACAGAAACCAAATGAGCTGTTGATGAACTAAAAACAATTTTAATAAGTAATAACCATGTCTTAATTCATTACAATCCAAAGAACTAACACTGGCAGTAGACGCGTTGTCCATGGGATTTGGCGCCATACTGTCATAGAAAACTGAAAAAGAACAACCCATTGCATTCGCCTCCCGATCACTAACTGCTTGTGAGTGGAACTATGCTCAATTGGAAAGAGAAGGACTAGCCATCATCTTCGGAGTAAAAAAGATTTCACCAATACCTGTACGGACACAAGTTTACATTGGTGACAGACAACAAACCACTGAGTCTAATATTGGGATCAAAAAAATAAATACCAATGGTAGCAGCAGCCCAAATTCAAAGGTGGGCGATGCTGTTGGCAGCATATGATTTTGATTTAAAACCAGCGCTACAGAATAACTACGCAGATGCCCTCTCCTGCTTACCACTCCCAGATACAGAGCAGAACGAAACAATTGTGAAATAGACATCAGAAGTAAAACAGAAATAAATCAAAGCCAAGTGAATCAACTTCTGATAATGACAAAGGGGATCAGTAAGGGAACCCAGAAAGATATATTACTGTCCAGAATATTCTATTTCACAAACAATGGCTGGCCAGAAGATCAGGAAATATCAGAGGAAATGAAACCCTATTACACCAGATGTGGCGAACTGTCCTACTATGGAGAACCCAGACTGTCATTACCAAGAAGTGGCAGCAAGATGTCCTGGCTGAACTACACAATAACCACCCAGGGATAGTGCGTATGAAAGCACTAGCCAGGATGCACACTTGGTGGCCTTCCATAGGGGAAGATATCGAGCACACAGACAGAAGGTGCAGTACATGCCAGCAGGCACAACCCAAAGGACCTCAGGCAGAAGCAAGCCCATAGAAATGGCCATCACAACCATGGCATCAGATCCACATAGACTATATGGGGCCATTCATGGGAAAGAATTTCCTGATAGTAGTTGACGCGCACTCGAAATGGACGATTATAATCCGCATGAAAAACAAAATTACTGCGAGTCAGACTATTGAAAAACTCAGGAGCTTTCGCATCATGTGGATTACCCATTCAACTCATCTCCGCGCAACAATAACATTCGCCACATACTCTCTGCACCAGACCATCCCAGTACAAACGGAGAAGCAGAAAATTTCATACAAACTTTCAAGAAAGCCATGAAAATTAGACGAAATTTGGACTCACTGTCCCTTAAGATCGCGGAGTTACTGGAACACACAACATTCAACCACCAAAGAACACTGGCAGAGTTGATGTTTGCAAGAAATCTAAGGACCAGACTGTCGGCAATATATCCAAATATCAGCCTCAGACTGCAACAGACAGCTTCCGCTCTAAGATCGATTGAAGTGGGGGAATCAGTATTGGTGAAAGACTACCACATCCACAAAGCTCCATGGTGCGGGGAGTAGTCCTGAAAAATCTCAGCCCATACTCATATCACATCCTTGTGGGGGACATGATATTGAAAAGACACACCAACAACTAAGACCAGTGGACAACGCAATGGCACCCAAAGCCAGAAAGGACGGTGTGTTCAGTGAGGGGCCGACCTGGCTACCAGTAGCAGCGTCTCCACCACACATTGACAGATACGAAGAAGGGCCGAGACCACCGATTGAGGAGATACCATCAAGAAGGGCACCTAAAACCAAAGACCAGGCAAGCAGCCCACTGGGTCTTTGCCACCCAACTCCGAAAAGACTTCCAAGATCATCTTCTCCACCGCCCAGTTATATCCTGACTGATGAAATGGAACAGATCATGCCTAAAGCTCATTTACAACAACAAAGTGCCCTGACCGTAAATTCAAACAAACCACACATCCACCGGAACATTTCAAAGGGGGAAGAGTGTTGGATATGACACCATTACGTATATGCAATGACGTGGGGAACTGAACACTTCAGAGTAATGATTGTAGTATGTAATTAGTAAAGCATTGAGTTAGTCTGCACTGACGTTGTGGCTGTTGTTATTTATAGCGGGGGGCCTCAAATATAACAATGTGATTTAATGTAAGTGACTTAATTCAGTTTGAAACCATGATCTTAAATTTGTAGAAAGCAACATATGAAAGTATCAGGTACAAGTTGGCCATGATAAATTGGGAAATTATATTAATAAGTATGACATGAAACAAGCAATGGGTAATGAATTCACGGTTTCATTTAGCGTAGCAGTTACAGTGCCAGCAGTCTGGACCTTGTTTCGAATCACGGCTGTCTATGAGCAGTTTCTAAGTTCTCCTCATGTCCGTGGGTTTTCCCCGGAGGCTCTCGTTTACTCCCACCCTTCAAAAAGTACTGGGGTTGTCGGTCATTTGGGTGTAATTGGGCAGCATGGGCTCATTGGCGAAAGGACCTGTTACTGTGCTGTATGGTTAGATTTAAATTTAATACGCAAGAACTTGCGTATTAAACCTTAGAAGTTTCTAGACATCCATTCAAGGCAAAAGAAAACAGGAAAAATAATCTAGCCCTAACTATAAATTAAAGTTGGTTTTGAATCAAAGGAAAATTATTGTAATGTTGGTGAAAACACTTAATGCACAAGGACGAGTAAAACGTCAGAATTTAGTATGAGATTTAAAGGATTGTTGGTGAAAGGGAAAGCAGAATATGTAAGTAGTCTACTGTGAAACAGCAAACCAGACATAAAGTTTTCATGAAAGCATAAATAGGAAAAAATTATCGAAAATCCATGTGAAATCCTTGCAGTCAGAGAATGGAGGAAATAAGCAAATTAAACACATAATTTACACCTGTCATCATGGAAGAGACAAAACCTCCCAGAACTAGTGGAGTACTGTATTTCTAGACTGAATGAGGAAACTAAAATTAGTGAGAGTTTTGAAGAAATTAATGATAACAGAATGAGATAAATAGCAATTACCTGTATCCTGGAGTTTTGATGGAGATGGATATAGAGTTAATTCTTTTTCAGTATTTTTATTGAAATTGAAATTTCACATCGAAAAATACAGAGTACATAAAGATACATATTAAAAGTTAAAAAAATGAAGATAGCATATGGAATACCAAAAGAAGACATTGCGAGAGTTGATGTCACCTTTGAAGGCTCGCAGACTTAAAGCAATTCAGCAAAAATGCAGTGTTTTTAACTCTGAAAAAGTGTGTATAGAGCTTTTGAAAGGGAATGGTCCTCAAGAATGTGTAAGGGAAGTACTTAGAATCTCCTCTGATAGAAGCATGATGGCAGCGCCTATTAATTGGCAACAAGCACGAGGGGATGCAGACTCAGGGGAAGCAGAGAATTGGAGCAGGGCACCAGAGGACAGAAAGATCACCCCCCCCTCCCCCACCTCCTCGACTGAGAAAAAGTGGAGGAAAAGACCCGAGGGACAGTGACCATGGCGGTGGACCAGTGAGAAGCTCTGATGCTGAGGGATCTGTGCATGCAGCGGGCTGCTAGCAACTCGAGGCGAGGAGCCCCCAGAAGCTGTGGGGTGCTGAAGTCTGCCATCAGGAGACTCGCGCCATGCTGCGTATTGCTGGACACTGGCCTGAACTGGCTGAAGGAGTACCAGGTATCGGAACTGGGATGTGAGGGCGGTGCCAAGGGCGCCAAAGGGCTCCTGACTGTGTCAGAGGTTCAAAACTGGAGCTTGGGTTGCCAATGGTTTGGTCTGGACTCTGTCAGACTGCGGAGCTGCAGAAGCACTGGAGGCGAATTTACAACTGATCGGTGATTGTGGGGGGGGGACACTCTCTTTTGCTTCTTTTTCTCTGAATGTAAGAAATGTAGGAGGTGCTATGGCAATTTCTGCCAGTGGGAATCTGTCCGCCTTGCAGCAGGCAAAAAGAAATTTCATGTAATATGAGACTGTTTTATTACTATGATAATAAATTGAATCTTGAATTATACATTATAATATAACTTGTTTGATTGAGAATAGTGTAGTCATATGTTATTATTTTATTATAAAAAGACAATCTAAGCCCACTACCAAAAATGAAGCGGTTTGGCAAAGAGAGAAAAAAAAATCCTTAGAGTAATCAATTACCTTATTAGTCAACACCAAATCAGAGATTCAAAAAGTGTCCTCACAGTGTTTGAAAATTTAAATTCAAATCAGAAATTGAGCATCTAATCTTCTCTATATTTAAACCTCATAACCTCACGTAGCCATTGAGCATGAATGAATTGAGCAAGGAGCAACATCCTTTCATTTGAGCAACAGTGCCTGTCTAGCCATAAGACTAATAAAGGCTAAGGATATGGAGATAATTAATTTGTTGTCATCTTGCATAATTGCATAGAATATGGAAAGAGTCCCACTTATTAAAATGTAGCAAATATAACATCATTAATTAAGAAAGAGGGAAGGAAGAAAATAGGGAAATGTATTAAGATGCATAACCAATGTTTCAGGCTTGATGATGGGTTGGTATGTATCTTTACCTTTGGTATCCAAGAAAAGTGCAGAGAACAAAACAAAGGACTCCACATCATCTTTGTTGACCTCACCAAAGCCTTCGACACCGTGAGCAGGAAAGGGCTTTGGCAAATACCAGAGCGCATCGGATGTCCCCCAAAGTTCCTCAACATGATTATCCAACTGCACGAAAACCAACAAGGTCGGTTCAGATACAGCAATGAGCTCTCTGAACCCTTCTCCATTAACAATGGCGTGAAGCAAGGCTGTGTTCTCGCACTAACCCTCTTTTCAATCTTCTTCAGCATGATGCTGAACCAAGCCATGAAAGACCTCAACAGTGAAGACGCTGTTTACATCCGGTACCGCACGGATGGCAGTCTCTTCAATCTGAGGCGCCTGCAAGCTCACACCAAGACACAAGAGAAACTTGTCCGTGAACTACTCTTTGCAGACGATGCCGCTTTAGTTGCCCATTCAGAGCCAACTCTTCAGCGCTTGACGTCCTGCTTTGCGGAAACTGCCAAAATGTTTGGCCTGGAAGTCAGCCTGAAGAAAATTGAGGTCCTCCATCAGCCAGCTCCCCACCATGACTACCAGCCCCCCCACATCTCCATCGGGCACACAAAACTCAAAACGGTCAACCAGTTTACCTATCTCGGCTGCACCATTTCATCAGATGCAAGGATCAACAATGAGATAGACAACAGGCTCGCCAAGGCAAATAGCGCCTTTGGAAGACTACACAAAAGAGTCTGGAAAAACAACCAACTGAAAAACCTCACAAAGATAAGCATATACAGAGCCGTTGTCATACCCACACTCCTGTTCGGCTCCGAATCATGGGTCCTCTACCGGCATCACCTACGGCTCCTAGAACGCTTCCACCAGCATTGTCTCCGCTCCATCCTCAACATCCATTGGAGCGCTTTCATCCCTAACGTCGAAGTACTCGAGATGGCAGAGGTCGACAGCATCGAGTCCACGCTGCTGAAGATCCAGCTGCGCTGGATGGGTCACGTCTCCAGAATGGAGGACCATCGCCTTCCCAAGATCGTGTTATATAGCGAGCTCTCCAATGGCCACCGTGACAGAGGTGCACCAAAGAAAAGGTACAAGGACTGCCTAAAGAAATCTCTTGGTGCCTGCCACATTGACCACCACCAGTGGGCTGATATCGCCTCAAACCGTGCATCTTGGCGCCTCACAGTTTGGCGGGCAGCAACCTCCTTTGAAGAAGACCGCAGAGCCCACCTCACTGACAAAAGACAAAGGAGGAAAAACCCAACACCCAACCCCAACCCACCAATTTTCCCCTGCAGCCGCTGCAACCGTGTCTGCCTGTCCCGCATCGGACTTGTCAGCCACAAACGAGCCTGCAGCTGACGTGGACTTTTACCCCCTCCATAAATCTTTGTCCGCGAAGCCAAGCCAAAGAAGAGAAGAGAAGAAAGATAAAGTACACCTTCTAACCTGTTTAGTTTCTCCAGCATTGTGCTTTTACTAGATGCCTGACATTGGAAATACAAAAAATTGCTGGGACTTGATATTGAAAGAGTAGCAACAGGGCATTCAAAATTGATTAATTATTATGGATTTATGAAAGGGAAATTGTGTTTGACATTCTTTTGAGGTTGTAACAACCAGAATGAATGAGAGTGAACCAGAGGGTGTGGTCTATTTGGACTTTCAATGGTCTTGGATGAGGTGCCACAGGAAATTATTAAACAAAATTAGAGTAATAAACTGGTGCAAATTGTGGCTTAGATAGTGGGTCCAGTACAGAGTACGAATACATGTGTAATGTTTGAGATTAGCAGCTGTAATTCATGGTTGCCACAGAGATTGGGCTGGGCCTATATTTGTCAGTATCAAAATGAATGATTTAGATCACACATGTCAAACTCTGGCCCCCTGGCCAATATAATTATATTTGGCCCGCAAGATCATTTCAAAAATGTATTAGAGGTGGCCCGCCCTGCAGCGAGAGCCGATGGTGTTTTTTTGGTAATGTCATCCCCACCATCCTCCCCCTTCATTGCACACCTTTCCCCATTGTAACACGAGAAATTGTAACACGAGAAGTCTGTCCATGTCATCAGCCGGCAAGCCAGTTGGAAGGCTCCCCGCACAACCAGTCACTTCTCCCACCTGTCGAGCGGTGCGGCGGATTGCCGAGCGCCTGTGATTTCCTGTCAGCACAACGGGCATGGCAGGCTGCGCACGGCCCCCGGGCAGCACGAGCCCCGCGCGACTGGCACCGGACGGCCCTTCCACAGCGCGAGCGCACTTCTCCCGGTCGCCACGGCCTTCAGCGCTTGCACCCGCGCAGACCCCAGGGACGGCTGGTTCGGCCCTGCACGGCACGTGAAGAGAGAGATGGTGGCTGTCCGCAAAGGCTGATCGGCAGCGCGCTGGGCCTGAGTGGGTGGGTAAGCAGGGGTGGGCAGAGGGTGTAGGTGAGGAGTAATGGGCAGGGGAAGTTATGGTGGTGCGAGGGGCAGTTAGAGGGAGGGATGAGTAGAAGGAGGGGTGGATAGGGAAGAGGTAAAAGGGGAGGGGCAGGGCAAGTAGGGGAGGGGTGATTAGAGGGTGAGAGATGGGTAGAGGGAGGAACAGGTTGAGGGGAGTGGCAATAGAGGGGCGTGTATGGAATGGGGTGGGTAGAGGCAGAGCGAGTGGAGTGAAGGGTGAGTAGAGGTTGGGTAAAGGACTGGTCAGGTAGAGGGATGGTGGGTCGAGGGTGAATAGAGGCCTAGAGCCTGAGGAGTAAGCAGGAAATGCTGAGTCCTGATGCAGGCCAAAATGGACACAGCCTGTGAATGCTGACTACATCTCCACAGGGACCAAATATGTTTCCCTCAGGTCAAGCAATGGGTGAACTTGAGCTACCTACTCCTGACCTGTAACATTATCCTCCTAAAGTTATATCCTAAAGTTTAACATTGCATATGTTGAAAGAAGAGAAAACATGCAGATGTTGTTGAAAATTTTCAATAAATATTTAGTTGGGCCCTCGACTTAGTCCAAGTTTTTAATTTTGGCCCTCCGTGAATTTGAGTTTGACACCCCTGATTTAGATGAAAGGACCAAAACTCAAGCTGTCTTTGAGGCACTGGATAAGGCTATCGGTCTGTACAGGGCTCATGATTTTGAATTCCACCATTGTCAAGTGGGTATTTTCTCTGGCGCAGTGAGTGAAGCCTGCTGACGCACAAGTCCAATGGCCTGTATTGGATCCTGAGATCTCTTGTTGTCAGTGTGGAATATGCATCAGTGAAACTTGGATACAGGAAGGGCATATTTGGCAGTTAAATATTCCAGGATTCCATTGTTTAGGCATGATAGAACAGGGGGGATAAAAGGTGGAGGAGTTGCATTGCTTATTAGAGAGAACATTATAGCAGTGCTGTGGCAGAATGGTTTGGTGGGATAATCCAGTGAGGCTATTTGGGTGGAATTGAGGAATGGCAGAGGCATGAATACATTAATGGGAGTGTATTATAGACCACTAAATGGGCTGAGGGAATTCGAGGAGAAATTTGTAAGGAAATTGTGTTTATGTTTAATAAACACAAGGCGGTAGTTGTGGGACATTTCAACTTTCCGAACATTAACTGGGATACCCATGCAGTAAGAGGGCTGGATGGGGTAGAGTTTAAGTGTGTTCAGGAAAGTTTTCTGAATCAATACATAGAAGAACTGACTCGAGAAGGGGCAGTATTAGATCTCCTATTAGGAAATGAGGTTTGTGTTGGGGAACACTTTGGATCTAGTGATCACAATACTATTAGTTTTAGGCTAGTAATGGAAAAGAATAAAGGTGGGCCAAAGGTTGAGATTCTTGATAGGAAGAAAGCAAATTTCGAGGGGATGAGGAAAAATTTGGAGGGTGTGGATTGGGATAAGGTAGTTTCAGAATGTACCTGATAAATGGAGGATATTCAAAGGAGAAGTTCTGACAATGTAGAGTTGGTATGTCCCCATGAGGATTAAAGGAAAGGCTAGAAAAGATATTGGGAACTTGGAAGAGGGATGTGTACAACAGGTATAAACAGCAAGGAAGGGATGAACTGCTTGAGGAATAGAAGGAGGTTAAAACAATATTAAAGAAATTAAAATGGCTAAAAGGAGATAAGAAGCTGCTTTGGCAGGAAAAGTAAAAATAAATCCAAAGGGTTTCTATAGGTACATTAAAAGTAAAAGAATAGTAAGGGATACAATTTAACTCCTTGAAGATGAGGGGGGTAGGCTCTGTGAGAAGCCAGAGGAGATGGGTGAAATTTTAAATGATTTTTTTTCTTCAGTATTCACTAAGGAAAAGATTATTGAGCCAGATGAAATGAAGAATTATGGTAGGAAGCTCATGAATAATATAAGAATTAATGGGGAGGTAGTGTTGGCTATATTGAAAAAGATCAAGGTAGATAAATCTCCAGGTCCTGACAAAATATTCCATAGGACACTAAGGGAGGTTAGTGACCAAATAGTAGGGACGTTGATATAAATATTTAAAATGTCAGTGGCCACTGGGGAAATGCCAGTGGACTGGAGGGTGGCTCATGTTGTTCTGCTGTTCAAAAAAGGATCCAAAGTAGTCCTGATAATTATAGGCCTGTAAGTCTGATGTCAGTGGTGGGTAAATTAATGAAAAGTGTTCTTAGAGATGGTATATACAATTATTTGGAAAGGCAAGGATTAATTTGGAATAATCAGCATGGTTTTGTATGTGGTTGATCATGTCTAACAAACAGAGTTTTTCGAGGAGGTTACTAAAAAGGTTGATGAGGGGAAGCTGGTGGATGTTGTCTATTTGGACTTTAGTAAGGCTTTTGATAAGGTTCCCCATAAAAGGTTAGTAAGAAAGGTGGAAGCATTAGGTATAATGATGAAGTAGTGAGATGGATTCAGCAATGGTTGGATGGGAGATGCCAGAGAGTAGTGGTGGAAAATTCTTTGTTGAATTGTAGGCCGGTGTCAAGTGGAGTGCCTCAGGGATCGGTACTGGCTCCACTGCTGTTTGTCATATATATTAACAATCTAGATGATAGGGTGGCGAATTGGATTAGTAAATTTGCAGATGATACAAAGATTGGTGATGTTGTGGACAGTGAGGAAGATGATCAAAGCTTGCAGGGTGATATTGGACAGTTAAAAAAGTGGGCTGAAAAATGGCAGATGGAGTTTAATACTGATAAATGTGAGGTGCTACATTTTGGTAGGATGAATCAAAATAAGACATACAGATTAAATGGTAGACAATTGAAGAGTGCAGTGGAACAAAAAGATTTAGGAGTCATGGTACACAATTCTCTGAAAGTTGAATCATGTGGATAGGGTTTTGAAGAAGGTATTTATTTAGTATGT
Source organism: Narcine bancroftii (assembly GCF_036971445.1). Classification (NCBI taxonomy): domain Eukaryota; kingdom Metazoa; phylum Chordata; class Chondrichthyes; order Torpediniformes; family Narcinidae; genus Narcine; species Narcine bancroftii. The sequence goes on from NC_091472.1 coordinate 33,057,730, forward strand.
TGGCTTTTATAAATCAGAGTATAGAACATAGGAGATGGGATGTTATATTGAAATTGTAGAAGGCATTGGTGAGGACAAATTTGGAATATTGTGTGCAGTTTTGGTCACTGAATTACGGGAAGGATATAAACAGTATAGAGAGAGTGCAGGGGAGATTTATGAGAACATTGCCGGAGTTTCAGGGTTTGAGATAATGGGAATGGTTGAGCAGGCTGGGACTTGATTCTCTGCAGCATAGAAGGTTGAGGGGTGATTTCATAGAAGTATTCAAAATTATAAGGGAGATGGATAGAATCAATGTGGATAGGCTTTTTCCACTAAGAGTGGGGGAGATTCAAACAAGAGGGCATCGATTGAGAGTAAAAGGGAAAAGTTGAAGGGAAACATAAAGGGGAAATTTCATCACACAGAAGGTGGTGGGGTATGGAATGAACTTTCGGCAGTGGTGGTAGAAGCGAGATCAATGTTAATATTCAAGGATAGGTTGGATAAGTATATGGATGTGAGAGGCGTGGAGGGTTATGGGCCAAATGCGAGTCAGTGGGACGAGGTGGGAGATGATGTTCAGTACGGAATAGTAGGGTTAAACTGGCCTGATCCTGTGCTGTAAAAGGTTATATGGTTATATGCATGTTCTCCCTGTGATCACATAGGATTCCTTCAGCTCATCCAGTTTGTTCCCACATCTGAAAGGCATGCAGATTGATTTACCATTGTAAATCACCTGTTGTGTTGATGAATGATTAAAATCCGAGGAAATTGATGGAAAGATGAGGAACATAAAATAGTTTAAAGTAAATGGTTGGCATTGGCTCAATGGTCCAAAGGGCTTGTTTCTGTGCTTTCCTGACTCAAATCCAACATCTAGATTTTCTGACGACGTAAGGTTGCATTTTGCCGCTCGGCTTCAGGAAAATAGAGATGGAATGACTTAGGAAAGGCAAATGGAATATCAAATGGAAACATGCAAAACTATCTCCAAGGATTTTTTACAAAAAAAAGACGAAGAATTTTTGAAAGGTGAAAGATGGGTGCTCTCGTTTAATTATAATTTAATAAAAGGATAGCACTACAGTTTAACCCAATGCTTGACTTGCTCTGTATCACATACCTTCCCCACATGCTTCCAGCAGGGATTTGCTGCATAAAGTTTACTGTTGTCAAAACATTTGCAATTTTTTTCCCCTGGGACATTGAAACTGATTGTCCAGCATCTCCTTTGTTGCCCTACCAAAGGTCAAGAATAAAACCTGGCACTTCCCTGACCTATATGGTTTAGTTGGTCGAATTTAAAACTCTCCTAGGTTGCTGGTGCATTGGCTTCTTCATGACTATTTTAATAACTCACATTTGCTGAGGTTTGTATTGCTTCGGCAGTCCTATACTGTACTAGTTTGACCAGATTGCTGAGCTGTTCTCATCATAATATTTATTTTACTGTTTTTTAGGGAAAGAGAACAAATCTGAAAAAGCTCGGATCAGAGCGCACAGGTCATGGTATGAGAGTGAAGTTCAATCCTCTTGCCCTGCTGCTTGATTCTTCTCTGGAAGGTGAATTTGATTTAGTCCAGCGTATCATCTATGAGGTATGTTCAATTTTTGTTTTGTAACTTTATATTTGATATTTATCAATTATTTCTGCATAATTGTCTGGTTTTACTAACCTTACTGAAGATTTTATTATAAATCAATGTGTCTTAATACCTCATTCAGTTCTTTTTAAATAATTTCTGCAGCAAATAATGTCTCCATTTGTGATCTGCATTACTTGACATTTTAAGGAAAACTTTGTAACTCTATCCAGAAGCTTAATGCTTCTCCACTTCAAGGAGTCACAGGTCAGAGGTTCCCAGGTGTGACGGATCATATCATATTTTTTATTGTATATAGATATGTTTTTGAAGGAGATAGATTGTGGGGGTTAGAGTGTAGATCACAAACAAACACAAACACTTCACAAAACAGATCTCATTTAAAATGCAAGAGCTCGGCTCAAACCAGACACTCTGGGCCCAGGGCCTTTGCAAAAAACTTTGAAGAATGCCTATAGAGACTTCACAAGTAGGTGTTAATTGGACCTGCTGTGGGGTAATAGATTATTGTTTTGAAAGCAACAGATGAATGGACTCAGAAGTTTGGCTCTGGTTCCGCAATCTGTCTGGTTGCAGTTTGCTGTTCTAAGAAGGTCATGTGGTTTTGCAATCAGAGAGACAGAGAGAGAAGAGACCAAACAGGCTTTCTCTAAGAGCGAGAGAGAGAACTGGTTTCTGCAGCCATGACAAGCTGGCAGCTTGTGGAAGCTCCATTTTGAAGACAGGTTGTGAATTCTGAGTTTAGCCTGTTGAAAACTCTTGTGGTCCTTACAAGAGGAAATGGCTGACTAGAGTGTTTCACCTGAAATAAGGGAAACAAAAGGAACTCTGTGGTGTCCTGTAGAAGAAGAGGTTATCATTTGGAAAACCCTGATGGGGCAATTTTCTTCGCAAGACACTAAAAGTGACTGATGGAAGAAAATCAGTTTGTGTGTATCCAACGAGCAATGAAACCAAAAGAACCTTCCTGACCAGTAACCATTTAAGCTCCAGAGCTTGGTGAAAATTCATAAATATTAAATTCTGTTCACAGTATAAGAATTGCCTGATACCAGTGAACTTGGAGGAGGGAGAAGTAAGATTCGACTGTGAATCAAATAACTTTTCTCAACTTCTACACGTTACCTACATGTGTACTTAGAATTAGAAGGGGTTTAAGTTAAGTGAACTTAATAATAATAAGTTAAAGTTTGATCATATTTTTACTTTTAAAGAAAATTAAAAACAACTTTTGTTTAAGTAACTATTTGTCATGGTGAATTTCTATTGCTGCTGGGTTTTGGGGTCCTCTGGGCCTGTAACGGAGGAGCCAATGGAGATTTCTTCATGGAGTCTTTTCACCTCAAATATTTTCTTCTGTCCACCTACTAATCTCTTCTCATGACAAAGCTGCAAATAATGTCTTTGAGGATTTAGGACTCAGGCATGCAAACAACATCACCTGTGCAATGTAGTTAGTTAAGATCAATTATGGGAGATATGAGCTTGGGTGAGGACATTAATGTTGGTTTGCTTACCTTTCTAGTGAGTTTGGAGGATTTTGCAGAGACAGTATTGATACATTTCATGTAGGTCTTAGAAGTAAACAGGTGGACAGGAATCACCTTTTATTTCTGTTAAACATTACTTTTTCTGAAATAGTTTGCTGATGTAAATACTGTGCTGAACAGAATCCTGAACAAGCAGCCCATTTACATTTGTACTATTAGCTTCCAGGTTGCATTTTTATTTTACCAAATATGTAAAAGGATATTGTTCCTCCAAATTGCAGACTTCCAGATCCCTGATTAAAATCATCAAAATGATCAAGCTGCGAATAATTCTAATGCAGCAGTATCTTGAAGGCTTCAAAAAGCAATGTGTTGTATCTTGTAATTTGCTATATCTTTATAGGTGGAGGACCCCAGCCAACCAAATGATGAAGGAATAACAGCACTACACAATGCTGTGTGTGCAGGCCATACAGAAATTGTGAAGTTCTTAGTGCAGTTTGGAGTAAATGTTAATGCAGCAGATAGTGATGGATGGTGAGTTATATAATAATGATGATTGTAGTTTGTTGTGTTACTATTTGTGTTGCCTCCCAACCTTTTGTAGAAAATGGTGTTGCAAATTTCTTTCATGTTTTCTTTAAAAATTGTAATCTTAACTTTATTTCCAGGCTATTTTGAATGCCTTAATATAGTTGTATTAAAATATTTGCATTAATGTGAGAAATTCCTACAGAATTTAAGCAAGCTAATGATGCAAGACATGTACTTTACATATTACATGCAATTTAAAGATGAATTCAGGTAATATTTCATTATTATTAATCCCCGTGATTAAGACCATTGCAAACTAGACATTATAAACTTGCTTCTAGTTTAGTTTTATGGATAGTTAGGCATCTTATGAGACCAACATATTCTTCCATAGATGGGGCAGGTAATGCACTTTTTCTGCAATTTATGGATTCTGAGCTTCTGATACATGGCTTCTTCTCCACTTTAAGTTGTCATGGGTTAGAGTTCTTCAAGGAGTCTTTGAGCACCTTGAATATTTTCTTCTGCTAATCTTTTCCCATGATAAAGCTGCAAATAAAGTGTCTTTCAGGATTCTGGTCTCAGGCATTCAAACAGCATCACCTGTCCAATGTAATCATTTAAGGCCTCATTGTGGAAAATGAGCCTGGGAGAGGACACTATTGGTTTGCTTATCTTTCTAGTGAGTTTGAAGGATTCTGCAGAGACATATTAATGCATTTTGATCTTGGAAGTAAACAGGTGGATAGGAATCATTGCCACCCAATTGACAAGAAGTTTTGTGTCAGGCCTGGGGTCTTGATCTTCAAATACCCCCATCTTCAATCAACCAAAGTCAATGCAGATGCATTAAGGCAGTGCTAAATTTCATCTTCCAGTTTGCCTTAATTGAGAAATTGCTGACAATATGGGGAAGTGGCCCATGTTTTCCAGGGATTTATCATGACCTTCATTATTGAAAAGTAGTAATGACTTTTATCTCATAAGTTGGGTCCTTCTGAAATGTTTAAGCGAATGTTCTGTTCCACCTGACAATAAAGTTGAAAACTGCGTCAAGATTGCTACTAAAAACTGAATAGTTTGAAATTAATTGTTTATTGCCTTGTGTGACAAGATACAATAAAAGACACTTTGTTTTGTGTGGTAATCAGGCATATCAACTCCTACAGTAGCTAGTGCAATAATAAATAAAATAGTATTGTGAGTAATGTTTCAATAAATTAAACAGCACAAATTATAAAAAAAAACATAGTGCAGGCTCCAGTGAAAACTGTGCAAGGGCATCATTTTTTGCCAATGGGAGATCTGAGTGTCTGATAACATTTCAAAAGAAACTATCTTTGAATCTGGCAGCCCATGTTTACTAGCCCATGTATCTTCTGCCCTGACAGAAGGGGAGATATTTAAAGTTGATGAAGGGGAGGTTGGTTTACACGATGACCTGAGCTCTAATTAAGTTCTGCAGTTTCTTGAGTTCCTTTACCAAGCTGTGATGCATCTGGACACGATACTTCCTACAGCACATCTGTAAAAGTGAGCATGCTGAATTTCCCCTGGCTACAGAGAAAGTAGTCGTATTTTCTTTTGATTGTTACATTGGCGCAGTTGGATCAGGGCAGATTGCTAACGTTATTTACTCTTAAGAACTTGAAGCTCGCTACTGTTTCTACCATTAATCAGAGACATATGTTCTTCATTTCCGAAGTCATGGCTGACTCCTTTGTTTTGCTGTAATTGATGGAAAAGTTGTTATCCTGACACCACATCAGATTCTCCCTCTTTCGTATATTCCGTCTTGTCATGATTGTAATCCAGCCTACAATGGTGGCATCATCTGCAAACTTGTAGATGGAGTTACAGCAGTGTTTCCCCACACAATTATGAGTGCATAGAGACTATAAGTAAAGGACTAGGTACTCAACCACGTGTGGCACTGGTTTTAAGGGTTTTTTTTGTAGAGGATGAGGTTTTGCCAATCCTCACTACTTGTAGTCTCCAGGTCAGGAAGGTGTGGATTCCATTTGCAGAGGGGGATATTGATTCCTATGTCTTGGAGTTAGAGAATGAGTTTTTTTTGGGTTATCAATATCATGAGGCTGGAATCTTGTCATCTTTAGTGAAGGAATACAAGATTCCCCTGATAATGATCACTCTCTACTAATGATGTTTAAATCTCATCTCTGTGCGTAACTTCAGAGTGTCACACATTATTGCTTTCAGCAGTATTTTGTACAAAAATGTTATTACCTAAATATTCAAATAAGATGAAAAGAAGGAATCCCTTACTCTGGCTTGGCAACTCTGCTAACATGAGCTGTAATTTGCATTGAGGTTCTATGGGTTATTTATACTTCAGCTTTCCTTCCATCTCAAAAAAAAATAACAATAGTTTCTAGCAAAGATATGACTGGGCAAGTTTTTCAGGCGATCTTGGAGTATCTTTCTTGGACCAAACACTCCAATGGCATCATGAAGAAAGCACATTAGTGACTCCACTTCTTCAGGAGTTTATGAAGGTTTGGTATGACATCAGAAACCCTGGCAAATTTCTACAGAGGTGTGGTGGAAAGTGTGCTGACCAGCTGCATCATAGTCTGGTATGGAAACACCAATGCTCCAGAGCATAAAGTCCTCCAAGAGGTAGTGGACACAGCTCAGGAAATCACTGACAAAACCTTCCCCATTATTGAGTGCATCTTCAAGGAATGGTGCCATTGGAGGGCAGCAGCAATCATCAAGAACCCTCACCACCCAGAACACACTCTGTTCTCACTGCTGCCATCAGGAAAGAGGTCTAGGTGCCACAAGACTTGCACCAGCAGGTTCAGGAACATCTGCTACCTCTCCACCATCATACTCCTCAACGACAAAGTCAGAGACTCATTTAAGGACTCTTAAATGTGCACTTTAATGATTTTCTTTATTCTCTTTGTATGCACAGTCAGTTTGTTTACATTTGTAATCAGTTATAAACCATCTCCATTTAAAGAGCTCAATGATCAATCACATATGATTTTTTTGCAAAAATTCCAGATTGATGTCCATTATTTGAGTACTTTTGCTATTTTATCATCTGTTACCACAATAGATGCAACATGAACATTCCTCTTGAACTGCAGCAATTTCTGCCTTCCCACCCAATCATGGTAATTTGGTTACTTGAAGATGATCAAGTTCATTCTCTAATTTTATCTAATCCAATGATCTTTTCTAGAGGACGTAAAGGGCATGATTCAGTACTTCTTACAGCGCCTTACCTGTTCCTCTACCTTTCTAGCTAACAATTTTTCATTCCTTTCATCCTAACTTTGACTAACCCTTCATTATTCATGTATTGGAGTGAGCATTTTTATATTCTACTAATTATTCCTACCCTCTGTATCTTTCATTTCTCTTCAAATTTCTTGTCAGAGTACATACATGACATCACACACAACCCTGAGATTCCCTTTTTCCTGTGGGTGAAGCAGAATCACCACTAATAGGAAGTGCAAAAACATGTAAACAAATAAAAGATAAGGCGCTGTAAGAAGTACTGAATCATGCCCTTTACGTCCTCTAGAAAAGATCATTGGATTAGATAAAATTAGAGAATGAACTTGATCATCTTCAAGTAACTAAATTACCATGATTGGGTGGGAAGGCAGAAATTGCTGCAGTTCAAGAGGAATGTTCATGTTGCATCTATTGTGGTAACAGATGATAAAATAGCAAAAGTACTCAAATAATGGACATCAACCTGGAATTTTTGCAAAAAAATCGTATGTGACTGATCATTGAGCTCTTTAAATGGAGATGGTTTATAAGAATGGAACATTTGAATTTCAAAGTTTTTACAATGTATTATGGACTTGTTAACATTGTCCAACCTGTCAGAAGGACAGTTCAATTGCAGCCAAAGTGGGATGGATGGTGAATGGTGCTTTTTCATATTAGAGGCAATAGATAAGTGGTATTTCCTTTATGCTTGCAATGAAAATATCAGTTCACTTAGGTAGGGTATATTGGTAGAATAAATGAAAATGTTGAAAGCGCACAGTGGGTAGGGTAGCATCTGTGGAAAGAGAAACAGTATAGGTATTTTGAATCTGATTGCCATTGCCAGAATCTATTTCTCAGTTGTGTCAAAGGGTCCAGGATCTAAAACAACAAATCTGTTTCTTTTTCCACATACGCTGCTTGACTAACTGACAGTTTGTGACGTTTTGGTTTTATTGCAGATTCTTAGCATCTGCATTTTAATTTTAATTCACATGACCTAGATTTGATAAAGGGGTTTTTATTTTAAAAGCTTGTAAGTTGCACAAAACCTCTATGGCCAAATGAAAGTAGCAGGGAATTTTCTCTGAGGAATGGAGATCAGGGGTATCTTGTTTTGAACTGGAATGCACTGCGTGAAATATGGCAGAAACAATCAAAAGATGGCACAGTTGCATAACACTGTTACAGTCCCAATGACCCAGGTTAGAATTCTGCACTGTCTGTAAGGAGTTTGTATGTTCTCCCCATGTCTGCATGGATATCCTCCAGGGGCCGTGGTTCGAGGATAATCGGCAAACCATTTAGGACCGAGATGAGGAGGAATTTCTTTACCCAGAGGGTGGTGAATCTGTGGAATTCATTGCCACAGAGAGCAGTAGAGGCAGGTTCATTAAATATATTTAAGAGGGAATTAGATCTATTTCTTCAGTATAAGGGAATTAGGGGCTACAGAGAGAAGGCGGGGACGAGGTACTGAACTTTAAGATCAGCCATGATCTCATTGAATGGCGGAGCAGGCTCGAAGGGCCGAATGACCTACTCCTGCTCCTATCTTCTATGTTTCTATGCTCAGGTTTCCTCTCACCATTCCAGACATTGTAGGTCGTTTGGGTGTGTTTGGGTGGCACAGTCTCATGGGTTGAAAGGGCCTGTTCCTATGCTGTATGCCTAAATTAAAAAAAAAATTAAAAAGAGAGATTAGGATAATTATGTGCAATTGAATTGTTATGGCGATAGGGGGAAGAAACAGGATTAGAAAACTTTAGAAGATGATTTGCCACTGGTACAATGGCCCATACATCATTCTTCTGATCTGAGCTAATGCTTGATACATTATCTCCACTGAGTCATTGCGAAAATACACCTGGAAGTGTTCTGGTGGAGAAAGATCGTTGCAAGTAAAAAAAAAAGTCAGAGGTGAAAAAGCTTTTGAAATATTGGCCATTTTATTTCCCCCCCCCCCCCCCCCCCCTTTTTAGGACTCCGTTGCATTGTGCAGCCTCTTGTAATAATGTGCAAGTTTGCAAGTTGCTGGTGGAATGTGGGGCAGCTGTGTTTGCTACAACCTACAGTGACTGGCAGACTGCTGCTGACAAATGTGAGGAGATGGAGGATGGCTACATTCAATGCTCACAATTTCTGTACGGTACGTCAACTTTTATACGCTACCAAAGTAAAACACCAGCACAGAATACCCTTCAAATCAAATCTAGATTTAGAAATAGCATGGACATTTCAACAAATCAGTTTTGTGCATTTCCCTAGGATTCACTCTTCCTATTTAGGGTGATTGAAGGGTTAGTATGTCTGGAAAAAATGTAAAATTTCAAGTAATCCTTGTTTAACATTTTTTTTAAAACTTGTAATTGTAATAATCTGAACTGTTCTGCTCAAAGATATCCCTCGTGCCATGGTTTTATTCATTGTTTATAGGAATTATGGAAATCTGGAACAATTTTGTTTGAGATGAAAAATGACTAAAATGGGTACTGGTATTTTCTTTCTTTAGGTGTGCAAGAGAAAATGGGTATAATGAACAGAGGCATAGTATATGCCCTATGGGATTATGAATCCCAAAATGAAGATGAATTATCCTTTAAGGAAGGTGATTGCATGTCAGTCATCCGACGAGAAGATGGGGATGAAATTGAATGGTGGTGGACACGACGAAGTGAAGGTGAAGGATATGGAGCTCGCAACTTACTTGGGGTAAGTTTTTGGCAATGAATTCTACTGTAGTGAAATAGGTTCAAATGTTAATGTACTAAAATGATCAATGTTTTCAATACAAATGACTAAATTCCATTATGCGATGTTACGCTCCCCAACAGCAATTGAGAGACACATAAACGGTTGGGTTAAGTTTAACACAAAATTTATTAACAAACCATCAATAATAGAATTAACCTAATAAACAACACTCGAATGCCAGCCTTAATGGCAACTCTATATGGACAACAGATCATTATACGACATATGTGGGGGGAAAAAAACCCCAGACCCTTACAGTCCAAGCTGAAATGCCCTGAAAAATCATGAAAATTACAAAATCAAAACCCCCGCATCAGTCACATCAAGTCAGTCAAGGAGGAACAGCTCACAGATTTGATCTCCAGGCTTGGGATTATTTGTTTCCTTGCCCACTGGTCTTTTAGTTTGAGATTGTATCCAGATAACTGGTCTCTATAGACTTTCAACCCTGTCGGGAACACAAGACTTGCTGGAGTTTCGAATGTGACAATAACCACCTTTCCTTCCTTCACCTGGGAATTTTCACAGTGACCTCCTGGTCACCACATGAGGTTCTCTCCTCTGAAGCCCTCTTTAGGATTATCAAGTGACCTTCTGTCCTTTGGACACCTGGCTTGAGAGGTCCCATGACTCCTGTAACATGAAGTCCTCCTCTTGAAAGGGGACAGGAGAGGCACTGGTCAGTCCCACATGCACTCTGCGTATCAGATTTCCTCAAACTGCTGTCAGAACAACAATGTTGAAACCCGTGGACAAAGTAGCTCAGTCTTCCTCTTTCCACTGAAGCTATTTGGTGAGCACACTGACAAACAGCTCCAAACGGCAGTGCTAGCATCTGTAAACAAAGCAACTTAGCATGTGGCTTGCTGAAGCTCCCAGGTGAACGCACACAATCCATCCACTGGGCTTTTTAAACTCCCCAGTACATCCCTCCAGCTCTCCACATTGGTGGAGAGAGAGGTTAACAGCCACAGGCTCATTCTCTCTTCAAGGCCACGGACTTCCAGCACATGGTTCCTGTGCTTTGACAGCTGGCAAAGTTCCCTACTGGTAGCTGAGTGCTACCACAGCTCCGAGCAGCTGTCAAATCCCCTGCAGTATGTTCAGTCCTGTCCTCAGTCAGAAATAAAATTGTCCAAGGTCCATAACAGTGAAACAAATCATTAATTTGTATGCTTATTTTCCAAGGGAATAAAACCTCTGTGCTTGGGAATTATGAAGCAGTAATAACTGAGCAACCTATTAATAGGTTCCTAAGGAGATTGAATGCTAACCGTTTCTTCTGTGGCTTTTGCTGATGTCTAGTCCTATCTACCTTTCAGAAAAATTCAGTAGTAAAGAATGTTGGGAAAGGTTTGATGGTTCAAACCCAATGGTGGTGAAAGAGCAATAACCTCTTTCTAATGTTATGTGTGGCTTGAAGCTGAACTTTGATATTCCCATGTACCTGCTACCCTTGACTTTGTTGGTAGATTATTCAGTATAGGATTTGGAAGGCTATTGGAATAGTATTAGAGTAAAGGAATGAATGTTAGTTGATGTCCAAAGAATAATACCTGCATAATGCTTCACTACACTATCAGTTTTTCAGGTGATTCTTAATTTTGTCTTTTGAAGCCAAGTGACATTTTGTTCATCAACGTCACAAAACAATCTTAGGACATAGCATTCTGTCCCTGATCTGGAATTGAACCTTGGAATGTCCTTGTCGATACAATTTGATGCACACTAGGCATTACCCAATTAAAGATATTCTCTCTTATTGCAGTGTATTCTCTCAAACAACTCAATAAGGTCATAATTTGTTGTCATGCGCTGCCTACATTTTGCTCATAGCTTGATGAAGGGTTCTATATTAAAGTATACTGTTTGACCTGCTGAGTTACTCCAGCATTGTGTTTTTACTCATGATTCGTTTTGCATTTTTCAGCTTTACCCAAGAATTAAACCAAGACAACGAAGTCTGGCATAAAGGAAATACCAGAAAACAATGCAGTTAAAGACTATAAACTTTCATACATTTTCTTAAGGTAGTCATCGTAATCAGGATTCAACAGAATATTTGCAATAAAATGCTTGTTTCCAGACTTAAATGAAGGAAAATTCAATTTACAGTAAGGATCCTTCTGTAATGAAGTTAGCTATTTTTGTTCAGTGTTAAAGATCACCTAATGCAGGTGGTGAACTAAGCTTTCTTTTGAAAAGAGTGTGTATTTTGATGGACAGTAATGTAGATTCAGAATATTTTAAAGACCTGGTGTAGGTAGAACACAGATGATCTGGGAACAAAAATCTGGCTTATTTTGTTTCCCTTCCACTATTTTTGAATTCAAAGTATTTTTATTACATTTGCTATTTTTTTGGAGGAATGATCATGCCTTTTACCAGTATTGATGATAAAAATAATTTCTTTTTCAATGGAAACCTTTGGAAGAAATTTTAAAAATGCTGAGTCAACTAAGGTCTTGATCTAAACAGTTTCATGCAAGACTGCAGAAAGTTGATGCCCTAGTTTTTAGCTATTTCTAGTATCCAAATATTTTCATCTTGATATTTTACTCTTGATTATGATTTATTCAAAACATGCAGATAGGATTTTGAGGGTTTAGTACAACAAACTTAAAATTTATATTTGATATTTTCAAAGGCCAAACAAAACATTATTTTTGAGGATGACTCTAGTTTGACCTTTTTAACTTTGTTCGAGCACATGCAACAATAAATCTTCCATTAATGAATCATTTCATTTATTAATCTGATTTCTACATAATTACAGAAATACTATTTTGTAGTTCTCAAAAAACCCAATATATGGATTAAAACTTTTGCAATAAAATGAAATAGTAACATTTTTAAATTCTTTACTAGACCGTGAAAAATAAAGTACCCTCTTAGTGTGGTCTAAACTATTAGTATTTTATGTTTTAACATGTTTAATAATTAATTACTAAGTATTTAGCAACATATATTTTATTGGAAGTTTAATTCCTTGAATGGATATGAAAACCTTATGATGTAATCACTGATTTGGACTTGTGTTTCCTCATTTTCAAAAGGTCTGAGTTATTTCCTGTTTAATAATGTATCCGTAAGACATTAAATCTTATGTTGACAAAGATAAGATACTGTACAACTGTATAGTTATGTTGCTTCCTGTTCCTATATATTGCATCATATTTTCATGTTGATTTTTGCTAGCTTTAGGATGCTGATTTGGTAATAGGTACTTACAAAAACAATTTTTTAAAGTGTACACATCCCAAATCTAATGCAAATTGCCTTGTGTTATATGGACAGCTGTAAAACTTTATAATGAGAGTCACACAGAATGGAAACAGCCTCTTCAGCCCAACCTGCCTATAATGACTCCAACAACCCATCCACACTAGTCCCACTTGCGTGCAATTGGCCTATTCCTATTCCTATTCATGTGTCTGTCCAAATGTTTCTTAAACATTGCAATAGTGCCTCAGCTACCTCCTCTGGCATTTTGTTCCATACACCCACCATAACATTGTTGACACTTAGCAAAGCTTAAAGGACCTACCTGTAGAATATAAAGGTATTTCAGAGCTGTAATTTTCATTAATGCTACTTGAACTTGAGCTGGAAACTTAAAGGTTGAAATAAATTGGTCTTCTAGTTTCAGTTAAGAGGCATGTTGGTGCTGTTCATATATCTGAAAGCAGCATGACTAATAGGAGAAGGTGGAAGGTGATGGGACAATCCTGCTCGTTCGGGTCTTATTTAATTTTTTTCTATCTTGCCTTTATTTGGCAACTTGGGAAATCCTGAGGCATACCTGCTTCTCACAGAGCTCATTAAGAATTAATTTTGAAAAAGTATTCTTTAACATGCATTCTATTCTTTCATTAAAGATTCCAAAAACAAATCTGAACAAATTTATACCCATTTTTACACCTGAAAACCATACCTAGTAGTTTTGCTTTTTAGAAAGGGGTCCTCCAGTCATCTGATTACTGGTCCTAAATTTTTGAAATAGGATATTTTTCTTTTTAAATCTTCTAAGCTGCATGCTGCATTTCCATCGTTCCATTCCGTCACCCTTAGAGCACAGGCTTTTCCTGCTAATAATGATTTGAAGTTGGTGCTTAATCACTGAACTTCATTTTGTCATGACTCCCCACCACTTTTCTCATCCCCTTCCCAATCTCCCCAACAGGAAGAAAAATAAAACTAATCATATGATTTTGAGCACCGAATTTTATAGTTTAGTTGTATGGTAACATGTTTCATTGTATTTAGGGTTGCTTTTAATGTTGAAATCTATGGGCACGATTTGAAGTTTAGGAAAGAATGTACCTAAATTAAGTAAATTTTCACACTTTTGATTCACGTTTTATTTTTCTGATAAATACCAAAAGGTGATAATATTCTGCCAACTAAATCTGGAGACTGTTTCAATTGCATTCAAAATTCTTTGAAATTGAAATTAATTTTTGACTTTTTAGATTGTAATTATTGACTGATGTTTCATCATTAAAGAATAGATGGAAAAATTATCTGCTGGAGGATCAGAAGGTGAAAAAGGAATTGTCATTTCAATCTGAATTAAGGATTTCGACTTGAAATGTCCTTGACTGCAGTTGAAAATAAGTTTAATTTTATAATAGTTTGGAAATACACATTACATGTTTGAAAAATTGGAATTCTAAGCAATTTTTTTGATAGGTCAAAATATTTGAAAGATGCTCTCCATTCTGTGTATTGCTCTCCATTCTGTGTATTGCTCTCCACAAATCTTCTATTCCTTTAGGGCAATTTAAAAATGCTATTTCAGTCAAGTCCATCACTTTTTAACCTGCAAGTTTCTAGGGAAAGAGAAAGATGGTATCTCAAAGCAAACATTTACATAAGTAGCCATGTATATTTTAAACAAAAGTGCTTACACTGTCAGGTAAATTGCAAATTTGCAGAAAAGCTTGGAGCAATATTTGTCAGTAAAATTGCTTATTGTCTGTCATCTCAAATCGTGAAATTTTCATACACATTTTGCCCATCATTATAATTTTGCAAGCAAAGTTTTATCAATCAGCAATTAACCCCTTTTTGTGTTGATTGTGAGTGTCACTGGAGCCAGATGTACTTATTTGTACTTGTGTTGAAAAATACATTGCAGTAGTTAGCAAGGGTTCAAAAATGAGTAATGACAGCTTTCAGTCATGTATCCAGTTATTAAGCATTTCACTGAATTGTATACTTTCAATTTCCCTACATTAAAGGCTTTAAACTCCAACCTTGAAGCTGTTTTTTTCCCCCCTCCTATTCAAGTGGATGTAGTTGTTGAATAAATTTAATTATGTAAACTAAAAAATTTGCTTTCTTTGAATTTTCAGCTAGAAGCACTTCTATTTTATCTAAGACCTTGTTAGTTTAATACCTTCTGCCATGTAGGAAATACATGGGTTATATGATTGGATTTTTTCTTGACAAAGAAATATGTGCGCAATATGGCCAAAAAAAAATTAGATGGAAAAATAAGATTAAGCTTATTTATAATGTTGTGGTAGAGAGTTGCTTGTTGAATCTTTAATTCTTGATGTATACAAACATATGGAGGCACAAAAGCCTAGTTCAGGTATCAATTTCACCAAATGTTACTAATGATCTCCAGTAGCTTCCGCTACTTGAACAATACTTTGAAACATATTCAAAATATCAGACGAATAGTTTCCACACCACAGTCAAAATTCAGTTTGATTGACTTCAGTGATTGTTGTATTTATTGTAGTACAGGGTAAGCATTCTCAACAGTCAGAACAGTCCAAATGAGGTAGGAAGGTGGTGACAATGCACTGGCAATTTTTAATTTATTTTTGGAATTATGCACCTCCTGTCATTTCTTCTCATTCCACATGCTAATAGTTTTAAAAGGTAACATTAAACTCTCAACAATATTGAGATTGATTTGGGAACAGTCTGGATAGTTCTATAAATTGTAAATAAATCAATAATATAAAAATGTATATTATGTATTTATCTTGGTGTAAAATGTATCAAAATGACAAGTATGACAGTAACTTTTTACTCTTGTACATTTTGATTCCTGCTGATGGCTTAGAAAAAAAATGCATTTATTTTGGAAATGTTGTAGACATGCCTGTGTACCTTATATACTGGTGTAATAATCAATACTGTATAATAGTTAACCTTCTCTGCCTATCCCCCCCTTCCCCCTTTTGACCTCTGCCGCCTGCCCATCCAATCTCTCAACACCAAAACCATGGATCCTAGCACCAGCCACCCGAACACCAATGCTCCCAAAGCCCTGGCCACATACTTTTAGGCCCCAGTCGTCACCCGCCCATCTGAGCTCCCGATGCCCTGAGTGTGGACTCGACCGCCCCAAATTTAACCTGAAAAATTGGTCCAAAAAATTTGACTATTACACAAATATAAATGGTATGTGGCATTGAGTGAAGGACCAAGTACTGTGTGGTGTTGTATTTGGAGAAAAGGAACTTGGTGAGGTTGGGATTGAACAGATCTGATGAGAATGGTTTACCAGATGATGATGGGAAAGTTAGCACCATGTGCTTAAGGACACTACTGAGAAAATTCTTTGGAAGGTATGGAATGTAAAAGTAAGTTAAAGTTTGATGAGTAAGTATAACGAACCAGAAAGGCAATGAAAAAAGATAATGGTGTGTTAGCCTTTATAATGAGAGGGTTTGATTGTCAAGGATGAGGTTATGGAATACTTGGAGGTGCGTGAAAAAGATGGGCCCAAGTCAGCATGGTCTTAAAGAAAAACAGACCTATTGCAATTTTTTGAAGAGATCATAAGTGGGAATAGTCAGAGGAGATGCAGTGAATGTTGCGTGTTTGGGCTTTCAAAAGGCTTTCGACAAGGTGCAAACATAAGGCTGCTAAATAAGATGAGAGCCCATGGAATTACTGGAGTAGAGCAGTGCTATTACAAAGGAACGGTTGTAATGATGTTGACCATTCAGTGCCTTACTTCTCCAAGAATTTCAATAAACATCAAAATAATTATTCTACTATAAAGAAAGAATTATTGGCCCTTGTTCTGGCTTTGCAGCATTTTAATGTGTGCATCTGCACAGCTCAGAGACCTCTTGTCATGTATACTGACCATAATCCCTTAGTATTCTTGAGTAAAATGAAAAACAAAAATAGGCGATTGTTAATTCTACAGGAATATGATTTAATGATAACCCCTGCAGATTCAAAAGTGACATGTTTCTTCCCTTTGAAGTTTTGGTTCCAGGAAGGGTGCATTCACAAGAATGAGTCGACCCGACCTCTAGAATATTGAAGAATGAGAGGTGATCTTCCCGTCCAGAGGGGGTCACATTCTTGGAATAAGCCCTATTTTAGACTGAGATGTGGAGATTGTTTTGCCCACTTAGAGGAGAGTGAATGTTCAGATCTTCTTGACCACTCAGTTCAATCAAAATATAAAATTGGTGAGGAATGGAGTTTGAAATAGCATTGTTCTCCTTAAAAAGATCTGGAATTTTTAGGAAGTTTAGTGTAATATTGCTGAATCCCCAGTCTTTGGAGAGTAATTTTTATGAAGGCCAGAGTCAGAAACATAAGGAAAGGAAACAGAGTTACTCTCTTTCTGAATTTATTTCAAACTTAAAGCATATTTTGATTTTTAACTAACCACCTGTTCCAAAAGCATCCAGCAAAAGATAATAGAAATTAAATTTTATGTATTGTTTCTGTAGCCAATGGAGCACACAAGCAAGAACTTTCTAAATCCAAAGGAAGATTCAGTTTGAATATATTTGAATTTATAAACCAAGGTTCCAAATTATTTCACATTCTGAGCATCATGTAGCATATTTGTACCTGCATTTGCATAAATTATGGGATTTGTTAAATTTTGAATCTGGACATTTAAAAAAAATTGACAGATTGCAACATGGTCTGCCGAAAATAACAAGTGTAAAATGGTCATTATGATTTGAGATGTCTTGCAGGAATATCGGTATTTGAATGTGACACAAATTGATACACAAGATTAGAGATCACCAAATTTCTGCATTTAAAATAGAGATAGCAATGCATTAAAAATAAAACCCTGTTTCCCTCATTCCATATGCAATTAATTGAATTATATTAGTTTTCATATTATTCCTTTTTAGAGATCTCTTGATTGATCAAAGCCTCTCTTCTTGTTGCAGAGCGCAGCATTTTAGTTCAGTACCAGATACAGCCACTGTTGAAAGAGAAAATCAGACAAGTCAGTCAAATATACTCTTGACATTCAATCGAGTTCATAGCATGTTTGGGCCAAAAAGTGAAAAGACAAAGTTTATAAAGCAAGAGTTTTTTTAAATTGTGCACAAACAGCTTTATCTCTAACCTAAAAATACTAAATCCTTTTTTAAATTAGAATGTTAGCTTTCATTTAAGTAATAACAATTTTGAATCTTTAATTAAATGGGTAGTTTTTTTTTGGCCTATCTTTGTGTAAGCAGGATAGTAACAGAAAGCACAAGAAAATCGACGACTGCCGATGATCGAGGCAGGAAAGAAAGAAGTACTACCACATTGTTTTAAAAACAGTAGATTTCTGGAAAGGTAAAACAAAGTGGCAAACTTAAATAGATGAGGGTAGTTTACAGTGAGCCGACCAACCATAAGGGAAATAGTAAAAAGAAAAGAACTATGAGGTGAAGGTTGGCAGGTGAAAGCAAATTTTCTAAAAGCTTAAGCAGAGAGATTTTGCTGCATGAAGCTGAAGAATTCCAGTCAGTATTCATCTGATTAAACATGGATTTGTCATTTTGCTTTCGATCTGAGGCCAAATATTCCCCATTGCAGATAAGAATGTACAATGATGGTTGGCAACAGGACAGCATTTTCAGGCAACCTCATCCTTGAATGTATTTTGAAATGAAGCAAGTATTTGAGAGTATTTACATTAATACATGCAAATGAAAATCTATGGATTGTTTAAAAAGATAATTACTGTATTGAGAAATGGTATTGTTAAAATATGCAGTACCTGAAACATGTTTAACTCTACCATTCCCTCATCATCCATGTCTAGTTGCTTAAATATTCCTAAAAGAAGCAAGAACATGAGTTTAAGCACAGCCATTTATCTTTTGCTTGATAGATTAGAGTACTTATTTAAAAGAAAACAAATATTGTTAACATTGTTGTGGAATTGTAAGATAATTGCAGGATAAAATATCTATTTTGACATTCATTTTGAATGAAAGCTTTCACCATTGCTCTTGTCTGAGTACTACTGATACCATGTAACCCAGTACTATCTGTCTCATGGACGGCATCTAAACTGGCTCGCTTGCCTGGTGCGGAGGGTGGAACGCAAGACCTGTCACAGGATGGACAAACTCTCTCGTAGGGTCAATGGCCATCTAGCAAACATATAACCATAACCATATAGCTGTTCACGGCGTGGAAACAGGCCATGTCGGCCCTTCAAGTCCACGCCGGTTCACTTGAACAACTCCACTAGTGTGCTGTGAAGCATAGAACGGGCATCCCTTGCATCGAAGCTTGGTCTGGCTATTCACTGCAACAGAACTTCCCTAAGCCATCTTGGATCTCAACAGGTCGCTAGTTCTGGGATGGGATGCCAAGAGGGTTGGTCTGGACCTGTCTAACCCCCTACTCACTTAAATCCATTCATGCACATGCTGAGGAGTGGGGCATCCTCATATCAAACCTCACAAACTGACAGATGAGATCCTATGGAATGGATAGCCAGAAGAAGATGCAAGCTAAACATGATAGTTTTAGGTTTGAAAAATCATTTGGAGTTGTTTATTTGTGCCATCAGAATAAGGAAGAAATATTTCTATCAACTTCAAACGTTAGCACCTATTGCACTGAATCACATTAGGTGCCCATTCCCTGCATCGCTGGAGGTGGAACCCTACAATTTGCAGTGTGAATAAAGTAGTCACTAACTCAGCAGCCCCATTCATTCCATTTTCAGATTTATCAATTATTTTGACCTGATCACAAAATTACATGGAGTTACGAGGGCCTGGTCCGTGTCTTACAACCAGAATACGAGCGGAAGCTCTGGCCCTTTCATAGTATCCTGGAAATTCTGTCTTGGGAGCTGATGTGACTCAGCCAAGAGAAAAAAAAGGACGAGCCTGATTCAGAGCATATTGGAATGAAGTTATTGGCTTATTTATATAATTATAATTTAGAAAGGAACAGGAAACAACAATGGTCATATGCAAACTCAAGCAAATGCAATATTTAACAAAAAGGTCTGCAGTTACTGGGGTCAAATTAAATACACAAAAGTATTGGAGAAACTCGATAGGAAGTAAAAGGCCATCAACATTTCAGGCTGAATCCTTCAGGAATTTGGAGAAACAAGTAATGTACAAATAAAAAGGAGGGGGGAGGAGCATAGACAGAAGAGGTGAGAAGTAATAGATCTGGTGATACACCACTCGCCTACTGCAGGGACGATCTCTGTACCTGCAGGAAGATCACCGGAGGACAGACCACACCTGGCCGGCTGTCAATCAGCCGACCTGAATAGACTTAACTCCAATCAATTGCCCGGGATATAATCCTGAGCCGACCCCTTCCGAGCAGTCACTCAGGAGTTACCAGTACAGCTACCACTGTAGCAGAGTCTCTTAACTGAATAAAGTTTGTTGTACAGTCTTTCTCAAGTTTCGTGTCTGCTTACTGCTGCAGCAATGCATCACAATAGGTGAATACAGGAAGGAGGATGCAAGAGAAAGAGGTGGAGAACTGATAGGGGAAGAAGGCTTAGAAGAGGAACTCCAATATGAGAAGGAATAGATAAAGGTGGGGAGCTGGAGGATAGGAAACCAAAGGGTAGACAGGTGGACCAGGGAGGGTTTAATGGAAATTGAAGACAAATTTAAAGCCGAGTCATTGGAAAAAGAATACAAAGTGGTGGTGTTCCTCCAATTTGCAGGAGGCTTCAATTTAGCAGTACATGAACAGAAACATCAGTGTGGGAATGGTTGGCTGCTGGTAGGGCCTTTCTGTTGTAGTGGACAGTGTGAAGAAACTCCTGTCTGCATCCAGCCTCCTCAATGAAGAGGAGACAGCATTGGAAGCACCAGATGCAATAAATGACCCCTATAGATTCACAAGTCACAACAACCACCTTGCACTCAACATTAGCAAAACTAAGGAGCTGATTGTGGACCTGAAGAGAGGGAAATCAGCAGGGACACAAACCAGTCCTCATCGAGGTTTCAACAGAGCAAAGGGTTAAGAATTTCAAATTCCTGTGTGTCAACATCTCTGAAGATCTGTTATGGGGCCTCCATGTTGATTCAATCATAAAGAAGGCTCACCGCCAGCTACACTTCGTGACGAGATTTACTATGTCACCAAGACTCTTGCAAATTTCTACATTTGCTGCATGGTTGGCCTAGCAGTTAGCTTAAAGCCTTTATAGCGCCAGCGATCTGGACTGGACCTGGGTTCAAATCCAGTGCTGTCTGTTAGGAGTTTGCACGTTCTCCCCATGTCTGAGTGGGTTTTCACCAGAGATTCCAGTTTCCTCCCACTATTAAAAAATGTACCGGCGGTACGTTAATGGGGTGTAAAATGGACTCGTAGGGCTGAATTGGCCTGCTACAGTGCTGTAGGTCTACTGTGGAGAACATTCTGATGAGTTACATCACTGTCTGGTATGGACAAAAGAGGAAAAGACTCAAAAATTGTGAACTCAGCCAACACGGGGATCAGTCTTCACTCCATCAAGGATATCGACAAGAGGTGATGTCTTAAGAAAGTATCCTCCATCCTCAAGGACCCTCACCACCCAGGCCATGCCCTCTTCACACTCCTACCATCAGAAAGGAGTGGCACAAAATCAGTTTCTTCCCCTTGCCCACCAGATTTCTGACTGGACAATGAAGCACAGAATACCACCTCTCATTTCTTTTACACAAATTAAATTTAAAAATGTAATTTATAGCAATATTTGCACCTGTAATGCTGCCGCAAAACAACAAATTTTGTGACATGCTCAGGACTAATTGGGATTCTGACAAGTGGATCTGTATCGGAAACCTGATTCATCTAGATGCATCATTGCTGCACCACTGCTGCCCTGATTTTTTTTGGACTGTTGGGATAAGTAGGCAAATACTGCACCCAACCATCTGAATCATTAATGTGTAATTAGCTGAGGGTATGGATTTATCACCTGGAGTGGAGAGACATTTTGCATTGCTCCACTTTGTCAGAAGCTCTGGTTCAATGAATTTGGGCCTTAACATATTTAATGAATATGGGCTGTAAATATAAAAGACATTTTAAAAATAAAACTTACTGAACATGGTTTCCAGTCGGATCAAACAGCCAACGAAGTTGTCAAAGTCAATGATCAGGTCGGAGTTTGCATAACGTGCAACAATGTTCTGAACCAACACATTGTTCAGTGTGAAGCCTTCAGAGCAAAATTATATAAAATTATTTTATTGACAACTCATTCCATTAAAATTGTTAGCAGGTAAAAACCTTGGAAAAATTAAAATTAATATTGCAGAAGGGTAAGGTGGGGAGTGTGCAATGATATCAGGAATATTCCAGAGATTTGTCTTGTGTGAAAGTAGAGGCTCAGTGAACAAATTCTTATTATGCTGGAGCTTTAAGGGAGTTCAATTCATGCCACGGAAGTAGAAGTTGGAAAGTGGATTCCCTAGAGGAAATGGGGAAGGGCCATTCATAATTTACAAATAATGAGTTATACTTATAAACTTGTAGTTGAAGCTATTTTTTCTGAATGGACTAGAGGAGTAGTTACTTTGAGAACAAATTTACAGAACCGACAAATGGCCAATGAATTTTAATGCAGCATAACATTTCTTGGAAAGTAGTCTCAATGAACGAGATGCTAAACTTGGCCCAATTGCCCTATAAACCCCCACCCAGTACGTTTCGAAAGGTGGGAGAAAACCGGAGCGTCAGGCGGGAAAACCCTAGGCGGTCACGGGGAGGACGTACAGAGAGTGTGGGATTCTACTATTTAGTTAGCAATATTTATATGTGTACTGCATCTAAATACCCATGAAATGTCTACATATGTGTCTGGATGCTCTCCCACCGAAGAAACGCTGCTTCCTCCTGTGAGAGATAAGTTAAACTGATATAAAAATATGAAGATGAGGAAAATAGTATAGATATATGTGTAATGAATAAAGCCAGTATGAATAGGATAAGAATAGATAATAGAATTTAAAAAAAAGCTAAACTTGAACAGAACCTGAGTGAAACTAGGCATATTGTAAAGTTTGGGTCATTGTTACATTGAAGATAAACACTGAAAAGGATCCAAAATTTTTGCATCCATCAAGAGAAGGGTACCCAAAATCTTTAAATAGTGATAGGTCTTGACACTTTTTCTACCATTTACCTGTCAATTGGGAAAGAACAAACACAGAATTTAGAAGAAAACATTTTACCAATCCCCCTTCACTCCCCCTCCCCCCCAAGAGTGCAGTCAGACAACATAACTTAGATATATGGTGAAACTAGCTGAGCACAAAGGAATAGGTTATACTGATTGTAATAGTTGAGGATGGAGGGCAGAAGTGGAACATAAACATATTGTTTATGGGGTGGTTGGATGAAATGGCAGATCTTTAAGCTTGGCGTCTGCTGTGAAGAAAATGCAGTTACTAGATGTTACATGCTGGCTGAAATCAGTAACTTTGCATTCTCGTCTTGGAAAAGTTTGGTTAGACCACAAGGATATTCTAAAATTACCTGCTTCCTCAAGTGCCAGGCGTATTTCTTGTGAATTCATGGTACCAGTTTCATCGGCATCCATCTTCTTGAATATTTTCTAAATGGAGAAAAAAATGTACTTGAGCTTTTCTAATTTTAACTATACATCAAGGATTTCAAATGAAAACAAATTGTAAGGGATGGGTGCATTATCTGCCCAGAGTTTCATCAGAGTGGGGAGGTCAGATCACCCAGAAGACACAATCATCCAAGCAAAACCACAACTTGAACTTTTATAAAATGATTTTGCATACCATTAAATTTCTCAGTTAAAATTGAGGGTAAGTATTGTACACCTTCCTGACACCTTTCCTTCATTTACAATTGCATGCTCATTTGAAGAAACTTGGCTAAATTAGTCATGTAATTGCAGCCACGGTATATTGAGGAGTCACGGAGCTACGTTTCATGGAGATGGCCGTCCACTTCAGCACCAATAAAACGAAACATAGCCTGGTGCAGTTATTGCAGAGTCTGATTGTTGAGGTGTCTGGGGATTTTCTTCAATGCAGCTAATCTGGGAGGAAGAAATGAGGATGATTTCCAACAGGATGTCAGTTTGTGTAAAAAAAAATTACCAGCATCCTCTGTAACTTGTTCCAAAATAGCTTGAATTCCACTAGTCCAATTTTTCCAGATTCGTCCTTCTGTTTTACCATTTCCTTTAAGGAAAACTACTTAGAAATTGTATTTTATCTATTCCTTTTGTATCAATCTTCAAAGATAATGTTAATTCTTCTGGGTGATGTTCATCTATTCAGAGCCTTGTCGGGGTCAAAACTGGCTTTTGGTATATAAATTCAAATGTAGAAGCAAAACAGACACAAACATATTGTTTCATCAGCACATTACATAAAGGTAGACACAATTTCTTTTGCAATCACCCTTCTCTCTCTCACTACCTAGTCATGCAGCAATTTCCCCGAGAGACAAAAGGCTGACTGATTGTTCCTTGGAAGCACTGCCTGACTGCTCTTTAGAGATCTAGATATAGAACACCTATTTGGCAAGAGGGAGTTCACATCATGATTTTTCAAATAGCTGAAGAGTTGTGTGTTTGGTAGGGTAAAGCATGGCATCAGATTTTTCTCTCATCTATGCAGAGCCACATTAAAAGGATACATCCATTAAACTGATTACATTTCGACAAGTCTCTAAAGTAAACCCATCAGTTTTAATATCTTCACCTAAAAGAGAAAAACATTTCAGAAAGAATGTACTTAAAGCAATATTTCAACAATACTGTTGAAACTCCTTTAACTCCATTCCAAATGACTTAGTCCCATCCTTTCAGTAAAATGCCCAATCAAAACATAGAGTAATATAACTTTTTTTGGTCAAAGACAGGATGTCTTTGTTATATGTTATATTTGTTATATGTTATATGTAAAATCCATGCTATATGCTGAAATCTTTGTGTTTCAATCTTCAATGACAAATAGAACACCTGATGAATTAGACGTCCATGGGAGACAAAGAGAAGGTTGTTACCTAGAATGGAGGCCTGTGACCGGTGGGGTGCTGCAGGGATCAGGGCTGGATCCTCTGTGGTTTGTCATCTATATTAATGACTTCAATGACAACGTTGTTAGCGTGGTTAGTAAGTTTGTGGATGACTCCAAAATTAATGATATAGTGGATAGTGAAGGTGGGTATCTAGGATTACAACAGGATGCAGATAAACTGGGGAAGTGGTTAAGGAATGGCAGATGGAATTTGATTCTGAAGAGGGCAAGGGAGGTTAAACCAGGGCAGAACTTACATGATGAATGGTAGAACGATGAGAAGTGTTCTGGAACAAAGATTTGGAGATACATATACATAATTCTGTGAAAGTGGCAACACAAGTAGGTAGGGTGGCCAGAGCATTGAATGCAGGAGCAGGGACATCTTGTTACAACTGTACAAAACCACAGTGATAGAGGTTTATAAAATCATGAGAGCCATAGATGAGGTAAATGGCCATAGTCTTTTTTTCATAGGGTAGAGGAATCTAAATCTAGAAGCCAAAGATTTAAGGTGAAGAGAAAGATTTAAAAGGGACCTGAGGGGAAACTTCTTCACAGAGGGGGTGGGTATCTGAAATGAAATTCCAGAGGTGGTGGCAGAAGCAAGACAATTATAGCATTCAAAAGTCTTTTTAAGACTGCAAGACTATAAGACAGGGGAGCTGAAATAGACTATTCAGCCCATCAAACCTGTCCGCCCTTCAGTCAAGATGATCTGTAATCCCACTCACCCCAATGTCTGGCCTCCTCCCCATAACCTTTAATTTCCTGACTAATCAAGAACCTAACAATCTCTCCCTTTAATACATCCAATAACTTGGCCTCTACAACCGCCAGTGGCAACAAATTCCCATAGCTTTACCACCCTCTAGCTAAAGAAATTCTTACATATCTCTTCTTTCAATCCTGAAGTTGTGCCCTCTTGTCCTAGACTCTCGCCTTTCTACATCTACTCTGTCCAAGCCTTTGAAATTTGAAATATTACAATGACATCCCTCCTCATTCTCCTAAATTCCAACAAGAGCTGCTAAACGCTCCTCGTTTGATAACTCTTTCATTCCCAGAATCATTCTTGTGCACCTCTTCTGTACCCTCTCCAATGAAAGCACATCCTTTTTCAAATGATGACCCCAAAACTGCTCACAATGGTCCACGTGGTCTCACCAGTATCTTATAAAGCCTCAACATCACATCCATGTTAATGTATTCTTTTCCTCTTCAACTGAATTCCAGAATTGCATTTGCCTTCTTCACTACCGACTCAACATGTAAGATAACCTTCAGGCTATCCTGCATGATGACTCCCAGGTCCCTTTGCATCCGGGTATTCTTAAATTAAAAAATAGTCTACCTGTTTATTTGTTTCTACCGAAGTGCATGACCATCCACTTTGACCTTGTATTTCATTTGCCACTTCTCTACCCATTCTCCTCAAACTACTTCTGCAGCCTCGCCATTTCCTTAACAATTCCTGCTGCTCCACCTACCTTTGCATCATCTGAAACTTAGCCACAAAGTTATCTAAAATCTAAATCATTAATATTCTACATAAAAATAAGCAGCCTCAACACCGACCCCATGGAACACCACTAGCAACTGACATCGAAGCAGAATGTGATCCTTGTATTCTGATTCTTCTTCCTGCCAGTCAGGCATTGCTCTACCCACGCTAGTATGCTTCCTGTCGTACCATGGGCTCTTGTTAAGTGGCATCACGGGTGGAACTTTGTCAAAGGCCTTCTGAAACTCCAAATATACAACATTCACTGCATCTCCTTTATCTAGCCTGTTTGTCACTTCAAAGAATACCAGTGGGTTTGTCAAGTAAAATTTTCCTTTCAAGAAACCATGCTGGCTCTGGCCCATCTTACCATGTACCTCCAAATACTATGTAATCTTATCCTTTGACAGGTACGCAGATTGGAAAGGTTCAGAGGGATAAGGACCAAATGCAAGCAAATGGAACTTGCTTGATCAGCATGAACAAGTGTGGCCAAAGGGCTTGTTTCAATTCTGTAGAACTCCATGACTCAATAAATTAAAGTAAAAGTGGAGTTTGGGGTCAGCAGACTGCAGGACACAAATGTTTTATTTCCAATTAGCTGGAGGTAGAAGATTTACTGGCTTCACCTTGCTGAATAACATCTGGTGTGTCTTTGCAATGTGAAAATGGTTCACCCTTTTATTATTACCACTCCCCAACTTGGATCTCTCATGGTGGATGGGCACATTTATTTCCAACCCAGCTGAGAACACTGGTTGAATCGAGACCACAGATGCATCAAGGTCAGCTCACTATTCCTCTCTCATATCATAGGAAGTTTGGATGCAAAGGTGCCATCTTCTTAGCAACTTAGCATGCAATTAACAACTTCAAAGATAAGCATCTTTTTAAAAAAATTCTGACCCTTGAAACCAGTGCCATCCAATTACATCAATTAACCTAACATCTCCGTATATTTTGGAGGATGGGAGGAGACTGGAGCACCTGGAGAAAACTCAGGTCACATGATCAGTGCCATCAGTGAGCGAGGGGAGAGTACCAATGCAATGAATGTTGTTCATTTACTCACGATTGGATACAATTTTGTTCAGTATTCTTTGCAGCTCAAAGGCAGAAATCTCTGCATCCTGAATGAAAGAGCAAAAAGAAACAGAAGTCAAACGATTGACCTGTCACTTCCAGAAACCCTGTCCCTAATCTCATTGCTCAGGATCAACTTTCTGCTTCAAAGTGCATGGAATTAAACATTTTTTAGTTTACAATGGCAGTTTCAACCAAATATCATAAAATTATTCATACAAACATTTCCTATTTTAATCCTTTACATCTCCACCCAAGATGGGAACATTTGTAATCCTTTATTTTGGCACAGTTCCCAAATCTGAACTAGAGGAAAAAAAAACATAGTTAATGCCTTTGTTAATCTGTCCTTCAGTTTTCCAGGAAGCATATCATCTGTGACCAGAGACATTAAGGGGTGTCGAGCAATGCTCATGGTGAATCTTTGCCTGATGGCAGACTAAAGGCAATTTCACGCAATCGGACAATAATTAGTATCTGCTTTGATCTAACATGAACTGTTTATCAATAATAAGAACAGCTATAATGTAATATTAGATTAGCCTACAATCCTGAATCATTAAAGTGAAAGTTGATGTAACAAACATTTCTGGTATTCTTTCCTCTGTAATCCATTCCTTTACCTCAAAATTATCACTATCCATCAAGGCTCTTGCTTTTTTCCAATTAAATTGAAATGAACTTGTTTTTTTGAACAGGTAAACTGGGTGAAGATAGATTTCAATAACACAAGACAGAATTGGCACCAGCTGCTATTGGAGAAAACAACATCTGATAAAAGAGAGGTGCTTAAAAGTGAAATAGTAAGAGTTCAAACTCAGCATGACCAACCAAGAGTAAAAAAGCAAAGTTGGTTTTCAGGGAACCTTGGTTAGCAAAGGCTACTGGTGGTTTAATCAAGGAAAATCAAGGGGCGGCATGACTGGCATTAGTTAGCACAGTGTCTTTACTGCACCAGCAATTGGGATTCGAATCCTGTGCCCTGTGTCTGCATGGGTTTTCCTCAGGGGCTCGGGTTTCCTCCCACTGTTCAAAATGTACAGATTGTAGGTTTGGGGTTGTAGGTCAATTGGGTGTCACAGACTTGTGGGCTGAAATGGCCTCATGTCTAAATTTTAAAAAAATTATTAAAAATGTAAATGTGAAATTTTAAAGAAGGAAGTACACATCAGGTTTTGGAAATTAGTATCCACTAGTTCCTTTGAGGATTATAAGTAGTATAGGAGAGAATAAAGGTAAAAGTGGACCATAATCAACCTTGGCAAATAGAATTAAGGAGAATCCCAAAATATTTTACAAACATATTAAAAGAGGGTTGCTAAAGAAAGAGTAGGGATTATACATGGAGCTAGAAGATACAGGATCCTTAATACACCAGAGAGAAAGACTTGGAGAATGAAAACTCAATATTGATAAAGTGTCCTGACCTAAGACATTGGCTAGCCATTTCTATCCATAGATGCTGCTTGACTCCTCAGTCCCTCCTGTTTCTCTTTGTTGTTTTATTTTTATTTTAGATAGTCAAAGACTTTTACCCAGTGTAGAGGAATCTGCAACTATAGAGCACAGGTTTAGTGTGAGACGGGACAAGGGACACATTTAATGGAAATCTGAGGTTTGTTTTTTTTTCCCCCCACACAGAAGATGGTCGTTATCGGGAACGAGCTGCCATAGGATGTGGTAGTGGAATTACAATGTTTAAAATGCATTTTGACAGGCTGAGGCAAAAAGGTTCCATTATTGTCACATACATGAAATTCTTTAATTTTGTCTATCATAAGACAGACAAAAGAGGCACCACTTTGTCCAGCGCCCCTCACAGAAATGAGGCCCCAGTGAGGAACAATCTCACAACCCCTGGTTTACAAGACCAATGCTCTAACCACTGAGCTATCGGAGCCTCTAAGGTAGGAAAGCTACAGAGGGATTCAGATTAAACACATGCATAGGTAGGCGTCGCAGTTAATGTAGACAAGGTAGATCAAGAAATGCTGTACATTTCTATGAGACGTTTGTGAGACTCAGCTGGCTAAGGAGTCTCGAGCCAGGTGTTACACTCCAAATAAAGTAGAGACAATTTAAGACATGCGTTATAAATGTCTCAAAGAGCTATGTTGCCTATATCTGCTCAAATTCTCACATACAACTGAATCATGATTATTTAAAAGTTATAAATCTCATTGGGTTATTGTCATTATATCCCAAATATTTTGCTGGACTTTATATCAGCTATTATATTCTGCGTCATCTGCAACTGCTCTGTATCTTCATTATATTTGTACACAGTGCCATTCACTAAAGGACTCCTGAGTGAATTATGGAAACTCTGCCTATTTTGGCCAAATGCGTTTTTTCCCCAAATTTAATTTTATTAAACACATATTCAAAATTACATACATATTTCAGTTAATCTAGTCAAGAAGAAACAAACATGCTTTTTTCATTTTTCTCTCCCCAACCACTCCCACAGAAAAAACCCCAAAGGAAAGAAAACAGAAAAAAAGGAAAGAAAAAAAAGAACTAAACTAATTTAATAAAAATGGATATCATTATAAAACTATATATGTTAATCACAACCTAACAATAAATACATAATACGTATAGAAATTTCAAAAATTATAATAAATGTAAATTATACTTTCAATATGGAAAATAAGGATATTACAACAAAAGATGAGGCCAGAGAGTGACAGATTACTTCAAAATGGCTAATAATCCTAATATGATTAATTATAAAGTAACCACACCAATCTTTTGCAGAAATAGAAAACAAATTTTCAGAAAATCTCTGTACTTGTTCCTTAAATTATATGTAATTTTTTCCAAAGGTTTATAACTTTGAATTTCGCTATGCCAAGGGTCTAATATTAGATCTGTTTTCAACATCGATGAAACTGCCTTACATTTTCTAGCAACTGCCAATGCAATCTTTAAAAACTCCTGAGACCAATCCAAATTAGACTTTGGGTAAATCTTTAATATATCTCTGATTAGAAATAGCATAAGAGTTTTGTGGAAGTGGAGTCCCTATTACCTGTTGGTGGAAATCGATCAATTTGGTCCAAAAGAAATTCAATTTAGAATGAATGTAAATGTAAGTATCAATGTCCTGTTTGCATCAAAAATACTTATCTGATGTGTCTAATTTCAGCTTATTAAGCTTTTGCTTTGTCATAATAACTGATGGAAAAATTATATTGAACCATTCTATATCTAACATTTATTGTAATTTTCATATTGTCATGGCATATCTGGGCCCAGTTTTTATCATTTAGCCAAATGTGTTTTGATTGTCAATTTTAATATCAGACTCTTAGAAGATTATTCTAACAATGTTTAGGATTAAAATTGCAAAGAACAACTTTAGTAGTAATGTAGGTTTCTTACCTCGCCTGCTAAACAATCAAATAAATTCTCGAAGCTGGAACTAATGTCTTCTTCATCGACCTTCAGGATATTTTTGATTAAAAAAAATTAAGTACACATAAGGCAATATAGCAAGGAGAGATATTTCAGCAGATCAAACATGCAATGAAACAATTTACATAACCCTGCAGAAGAATATCCCGTTATGACCAGCACCCTGCGACCTCAACAAAATGTTAATTTAGTGGTTGAAAGCAGAAAGAGGTTTGACACATTTATTGGAGTTTTTGGGATAGATTTTGCAGACTTTTCTTTTGGAGGGGTGCAAATGCTAACTTGGCACTGATGCACCTTCCTCCAACTACAGCTATGAGGATTTTCTGTGGCAAACGTATGTCCACATGGATGGCCCAAGTTGGTTGGTCAAACAAACTTTGTCCACTAAATGAATCAAAAATATTTCACAGATGTACCTCACTCAAAAAAATTAGTCAGTACCATCAAAAACATGGCAATGTTTGGGAGCTTTAAAGCATTAGAAATATTTATAAATCAAATAGAACTTATTTATAAATAACTAAACCTCAAAAACAATTCAAAAAATCTTTTGCTGGTCCATATCTGTCCATGCAGCACGATATTTTACCTTTGAAATAACAAAAGTTTTTGTCCCACTTCTTTAATTTAGAAGTCATTTTGATTTAATATTTATTCTACGTTATTAAATATGGACCATTATAAAATTGCTTTCATGACCCCACCTTTCAAGATTGAAGACCTCAAGTTTCTGCGTTTGTTCATCGTGACCCAGATCTCTGGATGAGGCACCTGCATTATGGCTGGTTCCCCTTTGCACTCTGCTATAGTTGATTGTGCTAGTGGCCAGTAAGGTATAGCGTACCCATGCTGCAACCAGACTGGAACAAACTATTGTTTAATCAGGGCTTAATGCTCCACTTAATTCTGTCCCAACCATAAGAGTCATCTGATATATATGGCAGGAATTTCAGTATTCACCTACTATGTATGGGGAGTGAAACACAGAAGTCTGCAGACGCTGTGAATGTAGTAAATGCTGGAGGATCTCACCAGGTCTTGCAGAGTTCATAGGAGGTAAAGATAGAGATTCTATGTTCTATGTAACCAACATTTTGGCCCTGAGCCATTCTTCAAGGTAATGAGCCCAGTATTAGGTAAAG
This sequence comes from Narcine bancroftii, assembly GCF_036971445.1. Lineage (NCBI taxonomy): Eukaryota > Metazoa > Chordata > Chondrichthyes > Torpediniformes > Narcinidae > Narcine > Narcine bancroftii. The sequence goes on from NC_091472.1 coordinate 33,089,788, forward strand.
AGACATTGAAAGGATGAATTTCCCAAAGAATGCAAGGTGAAAAGGATGGATACAAAGTCCTCAAGATCAGAGATTGATAGGTTCTTAATTACCCAGGGCAAAGGTTATGGAGGGAAAGCTAGGCAGTGAGTGAGTGGGAAAATGGATCAGCTCATTATTGAATGGTGGGGAAAACTTGATGGGCTGAATAACCTGTTTCTGCTCCTATGACTTATGGTTTATTCCAATTCATCCCAGTGAAAGTTGGATTATAACAACATCTACAACATTCAAAGTGAGCAAATGGTTAGAAACCTCCCAGCAAACAAGGAAAATTAGTCATTACCTCTTCATCTTCCAGGTTTGCATCAACTTCAACATCTATTGCTCTGTAACAAGAAAACAATGCACATTGCAAATATAGCAGAACACGTTTGTTCTAGGAAGATATTTCAGATAAATTTCCAGAAGTACATCAGTATTAATATCATAATACATCTATTATTAATCTATTTATTTTTACTCTCCAACTTTCTCCCATTTTAATTTTTTGCCTTCTTAAGTCAAAATATTGATGACAGAAGTTGAGATGTTACAGTGAAGTGGTGAAGTTGTACAAGGCATTGGTTATTATTTTATCTCCTGGAGAGTAGATGAGGGCAGATTTGATGGAGGCATATAGAATTATGAAGGGTAAAGATAGAGCAAATAAGTTTTTTCCACGATGTTACATGAGACAAGAATGAGGACATGGGTTAAGGGTGAAAGGTGACATTTTTAGGGGGAATATTTGGGGAAATTTCACGCAAAGAATGGTGAGAGTGTGGAATGGGCCACCTGCTGAAGTGGTGAATGCAGGCTTGATCTTGACATTTAAGAAAAATTTAGATACATATGGATGAGAATGGTATAGAGGGCTATGGTCTGGGTGCAGGTCAGTGAGACTAGACAGAATAATTGTTTGTTATGGACTAGATGGGCCCAAGAGCCTGTTTCTGTGCTGTAGTGTCTTATGGTTCTATGAAGTTGTGCACTGACAAATGCCAGGATCTGGTTCCACAGATACTGGCAATTCTTCAGTTTTTTGCCTGAAAACAGTTCTTGGTCAGAAACTGTCTGAAGGCTACCTCAGGCAGTTTCTGTCAAAGAACTGTTTAGCACTTTTAACATGTCCAATCCTGTATTCATTGAGGATATGGGAGACTAATAGGGGAGGAAGCCTATGCCATCTTTTGCTTAACATATGGCTGCAGAGATACAGAGATATCCTGTTGAGATTGATTAATTCAGCAATCTTCGCACTTGAAATGTTCATATGCTTTGAGGTGGAACTCTAAATTGGAATAGGTAGAAGTCTGACCAAATTAACTCCTTGCATGAAATTGAATTCTATCCTAGCCATTTAAAATAAGATCCTGCTTCAATGCATTCTTGATTTTTTTTTTAGAAAAATTGTGCCTTTGTCAGAACAGCCCATAGGACATTTCCCTCCATGCATGAAGATTAGATTTAAAAATTTGTAGAGTGACAGATGAGAAAAAAGAAAATGGGAGCATCACATCTCAAACCTGACCTTTTAAATAAAATTACTATCATTGATCACCACCCATTACAGCATCTGCTGCTTCCGATTCTTTGTGCTTTTGCTACTCACTCTACATCAGATTGTTTCTCTGTAAACACGCGGATTGCAAAATCTCCATTTTTATTTGGCTCAAAAGTGGATGGTACAATGAAATATTGTCCACATGGAAGAGCATGCCTGCTCATGACCTCTCGCAGATTGATGAAGGTTTCTGATTTTGCTTTGGATGCATGGGTCATGAAGAAACGTTTCCTCATCTGAATGTTGTTTTGGTCTTTGCACTAATTCGTAGAAAAAAAAAGTTTTTAAATGCTATTTCAGCACAGCACATAAAATACCTCAAGTCCAAGACATGCAGGTCATCAATTGAAACATTGATCTGCAGTATCATCAAGCAAGCACAGAATGCCCACAATATTCTCATTCCTTTTAATATTTAGATTCACTGCAAAGTTTAACTAAGTTTGGAAAAGAAAATGTCTTTCTTCATGCAGCTTTTGATTTTCAAATGCTTGAATTGAACTGGCTTTGTAAAACGCTATAGAGCATCCAATGTGAGCTTTTACAGTAGCAAGCTGGGTAAAAAGAAGTGGCATTTATAAAGCACCTTTTATGCCATCAGGATATCTCAAAGTGCTTTGTTTATGAAAAGTTTTTGAACCAGGTCACTGTGATAATATTGGGAAAAAAACTAAAGTGCAGTTTAAAGATATATAGCAAGTTCTGAATTAAACAAAGCTTTAAAAAAATCACTACAAACTTAGCTATAAAGTTAGCTTAGTTATACCCAACTAATTTAGCAATAAAAATAGTTAATGCAGAATGTGAAACAGCTAGTGTCACAACTACCCATGTTACATGTAGTCTCACTCACGATTCCACAAGCATAAATCTATCCAAAGCAGAGAATTCTAGTCCCCAGAAATATCTGAATACTTAACCTAAATTTATATCAAAATGGAAAAGATAGATCAATGATTCACAACTTTAACAAAGAAGTTTCATCAGGATACAAGTTCAAAATCACAATACCTCACATTAAGATTCTTTACTACACCCACGTAACAGTTACACAAATAGAGACTTTCTGACAGATTCACCCTCATACACCATCTGGCCATCGACACAAGAAAAAATACTTGAAGTACAAGAAGAAATACTTGAAGTAGGTCAGTTACCTGATCTCTTATGCAGAATATGGTGTGCAATAAGAGGGAGAATAGTAATGGAAAATACATTTGCCATTTCTTCAGATGGCCTCCCACGCCCATGTTAAAGATTAATTTGTCATATTCAATTAGTTATCATAAACTGGCACAATATTGCCTGCATGTAAAAAGCAAATTTCTGGGCCATAATCCAACGTACCTCATCGGGGACCTGCCAAATAAAAAAAACAAATGATAGGCTTTCGCAGGAAGGTTACAATTACTGCATCAACTGTATAATTTGAGTACAACCAGTCTTTAAACTCCTTTGTCATATAATAATATACAAAATGTAAAGTACACTTTGCTTGGCCTTAGACAAAGGGGTCACTCTTAGCATTGCTTGGCATCCTTAACAGAAAGAGAAAGCAAAGCAAAAGATGGAGACATCTTTATAATAGCAGGACTGGGTCTACATGCTTAAATGCCATTTTACATTGGAAAGCATCAGCACTAAATGATGCAAATACATTTATGTAAAAAGAAAATGTCACCATCTCTCCCACTTTTTTGTACACAAGAGCTTTAACCTCCATGTACAAAATTGACTCAGGAAGACCTTTATCAAGTTATTTCATAGCTTGACAGAAGAACCATGTATTTTTGTCCTGCACCCAAAATCAGCAAGAAAACTGTAAAGGCACTTAACCTTTTTACATCTTCAACTTGGGCTGGACCAGCAAAAGGCATAAATGCACCAGCATTTTCAGCGGACGAGGGTTTGAACCAGATAGAGATGGTACATTCCCTATTCCTAGCTCTGCTAGTGTTTATAATTTAACTGTACATCTCCATCGGGCACACAAAACTCAAAACGGTCAACCAGTTTACCTATCTCGGCTGCACCATTTCATCAGATGCAAGGATCGACAACGAGATAGACAACAGACTCGCCAAGGCAAATAGCGCCTTTGGAAGACTACACAAAAGAGTCTGGAAGAACAACCAACTGAAAAACCTCACAAAGATAAGCGTATACAGAACTGTTGTCATACCCACACTCCTGTTCGGCTCCCAATCATGGGTCCTCTACCGGCATCACCTACGGCTCCTAGAACACTTCCACCAGCGTTGTCTCCGCTCCATCCTCAAAATTCATTGGAGCGCTTTCATCCCTAACATCAAGTACTCGAGATGGCAGAGGTCGACAGCATCGAGTCCACGCTGCTGAAGATCCAGCTGCGCTGGGTGGGTCACGTCTCCAGAATGGAGGACCATTGCCTTCCCAAGATCGTGTTATATGGCGAGCTCTCCACTGGCCACCGTGGCAGAGGTGCACCAAAGAAAAGGTACAAGGACTGCCTAAAGAAATCTCTTGGTGCCTGCCCCAGTGGGCTGATATCGCCTCAAACCGTGCATCTTGGCGCCTCACAGTTTGGCGGGCAGCAACCTCCTTTGAAGAAGACCGCAGAGCCCACCTCACTGACAAAAGGCAAAGGAGGAAAAACCCAACACCCAACCCCAACCCACCAATTTTCCCCTGCAACCGCTGCAACCGTGTCTGCCTGTCCCGCATCGGACTTGTCAGCCACAAACGAGCCTGCAGCTGACGTGGACATTTACCCCCTCCATAAATCTTCGTCCGCGAAGCCAAGCCAAAGAAGGGTGGCTAGTCCAGATATGACCAGAGTTGTCTATAATACAATTTTCCACAGTGGATTGTAATCTCAAAAGTTTTGTATGATCAATCACATTACCTACCAAAGATGTCTTATTGTCTCATCAGCAATGAATTATTGATACTTCTATCACTCAGACAATTATAGTGTTAAACTGCATTAAGAGGGTGGTGGAGGGAACTACTCTTACAACTTTGGACGGTACGGTTAGTGCAACACTATTACAGTCCCAGCAATCCAGTTTGGAATCTGGTGCTGTCTTGAGTTTGTATGTTCTCCTTGTGTCTGGATGGGGTTCCTCCAAGTGCTCTAATTTCCTCCCATATTGCAAAGACATTTGGGGTTAGTTGGTTAATTGGTCACATGAGTGTATGTGCGCGGTGGGGGCTTGTGGGCCAGAAGTGCCTTTTACTGTCCTGCATCTCAAAATTTAAAAAAGTCATGGTATTAGATGAGCACATGAAAGGTAATAGCAATAGAGTGTTATGAGCCAAGAGGTGAAAGTGGGGTTAATGTGGAGTGGTTCCGAAAGACCACTGTAGGCATAGTTCGTGGAATGGCCTGTATCTGTGCTATATGACTCTAAGCCACTTAAGCCCCAAATACAGCTGACTAGCTGTGCTCAATGATGCCATGGGCATGTGTTTGCTTTTTAGGTATAGAGGTAACGGCATGCCATATAGTCCATGCTGCATCATTGAGTAAAGCAGTCTATGAATTAGAGTTCTACATCACAGAAACAGGCCCTTCAGCCCAACCTGAACATGTCAAACAAGGTGTCCACCCAAGGTAATTTTCATTTGCTGGTGTTCGGCCCATTTCACTCTAAACCTTTGCCATTCTTTTACTTGTCCAAATGCCTTTTAAACTTTACAATTGTACCTTGTTCTCCCACTTCCTCCAGTAGCTCACTCCATACACTGACCAAACCATGTGAGAAAAAAAGGTTTTTCTCTGTTTCCTTTCCAATCATTCCCCTAACACCTTAACTCCTTGCTCTCTGATTTTAGACTTCCTTACCCTGGGGGAAAAAAAAAGATTATAAAAGATTATGCCACTCATAATTTTATAAACCTCTATGAGGTCCCCTATTAGCTTCCTACGCTTCAGAAAAGTTCCATCCCGTCTTAAAGGTAAAAAGGTAAAGGTTCCATTATTGTCTCGTAATAATACATTTAGAATGTAACATACATGAAATTCATCAATTTTTGTCTACCATAAAGAGGACATAGAGTAGCCCCTTTTCCAGCACCCCGCACAGAAATGAGGCCCCAGTGAGGAACGAACTCACGACTCTTGGTTTACAAGACCAGTGCTCTAACCACTGAGCTATTAATAAGAGAAAGTATGCCTTTAGGTGGCGATTGCAGAGTAATATCACTTAATCATGCCTAATTCAACATTAAGACTCTATCCAAAAATACATCTGAATCTGGTACCTCAGTACACATGACACCAAGTGTAATTGTAGATCAGTCAGCCCTTGCACCTGCTCACCAGTCATGGCTGGTCTTCTGGCAAGATGCCATTTTCAAATTCAGCATTTCAATATTAAACGCTACTAATACCTTTGTTTTTTTTCAAATGAAAATGTATAATCCATGAAGGTTGAACTTGTTTCATCCTTTTGTTTGTACAAAAACATTATGCAGGTAAATGTTAGAACTTGCCTCATAGATAGCATAGCCTATAGTATGCATATCCTCTCCCATTTTCCTCTGCCTTCTACGATTCTTCTGAATCACTCCAACCAAAAGGCTGCATTTCTCATCATCGTCATCAGGATCCTCGTCTGCTTCATTCAAATGAATCTTAAATTGAGGATTTATCCAAAATGTATCTGTGAATGGAAATCAATGGATATTAATGAGTTAAGCTACTCAACAACTATAGTATCATTCTGGAAAGATCAGTGCTGACTAATTCCTGGTTAATATGGGATAAAGGTATAGGATGGTAATGTTATAGGGATACAATCCAGAGAACAGGACCATGAAAAGTAGGAATCCAAATTAAGGTAATTAACCTGGAACAACATCTTGTTTCAGTGACAAGTATGTGCTTTTTAATCAATTTGTGACTCTGAACCAATTGACATAGTTCTCTTAAAGATTCAAATTATGTTTATTGCCATGTGTGCTGAGACACAGTGAAAATATTTGTTTTGCGTGCTATCCAGAAAGTCCATCCATTCTCAAGTAGAGCAGAATAAAACAGGAATGGAGTGCCCTTACTCCAGTCAAACTGAGATCAGTTTGACCGGAGTAAGAGCAATTTTGTCCTACTAATGTGAGTTTCGTTAACTGGTCTGATAGTAGCAGGAAAGAAACTGTACTTCAATCTTATAGTGTGTGATTTTATACTCAATTGTTCTTCTCGAGATGAGGTAGAAAGAGTATGGCTGGATTGGGATGAGTAATATGCTGGCTGGGCATAGATTAAAAGAACAGGTATATATTGTATTCCAATATATAAAACAATGGTTATGTTAGGACATTGCTGGAATACTAAAACTGGAGGAAGTCAATAGGTCGGACGGCATCTGAGGAGAAAAAGGAATGGTCGATGTTTTGGGTCAAGACCCCAAATTTGGACTCAAACATTTCTTTCTCACCCTAAATGTTGCCTGACCTGCTCAGTTCCTCCAGCAGTCTTTTTTTTTGGTTCCAGATTTGAGCATCAGGAGTTTTGTGTCTTCACCAGAATGTTTTCTGGGATGGAATGTTCAGAAATGAACAGAAACGGTTTGTTTTCTTATATCCTTAGAAATTATAAAGGTAGTACAATTTTGACATGTAAAAAATATTTAGACAGGTAAATGGATAGGAAAGGTTCAGAGGAAATCAGGCCAAAGCCACATAATGCGACTAGCTCAGGTAGACAACTTGATTGGACTAGTTGGCCTGAAGGGCCTGTTTCCATGCTGTATAATTCTATGATTCTAAGAGTAGAGGCAGCAGAGAGATGTCCTGATAAATGGATGCAAAATTATGAAGGGCATAAATTGGACACATAATAAGAAACTACCTCTTGGTAGAGATGTCTTTAGTCAGAGAGCATTGGATTAGAGCAAAGGGTGATGCAGGCAGGTAATCGCATAAGATTTAGTAAGTACTTAGGCATGTAAAAGACCACAGACTAAGCACTAGAAATTGGGATTACTTGATGGCCAGAATGGGCACAGTGGGCCAAAGGGTAAATTTTGTTGCTGTTGGACTCTAAGATTATGTTTGAAATGGTTTATCAAATCATTCAATTCCGATGGCCAATACCCACTGCAACATGCTAATCCTATGAATCCATAAAAAAGTGTTAGCTGATGAACATGGTGCGTTGATCTTTTATTTTTAATACTAGAAAAGTCAATGATTCTAAATGGTTAATCCCTATGTTTAGAGGTGGCCATGCAAAGAATAGAAATAATAGAATAAATGTATCGCCATTACCGATAAGAAGTAGGAATGTCATTTCATAAAACTGACAACTGAAGCAGTCAAAAATAAAATGAGTCTTGAAGCAAGATCCACACAAAGAGAATTATGTTTTAGTTGCCACTGAAATATGTTTGACTTGAAGCAAAGAGAACTTCATGGTACATTAGCAGAGGAGAAGGCAGTGCAATGGTATTGCTCCAGGACATATTGTTCCTACCAAGGAATAAATGAAACTATTCCAGCAAAGTGGCAAAGAAGAAGAAAACTGAAGTTACGTACTGCTGTAGTTTCGACATCCTCCTGCAGAAGATCCATTTCTCCAAGACCCTTGATGTACAACCATGTTCCATTTATGAACTTCATCGTTGGCAAGTGTGTCAGGAGTGAGATTGCAGATTTCCAATCGAGAGAAATTCATTAGGAATTCTGAAAATGCCATCCTGGAATGGAAAGAAATAAAAAAAACTGAAGCTATCTCAGGAGAAATAATTCTCAAAATTGTCTAATGACTATTTTGCGTAAAATAGTTTCTATCTCATGACATTGAACAAAGTAGATTGATATTTACATACACACACACACACACGTGTATATAATCATGTTATCATTGTGTTTTTGCACTAGTTTTTGGCTCAAATTTTGGGGCGTGGTTGGTGGATGTTTACACAGGCTATATTTTTTTTACCGCATTAATTACCTGCATTGTTCAAGGCTTTGGGAGCTTGGATGGCTGGGACAGGGTGATTTGTCTGCGTTTGGGGCATCAGGAGCTTAAATGGGCAGGCAGCTGAGGGAAAGATCCACGGCTAGGGCGTGGGAAGACAGGATGGGTGGGCGACCAAGGCATCAGGGCATCGGGTGCCTCTGGTGTACAGGAGGCTGAGGGCTAGGTGTGAGTCAGTGGTTGGGAGCTCAGATGGGGGTCCACGGTCAGGATGTCAAGAGCTTGAACAGGCAGTCTGGGCCAAAAAAGGAGAGTCATACAAAAAAACTCAATGTTTGGACCAAAAAAAGTGGGGGTTGTCTATTACATACACATTTATGTAACGCCATCAGAATGGCTCGCTAAACACTGATTTTTGTGTCTTTCTTCAGATGCTTGTTGTTCTAGAATCTTTTGTACAGCCTGCAGAATGCGCTGTTTGCCTTGCCAGTCTGTTGTCAACTTCCTTATAGATCTTGGCTTCTGATGAGATGGTGAACCCTATGTAACTGAACTGGTGGACTGTCTTCAGATCAGTCTTGCTGATGGTAATGCGGGGAGGGTGGTACTTTTAATGAGGTGCGGGCTGATGGAGAACTTTTGTCTTCTTCAAGCTGACTTCCGATCCAAAGAGCTCGGCAGCCTTCTCAAAGCAGGATGCTATACACTGCAAGGCTGTCTCTGTATGGGCAACAAGGGCAGCATCATCGGCGAGTAGCTCTCGAATGAGTTGCTCCAATGCCTTGGTGTGGGACTGCAGTCCCCTCAGGTTGAACAGGCTGTAATCGGCGTAGTATTGGATGTATACACTGTCCTCGTCATCAAGGTCTTCTGTGGTCCTTTGGAGCATCATGAAGATAGTGAAGAGTGTTGGTGCGAGGACACAACCTTGCTTTGCAACATTGCCTATTGAGAAGGGCTCTGAGAGGTCATTGTTGTGTCAGACTTGGCCATGCTCATCTTCATGTAGCTGGATGACCATGTTGAGGAACCTTGGGGGGCATCCCAGTCATTCCATGATTTGCCACAAACTTTTCCTGCTCAGGTGAGTAGGACATCCTGAAGGTCTCTGGCGCACCAACATGTTGTCTATGAGGTGGCAATGCTCGGACTGAGGATGCATCCAAGTGGTCTTAGGACAGTCTTTCTGCTGGAAAATGGAGTCGGTGATGGTGCAAAACTCTAATTGAAGGAGCTTATTGTTGTTGCAAGATCTTCTGGATCTTGGCCGACTCTAGCATTGAAGTCACCAAGGATGATGACCTTGTTGTCTGGAGGGATGTTCTGTATGAGATTTTACAGATCAATGCCAAAACTTATCTTTTTCTGCTGGATCCTCTTGACGAGTTGGGGCATACTGTTAGGTCTGCTTTGTTCATGAATGAGGGAGACAAACACCAGACTGAGTCGAAATCAAGGTTCTTTGTTCTTTATTGCCGGATTGTAACACTTGCAACTAACAGTGTTAGTTGGAGAAGGCGCATTCTGCCATTATCAGCAAGTGGTTTTTTTTAATACCTCAGGATACGTACTTAGTAAATTATCATACCATTACATTGTCCAATGAATAAACTGTTGCTATCCTTCTCTGTTAGTCTGCTGCAGATCATTCTTGTTAGTGCAAAGCTTATCTTGAGTGTACAAGGTCACATCTGCATTCTGTTACTCCTTAGTACTGGGTGACTCCTTCTCCGGTCCCATCTCATGATGTTTTTACCTTACAATACACACTCAAGAGTGTGGCATCTGCTTGGTTCAAAGTGAGAGGCGCATCGATATAATATGGTTGGCAGGTTTACAAGTTTGAAGGCAATGGAGTTCCTGACTATAAAGTCAATGCCAGAAAGACGTCTCTCAGAGGCTGCCTTCCTCTGGTCTTCACTGAGAGCAGTGATGTCGATATTCAATCTTGAAAGTTCATGTGCAGCTAGAGAGGAGCATTGTTCTGGGCAACCAAGGATGGTTCTGATGTTCCAGTATGCATGCTTTAGCCCCTGCACACCATGTGAGGCAGGTGTGTACCTTTTCATTTTTATTGTTGTTCAACCACATTTGAGGATGCCCATTGACTGTGATTAGACAACTTGGGGGGGGGAATGGAAATGAGCTTTGGTTAGGCCATTTTTTCTAGACACCTCTCCATGTGGAGCAAGCAATGTTGCCCCTAGAGAAGCTGCTTGGTCATTCAGGGTGCTACCAAATGATGTCGTTGTCCTTCCCAGATGGATGGCCTGACAAGGCTAATGAGTTCTCTCTGCCCAGGTTTGAAATCAGAGTTGTCCTTCTCTTAAGCTGTCTGCCAAACAAGGCTAATGAGCCCAGCCTACCCATCCAGTTATACTGCTGGACACTCGGTCGTGCCACCACGTAGAAAACTCAGTGAAAACGGGGACACTGAAGAATAGGTGTTGCTATGGACACAGTAATGAAGGAGAGGCCATTTGCAGTATCCTCCTGTCTGACAAACCAGACAGTGGCCATGCAGCAATCACTATATCGAGAAAGGAGGGGGGATGTACTTTCCCTGGATGAATGGGACATCAGGTCCAGAACTCACCCACCCCTATATTTTATTTCTATATATATATATTTTTTTTTAATATATATATATTTATTTATATATTTATATATATAGATAGATATCTATATATAGATAGATATCTATCTATATATAGATATATATTTATATATATCTATCTATATATAGATAGATATATATTTATATATATGTGTGTGTGTGTGTGTGTGTGTGGTGTATGCATATGAATATATATGTCTGTGTGAGTGTATAATATCTATTCGCACGCACGCACGCACGCACGCACGCACGCACGCACGCACGCACGCACGCACGCACGCACGCACGCACGCACGCACGCACGCACGCACGCACGCACGCACGCACGCACGCACGCACGCACGCACGCACGCACGCACGCACGCACGCACGCACGCCTCGAATTCTGACCACCTGCACATACAAACTAAATTTTTTAAAAATTGTGTCTGGGCATGTCCAATATACCACTATATTGTATAGTGCCACATGCACAGTCGCCATTCTGTAAGTGTGCTAGAAACATGGCCAGTAAGAGGAAAAACATATCCCTTGCTGATAACACTACCAAGAGACTGAGGAAAACCATAACTTGGGAGGGAAAAATGAAAGTGATTAACCAATATGGGAATGATACTGCACACAGTCTACAGTTGTCGCATTCCACCATGTTGACGATTTTAAAAGATGCAGAGAGAATATGCGAGGCTGTAAGCGAATCTGTGAGGATGAAGAACACAATTTTAACTAAGCAACGGTGAAGGCCCATTCACGAGATGGAGAAGTGATTAGAAGACCTGATTCAGAAATGCATTCCACTGAATTTAAGGATGATTCAGACAAATATTATGAGACACTGAAGAAGCGAGTGGGAGGGGATTACACTGGGAGCATTACCACAAGTTTAGTAGATTTAAAAGAAGGTACAGCTTGCACAACGAATGAGTCTCAGGTGAAGCAGCAACTGCCAATGAAGGAGGTGCCAAAAAGTTAATTGAAAGTCTGGATGAATTCATCCGTGACAGCGGTTATCAACCAGAGCACATTTTCAATGTGGACAAAACGGGACTTTTTTTGGAAGAGGATGCCGGAACGAACAGACATCCATAAAGAAGCTGGGATTTGAAGCATTTAAGGATCGAGTGACCCTGTTGGTTTTAAGCTGGCTTACCGCTCCGAGAACCACGTGCATTCAAAAACATTAACAAGTACACCCTGCCTGTCCACTACAGATCTAACCGCAAAGCCTGGAATGATTAGAGCCTTGTTTGAAAACTGTTTCATTCCAAATGTTTGGCAATATTGTTTAGAAAATAGTTTCACTGTCAAGATTCTATTAATCTTAGATAAAGCACCTGGATTCTACCTCATTTGTCAGAACTTAATCCTGATAATAACATGATATTTCTGCCACCAAACACAACTTCTATCATTCAGCCCTATTGTCCCAAGGTGCGATTGCAACTTTTAAAGCTCATTACCTTCGCTCAACATTTGTACAGGCCATAACAGCAACCAACAATGATCAAACATTGTTACATGATTTTTGGAAAAGTTACAGCATTCTTAATTGCATCAAGAGCATCACAGCAGCATGGGAGAATGTTACAGGAATATGCATGAATGGAATTTTGAAAAAAATGTCCAAATGCTACATTCACACAAGCTTGAATGAGAAGGATGTGTTTGACGAGATTAGAGTGAACATTGTGAGGCTCGCAACGGATCTTGAATTCGTAGTTGACATTGAAAATGTGGAAGAGTTATTAGATCTCGAATCAAAAAAATTGACCAAACAGGACTTAAATGAAGAATGCATTGCCGAGGAGGAAAAGAGAAAGGAGAAAGGGAAAGAGATAAGGAACCACAGAAGAGGTTTACCGTTAAGGGGTTATCCAGTGCGTTTTTCAAATGGATAAGGCCATTGTTGAATTTGAAAGCATGTTGAAAGATTTGCCAAGATTGATTCCCAAATTCAGGTCACTTTAAGTTCTTAGGATCAAATGTACAATGAAAATAAATAAACAAATGGTGCCAATGAGTTTAGGCATGTTCTTCAAATGTCCTTCATCAACCCTCTGCACATCAACCCCTGAAGAAGACAATGACTGTGAGGAGTCACAGCCAAGTACCAGTATAAGTGCAGTGATGGGATTAAGTTCAGATGGAGACTTCCAATTAAAGCTAAAATGTTGACAATCTTTATTAAAACCATTGTACAGTACAGGTGCAGTACATATTTACCACGGTATTAAAACTAATGTTTATGTTATGTATCTTTATTAAAGGTTCTGTAATTTACATATGTTGAGGATCATCATTAAAAGTTCATTCGTTGAAAATGTTTTTTGAAAAACTGCCTTGGGACCTGGTTTGGACATATGCGGTAGGGTGATCCTGACTTACAACCAATTTGAGTTACAACCAACCCTCTAGTCCCAATTAAGGTTGAAAGTCGAGGACTACCTGCATGTATATACACACACACTACAATGCAAGAAACACTTTTACTGGTCCGTTCTAGTGCTTAAATTCTACTTTAGCAATATGTTTAATCCCCCATTCCCCACACTATCCATCTATTTCTTAATTTCAACAACCTGTTGTCCATATAAACCACATATATAACACTGTATAGGCCTACAATCCATCAGGACTCTATTTTCCCATTTCTTTGTCTCCATTGTATCTGCTCTGATCCCGAACCGTGTTATCCTTGTACCATAGTTGGCAGGGCTATCAACTCATTTTCTGCACTTCTCCCCTCTCATCTGCCTTCACCCCACCAGCCCCCATTCAATGGATCATCCTCCCTTATTTCTGTCACCTCCAATTTAAAGCACAAGTTCCAGCCTCCTCTACAATGGACAAACTCCTCACAAATTGGATAAATGCTATACAGAATAGTCTGTAAAGGCAATTTTAAAAATCTTTATCTACCTTTCTCCTTCAAATCTATCCATTTTTGCATTCCTTCCCTTTCCAAATTCCTCCGCTTCTTTAATTCTCTCTTGGCCTTTAAGATCCAGCTTACAGTTAAGATTCAAACATTTTATCACACTGATATTTCCCTCTTTGATTAACCATTTATTTTTCAATTACCATTTTATTAAACACATTTGGATATTTTTCTGAATTAAAAATAATAAAATTAATCCAAGATTTTGTGGCACCTTCAGCATGGGTTTAAAATGCCCTGATTTTGTTTTCATACTAACAATGTGGAGATAAATTAATGTAATAACAGCTTCCCCATCTGTGTAAGTAGTCAGTATCTTTCCCAACTCCATTTTTAAAAAAATCTTCCTGTAATGCCAAACTGCATTCCTCATTAAAGTCTCTTCACCTGTAGCATTTTCCAATTCTAACACAAAGATTGGGGATCTAATCAGTTAGCCTTGCCTCTATTTCTATAAACTGACTTGCTGAGTACTGATAATATTTCCAGACTTCTTTAGATTTTCAGCTGCCTATTGCTCTATAACCAGTAACTATGCCATAACATCAAGGCAGACAAAGGAAGGAATCAATTTTTACCAGAATTCTCCATCCTCTGAACGATCACAGAGACGATCTTTTTCTTCATCAGGGATGCATCCCCACTCTGGGGCACTGGAATGAGATGAATAACAATTTAGAAAGCAATTATGGTGCCACCATTTCCAGGAGTGTCAGGTAAACTTGAACATTACCTTTCTTCACAAGGAGGTCACGGTTTGCTCACAACCCAAACTGATCTAGTGGCATGCATAATGCTTTAAACACCTGTATTGCATTGAATTCTTTTCATGGCTGAGATTCAGATTTTAGTTTGGTTGTAAGGAGTTACTGGAATTGACTTAAAAATGAATCCTTTTGTGTTAATGTCATTCATCAAGGCAGTTTCTCAGTTTGCATCTGGGGGAATCACTTGAAGAGTGGGCAGGCTTTGGAGCAAAGAAAGAACAAGTTTGTTCACTTTGGAGTTTATTAAAGATAGTGAACTTGTGTTGTACTTCATTATTCACGCAGCTTGAAAGTGGACAGAAAATCATGTTCTTAGATTATTCTACTATTTAATCATCTACTTATTTTCAGCACAAGGGTGCTGGGAGCATAGGGCGCTGGTCAACATTTTCTGCCATAGAAAGTTGTGGAGGCTATATAATTCAGAATTTTCACCTAACCCTCAGTGTGGTAATATTCATGTCAAGACCCCAAAGATCCTCATGTTGCTGTAACATGATTTATTAATGTCTCTGAATTCGGAAGGGGATAAAGTCATACAGTTCTACAGCGCAGAAACAGGCCACAGACCCAGCACAATGTGCCCTCCTGCTTTGGTTAGTCTTTCTTGCCCACATTAGGCCTAAATCCCTCAAAGCCCCTCCCCTCCATGTAACTGGCATGGTTAATGTAGTGGTTAGTGCAGTGGTATTACAGCATAAGTGAACAGTTAGGATCTGGCACTATCTGTACAGAGTTTAAACCTTCTCCCCATGTCTGCATAAGTTTCCTTCTGGTGCTCTGATTTCCTCCCACATTCCAAAGAAGTACGGGGTTAGATGATAAATTGGTCACATGTATTTGGGCAGTGGAGGTTCATGGCCCAGAAGGGCCTGTGTCTCTCTCAATTAAATTTAAATGATCAGAGTTTCTTCAATGAAGCTAACATATCTGCTTCCACCACTTTGTCTGGCAGCTCAATCCATATGCCCACCACCTTCTGAGTGAAGAACTGTTCCCTCACATCCCTTACAAATTCCACAACCTTGCCTTTTAGTTATACCTTCATAGAACACAACAGCAAACAGGCCATTCAGACCTTCTAGTCTGTGCCGACCATCATTCCACTTGTCCCATTGACCCGCTCCCATTCCATAGCCCTGCAGACCTCTCCCAGCCACCTATCTATCCAATTTATTCTTGAAACATCAGATGACAGCTCATTCCATACTCTCCCACTCTCTGAGTAAAGAACTTTCCCTTAATGTTCCACATAAACCTTTCCCCTTTCATCTTAAGACTATGATCTCTTGTCTTTATCTCTCCCAATCTAAGTAGAAAAAGCCTACTCACATCCACTCTGTCTATATCTCTCATAATCTTGTAAACCTTGTAAATCTTGCAAAGTCCTGTAACTCAACTCCTGAAGACCTGGAAACATCCTAGTGAATCTTCTCTGTACTCTTATTAATATCCTTCCTATAATTAGGTGACCAGAACTGCACACAATATTCTAAATTTGGCCTCACCAATGTCAAAACAACTTCAACACATCATCCCAACTCCTATACTCAATATTTTGATTTAGAAAGGCTAAGATGTCAAAAGCATACAGTCCACTCATCTTAGATTCTCCTAATCTCAGAAACAGCCTCTCACTATCCACCTTATCTATTGCCCCTCACGATTTTTTTAATAGACCTCACTATGATCCTCTCTTAACCGCCAATGCTGTAAGGAAAACAGACCTTGTTTTTCTATTCTCTCATGATAACTCTTCTATAATCCTGGTAACAACCTTATAAACCTCTTTTGTACCATTTACAACTTTGTAAGGTCATTCCTTGTAGCTAAGTGACCAAAACTGCACACAATATTCCAAATGTGGCCTTAACAACAGCTTGCATAACTTCACCAAGATATCACAACACTTGTATTTAATGCTCAGATCAATGATGACATGCAATCTAACCACTCTCTTCACTACTTTGTCTCCCTGTACTGCCATCTTTAAAGAGATATGTACCTGCACCCCTTGGTCTCCCTGCTTCACAGCACTCTTTGAGGCACTACCATTAACAAGGCAAGTCTTGCCCTGGTTCGATTTACCCAAATGTCATGGCTTGACACCAAATAGCCACCTATTGATACAGGATACAAGACCATAATATTTGATAACCATGTAACAACATTCCACAAAAGGACCTACTTGTCAGACCAACTTCCAGTCCACTCCACTTGACCCCAAGGGTTCCGGATACGGACCAGTTGCTCCTCATCATCTTGATAGTTCACCTATAGGATTAAATTATGAGAAAACGACATTCTCAATTTGTATCTACATTATCTTCAGCTTTAAAGGTGAATATTCAATGTATACATTGCAAACATCTGTATTTATAAAGCACCTTTAATATACCAGTGTCCTGAAATGATTCACAAGATTTAAAAAAAATTGGTATTGGCCAAGGCGTTGGGACATAAGTCTAATTGCTTGCACAATGAGTTAAGTTTTAAGAGTCACAAAGAAGAAAATAAAGTCGCTGAGGCAGGAAGGTTTAGTTACAGAATTAGAGCTACTGTCTCAAAATTGGATTGCATTCAAAACTGGGAATGCTTACAAGGCCATTGTTCATTAGCATTGATGTCACAGATGCTTAGAGAATAATTAAAATGACAAAGGATTTGGAGAAACTAGGAAAAATATGAATTTTGTTTAAATGGGGGCCAATTTGATGCAAGGCAGCTTATAGATCAAGGGTATGGGTGCCTTAGACAATGTATTTAAGGATTGTAATGGTAAGGCAGCTACCATTAGGTTTCACATCAGAACACACTACAGATACCAAAATATGAACCCAAATATAATCTGCTGGATGAACTCAGCAGGTGAAGCAACAAAAAGAATGGTTGGTATTTTGAGCCAAAATTCTTCATCAAGACTGGGCATGTAGAGAAAAGAAGCTAGTGTCAAGGGAGGGTAAAACAGGAGCCTTGTGGGATTGGTGAACCAGGTAGAAGTGAAAAATCACAGTGGCAGTAGATTGACACATGACAGACAAAGGGAGAGAGAGGCAAGAAAATCAAGGGTCAGGTGGAGTAAATTAAGAGAATCTGTAGATGCTGGGGTCTAGTTCAGTACATAAAAGTGCTGGAAAACTTTAGGTAGGTCGCACAGTATCCATAGGAAATAAAAGGCAGTCATTGTTTTACCTGAACCCATCATCGGGAACTTGAGGGGAAGGAGTGAGGAAGGGGCGGACCACAGGCAAATGTGTGAGTGGGAAATTTGCAGTCCACGGGTCCCATTTCTGGAATCTGACAGGAAGAGGTGAAAATGGTGGTACAAAGAAAAACCAGATGGAACTAACTGGTGAGAAGAGAGCACAAGAATATAGTGGAGAGATGGGGATGGAATTAAAGAGGAGGGAGAATGAGCATGGTTAGCGGGCTGGGTAGAAAAGGGGAGAAACAGAAGAGTGGGAAGAGTGAAGAACAGATATGATAAAGAATAAACAAAGAGGACACATTACCTGAAGTTAAAACATTTTACATTCACGCCATATGGTTGTTCCACCCCTCCCACCCTGTTCTCTTTACACAGGCTTCTCTTCTCCATGTCCCCAGTCTTAACAAAGAGCTTTGGCTCAAAGCATCAACCATTCTTTCACTCCCACTGATGCTGAGCTCCTCCAGCAGACTGATTAGCAGAGAGATACTGGGAGTCAAGGAACTGAATGTCAGTTGTGAAGGAATATTTGAACTCAAGGACTCAGAAAGTTGAAGGCTGAATTGGTGAGAATGTTTGCAAGGATAGCTGTGCCTGATTGTTTTGGCCCACAGATAAAACATAGGAGGGTTGCTATACCTGTATAACAACTTACTTCTTTCAGCACCATTAAAAGGGGAGGAGACCAAAAAAAGGTGATTTCATTCAAAGTTAGTTTGGGAAATTGCAGAGGAACAATGCCTCACCCTTTCATGGAATTCTAAATGCTCTACCAGAATACAAGATATTAAAAGCACTTAATTTTGGACTTACTATTTCTGCTCCTGTTAAGGAGTAAGCATGACCTTTGACCAGCTGCTGCGAAGTAATTGCCTCGGTCTCTGCTGAGCTGGTGATCTAATGCATAAACAAGTCAACCATTAAATAGGTAACACATGTAGGTCAATGATATGTAATTTTTAGTCTCACACTGCAAAGTTTGTTGTCTATTGTTGTATGAAATATCTATCCAATATATCTTTTGTATTCATAAGAAGTGAAGAGCCAATAACATTCCAAGATTAAGAGGTAAACTGAAAAGTGGTCTTCGGAATTAAACACAAACCTCAATACATTTGTAAATGAGATTGTAAAGAGAAGAAATTGTAAATTGATGCACAGAATATAAATATATTTCCTTTTAACTGAGCAATATCTGAAAGAGTCAAATTACTATTTTATTCTCCAATCACACATTGAGTGAAGTTATTTCTCTGACTCCTCAGGCACAGATTGACACATAACTCTCAGGAAATTTATGGCAAAAATATAATGGCCACAATCAGCTCTTCTCAGCAGTGGAGTCTACCCTATAATCAGCATAACTTTTATTGTATCTAAAATATAGAATTCCTGACTGAATGTTTAAGTGCATGAAGGTAAATTGTTCAGGGAAGATTGCATGCACTTAAAAAAAACTTCCCTTTAGTTGTCTGTGCAATGGAAACAAAACTGGACAGAGTTCTACAGATAAATGATCATCCCCTTGTAATTGGAACTTCAAGAAATCTTGAAGTTCTATTCAAGTTCAAAGATAAAATGTTCAATAAGGTTGCATCACAGTTCACTTAATTTGGCAGCAGTGCATGGTATAAATAAGATGGCCTGAGCCCATTCTTTCAACAAGGTAGATTTCCAAGGGAGTTCTGGTATCTCTGTGTGCTAATGTTGTACTCTCACAATAGTTGCACAACATGCTGGAAGCTGACAATTCATAGATAGTTGATCAAGTTCCAAATTTACCTCTACAGCATTTTCTGACCATTATTAGGCCAGGTTCCAGAACAGAAGCTGTGACCTTTCACATCAGACTAGACTGAGAGGTGCATGTGCAAACTTCTCTGAAAGTGGGAACTCAGGTGGACAAAATGACGTTGGGCATGCTTGTCTGCATCGGGAAAGATACGTAGTACAGAGTGGGGACCTCATTATTCACACTTAAATTACTCTATTCAGTTCTGTTCCCCCAACTGGAAGGGATGCAGAGACAATTCACCAGGATGTTGCCAGGACTGGAGGTCTTGATTGATGAGGGCTTAGGAAGCTGACAGGTGACCTTATAGTTTATAAATAAATTAGGGGCTTGGATAAATTGACTGTTCACTATATTTTACCCCAAGATAAATTATTACAGAACTAGAGAGCACATTTCAGGTGAGAGGGAAAGATTTATGAGGGATTTGAGAGGCAACTTTTTCACCTGGAATGAACTGCCAGAGAAAACTTAGAAGCAGCTACTATTACAACATTCAAAAGAGATTTGGTCAGATTTATGGATAGGAAGAGCTTAGAAGAATGCAGACCAAATGCTAGCAAATGGGGCTGGCTCAGAATTCCTCCTTGATCTGCAAGGAAGAGTTGGGGTGAGAGCTTATTCATGACCAGGCCTCTAGCACTAAATATGTAGTCTAGCACTTGTTCACTGCTGCCAAAATCTGATTTAACTGAGATGTTGTGGCCATTATAAAGACTTGACTGGAAGAAGGGCAGGATTGGCTGATGCAGGTGCTGGGGTTTAGGTGTTTTAAATGGAATAGGATGGGAAATAAGAGAAAGGGGGCAGTGGGTAGTGGTCAGGGATAGTGTCATGGATATAGAAAGGGAGGAGGTTGTAGAGATAGTTTTCACTGAGTTGGTGTGGGTGGTAGTCAGAAATAGGAAAGGAGCAGTCACTGTGCTGGGAGTAGTCCATAGGCCCCAAATAGCCCTCGGGACACCGACGAGCAGATAAGCAGGCAGATTTTGGAATGGTGCAGGTAATACAGGTTTGTAGTAATGGGTAATTTCAACTTCCCTAATATTAACTGGCACCTCCTGACTGCAAGAAAGATAGATGGGCTGAATTTGTCGGATGTGTCCAAGAAAGATTCCTAACATAGTATGTGGACCAGCTGATGAGTGGAAAGCACATACAAGATCTAATTCTGAACCTGGTCAGGTGGCGGACCTCTCGGTGGGGGAGCATTTTGGTGAACAACTTCCCGAGCTTTAGCATCAGCATGGAAAAGGATAAAAGCAGACAAAATGGGAAAGTGCTTAATTGGGGAATGGCTAATTACAATGCTACTCAAGACAGTCAGCATGGTTTTGTGAAGGGAAAGTTATGCCTCATGAGCTTAACTGAGGTTTTTGAGAAGATAACAAAAGAAATTGATGAAGGTAAGGCAGTAGATGTGGTATTAGTATGGATTAGTGTGGCTTTTTACATGGATTTTCATAAGACATTTGACAAGGAGACATGAGAGACTCATTCAGAAAGTCTTGAGGGATGGGATCCATGGAGCCTTGACAGTGTGGATAAAATAGTGGCTTGCAGGAAGAAAGCAGAGAGTAGTAGTAGAAGGAAAGTGGTCTTCCTGGAGGTCAGTGACTACCAGTGCCACAAGGATCTGTTCTGGCACCCTTCTCTTTGCAATTTTTATAAATGACCTGGATAAAGAGGCAGAAGGATAGGTCTGTAAGTTTGTGGATGATACAAAAGTTGGAGTTGTGGATGGAGCTGAAGGTAAAAAAAAGGATATAGACAGGATGCAGACTTGGTTAGAAAAATGGAAGGTGGAGTTCAATCTGGCTATGTGCGAGGTGATGCATTTTGGAAGGACAAACCAGAAGGCTGAGTACAGGGTTAATGGTTGGTAACTTAAGAGTGTGGATGAACAGAGGAACCTTGAGATGTAAATCCATACATCCCTCAAGGTCGCTGCACAGGTTGACAGGATAGATAAGAAGGCCTCTGGGATGCTGGGCTTCATTAATAGTGGGATTGAGTTCAAGAGTGGAGAGGTAATGTTGCAACTCTACAAATCTCTGGTGAGACCACACTTAAAAGAGTACTGCATTCAGTTCTGGTCACCTCATTACAGGAAGGATGTGGGAGCTATGGAGAGGGTGCAGTGGAGATTTACCAGGATGTTACCTGGATTGGAAAATAAGTCTAATGATGAAAGGTTAGCAGAGCTGGGACTTTTTTCTTTGGAGTAAAGGAGACTTAATAGAGGTCTACAAGATTACGAGAGGCATAGATAGGGTGGACAGCAAGCGCTTGTTTCCCAGGGCAGGAATAGCGTGTTTTTTTAATGCAGAGTTGTGGGTGCCTGGAATGCCTTGCCATGGATGATGGTAGAGGATGAACATTGGAGGCATTTAAGAGACTCCTAGACAGGCACATTGATGGAAGAAAAATAGAAGGTTGTGGGGTAGGGAGGGTTTAGAATTTTTTTTAAAAAAAGGAATAGATGGGTCGGCACAACATCGAGAGCTAAAGGGCCCTGTACTGTGCTGTGGTGTTCTATCAGAGAAGCAAATTTCAGAAACATATTGCAATGTTGTGACAATCTTATATTGTGCCTTGCAGTTAAGGAGGACACAACTTTTCACCAAGTTCACATCTATGAGAGAGCAACTCATCTACGTCAGGATAAATGGAAACTTACACACATTATTGATGTTGCCACTAATTCTGATAAACTCAGTGATGTTT
The DNA here is from genome assembly GCF_036971445.1 of Narcine bancroftii. NCBI lineage: Eukaryota > Metazoa > Chordata > Chondrichthyes > Torpediniformes > Narcinidae > Narcine > Narcine bancroftii. The sequence continues at coordinate 33,112,326 of NC_091472.1, forward strand.
CTCTTATAGCACTATATGATAAATTATTATTAGAGCAAGCAAAAATTAATCCAAAATATAAACCAAGGATGATGAACGCAGGATTAAGATACTCACATTAATTGAACATCCAAGCAGTGACCCAGATCTTAATGCCTTTTGAATGATCTTGAAGAGATTTTCCGGTGCCTTATTTAATTCATACCACTCTGAAATGCCTCCTGTAAAATCCTCAAAGCCTTCTGTTGTGGATCCCCCTGACAGTGCTTCGTAGGACCCATTTAACCTGGGAGATGGATAAATTAAAATTAGTCCTTCGTAAGAACATGAGAACAATATCTGTCAAATGTTGTTGCTGTCAGTGCAAGCAATAATGGTAAAGGGTTCCTGGCTCTGGCTCGGTAGAATGGACACATTGTGAATTTAATCCAGGAAAGGAAGACCAAATGCAGCTGATTTATTCAATGACTTTCATAACCTTGGGATAGCGCAGGCAATATAGTCAAACCAAGGCCACCCGTAAATTGGAGGAGCCACACCTAATATTCCATCTGGGCACTCTCCAACTGGATGGTATTATCATTGACTCTGGTTTCTGCTAGACCACTCCCCGTTCTTCCTCACTTCCCTATCACTCTGTCTCCTTTTCTCCAGCTGCACCCCCTTCCCTCTCCATTCACAGAGCCATCTCCCCTCCCTCTTTTGCTGCTGTGCCCTCACTCTCTAATCTGCCTCTTACCTGTGCTCTTCCCCTACCCTTCCCCCCACCATTTTATTCAGGTGCCTGCCCCAATTTTGCTCATACCTTGATGAAGGGGTCAGGCCCGAAACATTGGTTATGCATCTTTATCTTTGCTGTATAAAGAATGCTGTTTGACCCTCCCTGTGGCATAGTTGGTGTAGCGGTTAGTGCAATGCCTTTACAGCGTCAGCAATCGGGACCGGTTTGGGTTTGAATCCTGCGCTGTCTGTAAGGAGTTTGTATGTTCTCCCTGTGTCTGTGTGAGTTTTCTCCTGGGGGTCTGGTTTTTTCCAACCTTTCAAAAATGTACTGGGGCCATAGGTTAATTGGGGGTAAAATCAGGCAGCACAGATTCTTGGGGCTAAATGGCCTGTTACTGTGCTGTATGTTTAAATAAATTGTTTTTATTTTCAATAAAACAGAATTTGTTGATGGAAAGTTTCCCCAATTAACTCTAGAAAATGAAATAAAATTTCATTTGGATAATTTGATTTTTTTTCTCAGGCTGAAGATTTGACAGGGCAGAGTTGACTTTGGAAATGGTTCCGAGGGAGATTGTAATCAGCCAGTTATGTGACCTTTGGTTAAACCTCCTTCAAATGCTACCTTTGACAATGTAGTACAATTTCAGTTCAACAGTGCAGCATCAGATTCTTCCCATCTCTTTGGGAATTTAACCCAAAACTACTGAGTTATGCATATATTACAAATGATCTAAATAAAGCAAAAATAGTTATGAATGAAAGTACTATTTTCACAGTAAAATTGCAGACTTACTTTGAATAAGCTTTCTCCAGCAGAGCACTCCAAAACTCATTTCCTGAAGCTGAGTGCACGAACATTAGTTCATCATCTTTTGTTGGCAGCCTATCATCAATCACCACATCCACCCATTCTCCATACTGCCAGAACTAGAATATCAAGAGATTATTTCAATATAGAAGCCTGCCACAACTCCAAATAAGGCTAATAATCTGAAATTTAAAATAAATGCTGCTTTTTAAAGAAAACAACAGATTACTTGTCGACCACTTTGGAAAGAAAATTAGCAAATCAGATTATTATTTAAAGAGAGAAAAATTACAGCATGCTGTTTTGCAGAGAAATCTGTGAAGTGCCTGTACATAAATCACAAAAAGGTTAGTTTGCAGATGGTGCAAGAGTCCAAAAAAAAAGGCAAACAGAATGTTATCCTTTATTCTTGGAGGGATTTAAGCACAGGAAGGTTCTTCTGTAATTGTGCAGAGTACTCAGGCTGTACCCGTACACTGTGAGCAATTCTGGCCTCCTTGCTTGAGAAAGGCTTTTGAGGCAACGGAGAGGAGTTGTCTGGGTTAAATCTGGAAATCAGATGGAGATTATACTCAATGGCGTTTAGAAAGATGGAGGCCAATCTTGTAGAAACATAAAATTGTGGACCTCAAGTTGAGCTGGCAAGGGGAGTGCATGGTAAATGGAAGCTTTCAAAGATTTTTTAAAAATTGAGAATGAAGAGTTGATACGTTTATGTCAGAATTAAAGACATGACTAACAGGCAGCAGGAACCTTTTGAAAGATATTGAGATCCTGGTTAAGAAGAAGGAGGTAATAGGCAGCAAGAAATACTTGGGTATAAAAATTGCATGAAAATACTTAAGTGAATCTGGTGGACTATGATAAAGCATGTGGTTGTTCTGGCAGACAAGTGAGGGAAAATTCCAAGGGTTTCAGCAGAGCAAGGGTGAGGTCCAAAATTAGTCCTCTTGAAGATCAGGGTGGTCCCTATACATCAAGTGAAAAGAATTGGGGGGAAATCTTAAATGGATCTTTTCCATCTGTTTTTACTCAGGAAATAGATACAGAGCCTATAGAAGTGGGTCATGAAACATATATGAAAGATATATACAGATTACAGAAGAGGAAGTGCTGAATGTCTTGAGGAAAATAAGAGTGGAGTAATCCCCAGGGCCAAATATTCCCTCCAACCTTGAGGGAGGCTAGCACAGAAATTGCAGGCACTCTTGCAGAGGTGTTTAAAATGTACTTAGCCATAAGTGTGGTGCCAGAGGGTAGCTAATGTTGTTCTATTGTTTAAGAAAAGCTTAACTGGGAAAGTATACACAAGGGAGCCTGACATCAATAGTGTGCATGTTATTGGAAGGTATCCCAAGAGACCACATATACAAGTATTTGGATAGACAAAGAATAATTATGGATAGTCAACATGACTTTGTGTGTTAGGTCATATCTAACCAATCTTACAGAGAAGCCATTCTCAACCTCTCTTTGGGTTGGGCCCTTTAGGGCACTGCTCCACATTTATGGGCCTCTTTCCATGTGAAGCAGTCAAGTTTTGGTTTCTTACATACTTCTGAATAGGAAATGTGATCCCCTTGTTATAAAAAAAGTGAGAATCCTGGAAATTATAGTATTACAACAGTGGTGTGCAAACTATTGGAGAGGATTCTTAAGGATTGGATCTATGAGCATTTGGAGAAGTACAGTCTATACAAGGATAGTCACCATGGCTTTGTAAAGGGAAGGTCATGCCCCATGAGCCTGATTGAGTTTTTTGAGGAGGTAACAAAGGAAATTGATGAGGGGGAGGCAGTAGATGTGGACTATATGGATTTTAGTAAGGCATTTGACAAGGTCCCCCATGAGAGACTTCTTCAGAAAATTATGAGGCATGGGACCATGGAACCTTGGCTCTGTAGATAAAAACATGGCTTGCATGTAGAAAGCAGAGAGTTGTGGTGAAAGGAAAGTATTCGGCCTGGATGTCAGTGACTAGTGGAGTTCTTTGTGATCTTTATAAATTACCCTGACGAAGAAGCAGAAGAATGAGTCAGTAAGTTTGCTAATAATATGAAGATTGGAGGAATTGTCATAGGTTACAGAAGGACATGGACACGATGAAGAGTTGGGTGAAGAAGTGGCAAAATGAGTTCAATTTGGATAGGTGCGAGGAGATGCATTTTGGAAGGTCAATCAGAAGGTGTCAGTTACTTGGGAGTGTGTATGAACAGAGGGATCCTTCAAGGTTGTTGTGCAAGTTGATTGTGAGTAAGAAGGTCTATGGGATGTTGGGCTTCATTAATAGGGGTATTGAGTTCAGGAGTCAAGAGATCATGTTACAACTCTACAAATCTCTGGTGAAACCACCATTGGAGAATTGTGTTCAGTTCTGGTCACCTCATTACAGGAAGAATGTGGAAGCTATGGAGAGCGTGCAGAGGATATTTACCACGATGTTGCCTGGATTGGAAAACAAGTCTTATGAGGCAAGGTGAGCAGAGCAGGGTCTTTTTCCTTTGGAGTGTAGAAGGATGAAAGGAGACTTAATAGAGGTCTACAAGATTATGAGGGCCATAGATAGGTTGCACAACTAGCATCTTTGTCCTAGGCCAGGAATAGCAAACACCAGAGGATATATGTACAAAATGATGGGAGGGGAATTCAGGGAGACATCAGGGGTAAGTTTTTTTTTTAAATACAGAGAGTTGTGGGTGGCTGGAATGCCTCGCTTGCAACGGTGGAGGTTGAAACATGAGGGGCATTTAAGAGACTTTTAAACAGACACATGGATGGAAGAAAAATAGAGGGTTACTGGGTAGGGAGAGTTTAGTACTTTTTTAAGGAATATATGGGTCAGCACAACAGAGGGCTGAAGGGCCTGTACTGAAGTGTTCTATGTTTTCTCCTACCAACTACTTAAAAAAATATTTATGTTACACAAGGTGAAAAGAAAACAAGACATTTACTTAAATGCTGTCCCCAGGGGGCCGTTGAGTCCCTGTTGAGAATGGCTGTTCTAGTTTTTGAGCAGGTTACTAGGTAAGGTGATGAAGGAAAGGCAGTGAATGTTTTCTACACTGGGTTTAGTAAGGCCTTTGACAAGATCCTGCATGGGAGGTTGGTCAAGAAGGTTCAATTACTCAGTATTCATGGTGAGGTAGTAAACTGGATTTGACATTGGCTTTATGATTGAAGACAGAGATTGATAATAGAGAATTGCCTGCCTGATTAGATGCCTATAATTAGTGGTGTGTCTTAGGGATTGGGGCTAGATCCATTGATGTTTGTTATCTATATCATCGATTTGGATGAAAATGTGATCAATTGGATCAGCAAATTTGCAGATGACACCAAGATTGGGGGTGGTAGTGGACAGCAAGGAAGGCTCTCAAATCTTGCAGGGGGAACTGGACTAGCTGGAAAAATGAGCGGCAAAATGGCAGATGGAATTTAATGCAGACAAGTGTGAGATGCAGCACTTTGGATGCACAAACCAGGGAAGGACTTGCAATAAACAGTCAGGAACTGCAGAGTGCAGTAGAACAGAGGGATTTGGAAATGCAGATGTGGATTTCCTTGAAACTGGTGTCCTCGATAGTTCTAAAAAGGGGGTTTGGCACTTTGGCCTTAATAAATCAAAGTTTTGAGTACAGGAGTTGGGAATGTTATAATGAAGTTGTATAGGTCAATAGTGAGGACAAGACACCTTTTCCTTTATTTGACCCAGTGGGCCACAGTTTTAAGTTTGTAATCAAACAATTCACACATAATTAAAGTGCACATTCCAGATTTTACTCAAAGTTATTTGCATATATTTTGGTTTCATCCTGGAAAAATGACAGCATTTTTTATACATAGTCCCTTCATTTCAGGGCACTATAATATTTGGGACATTTGGTTTCACAGGTTTTTGTGACTATTCAGATATGTTTAATTGCTTCATTGGTACAGGTATAAGAGAGCTAGGTTTGCTTCTAAGGTTTTGATCAATTTTGGAGTCTGTAGTTGCCATTCCAAGAAGAGCAGTGTGAGCTGCCTCAAATGACTACTGCCCAGTAGCACTAACATCAGTGATGAAATGCTTCGAGAGGCTGGTCGTGGCCAGAATTAACAAGAACCTAAGTAAAGATCTGAACCCACTTTAGATGTGTTTCAGATGTAGGACTGAGACAGAAACTTTTTTTAAAGTATACAATTTATAAATGTTCTGCCTATACCAAATTTTTCCAGTATTTTTAAAAAAAGCCATTCCAAATGGTCAAATGCTTTTTATATGTCTAGGAAGACAGTAATACTTGGATTTTGTTCCGATTTAGCCATGCGTATTATATTAAGCAATCTTTCTAGATTATTTGAGAAATGCCTTCCTTTAACAAATCCTGCTTGGTCTGTATGTATTAGTTTTGGCAAGTATTGTCCTAATCTATTAGCTAATGCTTTCACAAGTATCTTATAATCAGTATTTAACAGAAATATTGATCTGAATGACAAAGTTTTTTTGGTACACTGAAATAATCGCAGTTGAGAATGACTCCGGGAGGATCTATGTCCAGTTTGGTCCAGGATATCCATTAAAAGAGGCATTAATAATGATTTGAATCGTCTTTAAAACTCAGGTGGGAATCTATCCTCTCCCAGTGATTTATTAGCTTGTTGGGTCCGCAGCACCTTTTTGATTTCTTCCCTTGTGAAGGGAATATCTAATTTAATCTTTCTCTCTCTTCCAGCCTTGGAAGTATGACATTCAGCAAAAATTATTCAATTTCGTTCTCATTTCTTAGTAATTCTGATTTGTATAGTTTTGTGTAATATTGTCTAAAATGTCATTAATTTATTTTTACTTGTATACTAGAATGTCTTTTTCTGTTTTTATAGCATTTATCATTCTTGATGACTCCTCTTTTAATTTGCCAAGCTAAAACTTTGTGCACCTGTTCACTCAACAGGTTCAACAGTTTTTATTATAGCTGTTTTCTGTGCTATATGTTTGTATTGTATTATGTCTTAGCTTTTTATTCTCTACTAATCTGTATTCTTCTTGTCATCTTGTTCTTTTATTTTTTTCTAATTCTTTAATATCCTTCTCCAAACTGTTTACTTCTGCCATATGTTCCCTCTTAAGATTTTTCATATAGAATACAATTTGTCCCCTTAAATATGCTTTAAGCATGTCCCATATCTGAAAAATATTATTAGTAAATAGTAGATTTGTTTCACAAAATATTTCTCTTTATAAATTTGCAAAAGTCTGTTCTTTTAAGCAATGTAGTATTGAGATGCCATCTGTATACATTCTCTTGCTTTTCCATTGTTGTTATAGCTAATATTAATGGAGAATGGTCTGACAGAAGTCTCGCTGGATATTCTGTTTTTATTACTCTACTTTTTAACTGGGCAGACATTAAAAAATAAGTCAGTCCTTGTATGTGAATCGTACACCCTTGAGTAGAAAGAGTAGTCTCTCTGTGGGATTTAATTTCCTCCATACATCAATAAGATTTAGATCTTTCATACCTCAAAGCCTCCTCAGCTGAACTAGTCTATGGCAAGACCCTTGCAGTCCCAGGCCAGTTTCTTCCTTTAGCACCCAATCAAACCACTGACACAGCAGTCATCCTCAAGACACTGTGAAACAAATTGAGCTCCATTGAACCACCACCACCATCGCAACACACTCAGCCACCTTGCAGTCCCCACCCCAGACTTATCCTCCTGCGAGTATGCATTCGTGTGAAGGGGCACGCATAGAACTCCCCTTCAGCACCCCTATGAGGGACCCTACAAGGTGTTGCAAAGGAACGCATTCACCTTTACACTCAACATTGGGGGCAAGGAGGAACTATTCACATTGGACCACTTGAAACCAGCCCACCTGGACTTGTCACAACTAGTACAGGTCCCCCCACTGGTGCATAGGCGTTGGCCACTGACACAGTAGACCTTACCCTTGACACATCATGAGACCATAGATGGGGATGTTTGTGTGGCGATGCACATAATTGTAGCAGTGAACTGGCCCTGCTCTGCTTGTCACATGCGATCAGTGGGGCAGCCGAGGCAATGATGATGTCACGGGACCTTCTCTTCCTGTCCCGATCAAAAGGGTCCATGCGCACTTGTCTCAGCATGATGCAAGTTCTGGAACACAAGGGGTTGGACCAGACACAGCCTTAAAGGCTGCAGCGCAGAATTCAAAGCAAAGCAGTTGTATTACTTGAGCTCTCAGCCTGTTGCCTCAGTCTTTTCGCTGCACTCATGCACAACCCGCTACAAACTGATTTTTAGCCATTTTAAAAGGAATAGATGAATCTAGAGGGCAAGAACAACCCAAAAGTGAACAGATCACTCTTCTGAAAATTCAGTTTATATTCTGAAAATTGCTTGAATTGATAAAGTAGTGATAAAATGAATGGGATCGACCGGACAGGATTCAAGATATACAACAGAAGGTCATGTGCATAAAGTGACACCTTATGAATTCCTTCTCTTGTGATTCTGAGATATCAGCTGACTGCCGAAAAGCCAAAACTAAAGGTTGTAAAGCCAAATTATATAAGAATGAGTTTAGAGAACATCCCTGCCTAGTTCCACGATACAATTTAAAAGGTTTGGATTTAATTGAATTAGTAAAAATTGAAGCTGTAGGAGATAAATATATCACTTTAATTCAATTTATAAACTGGTGACCAAAATTAAATTTCTCTAATACACTGAATAAATATTCCCATTCTATGCTATCAAAAACTTTTTTTTGGCATCCAATGAAATAATACATTCAGTGGATGAAATTGTAGAATAAAGAATATCTAACAACCTACGAATATTAAATTGTAGGTAACATACCTTAATAAACCCAGTTTGATCTTCAGAAATAACTAAAAGCATAAAATTCTCTAATCTATGAACTAAACTCTTAGAGAGTATTTCACCATGAACATAGAACTTAGATTTACTCTTTAAAAGTTGTGTTTGCATAGGATAAGTAAGAAGCAAATCATGTTTAGTTCGACCCTTCTTTTAAAAAGCTCAGGTTTTAGAGCTAAGGTATATTGTTGATTAATACACTTCAGCTGATTAGCTAAATCATCTCTCTCAGAAATTAGCCTTCTTTTTAATGTTACTAATTGACCTCTGATAATAAGCTTTAAAAGTATCCCAAATTACTAAAACAGAAACCTCTGGTGTGGAATTTTTACTAAAAAAAAAGCCGATTTGATCTTTCATAAATTTCAGAAAATCAGGATCCGATAATAAAAAGGGTTATCGCCATTGCTTAGTGATTCTGGGTAAATCTGGGACATTATTAGACAAAATCACTAGAGAGTGGTCATAAATTAGTGTGCTTTCGTAAGAACAAAAGTCAACCAAAGAAATTAATTGTTGGTCTATAAGAAAGTAACCAATACAAGAATATGTATGGTGGACATTAGAAAAAAAATGAAAAAAAATGAGAATTCTTTATCATCAATCCCAGACTGTAACATAAAAGAATTTTTTAAAGAACAGCTGATTCATTTAAATTAACGATTTTATGAGATGAATGGTCGTCATTGATATATGCACACCTGTTTCCTGAAGAATGTTTCTGATCTGGCGGACATGCATTTGGGGATTTTTCTTAATTAAAATGAGAATTCTTCTGTAATCAGCAGTGGAAATCTTCCTTATAGTGGTAGTCCCTTTGTGATTACTAAGCTCTTTCTCCTTAAGGATGTTCCAAGCTGTTGGTTTTGGTAACCCTGATGTTTGAGCAATGTTTCTTATTGTTTTATTCATGTTTTTCAGCCTCATAACGGCTTTTTTGACTTTAATTGAAAAATGTTGAAAAATAGCAACTACAAACTCCAAAGTAGATCAAAACCTAACTCTTAAACCTACAACAATGAAGCAATTAAGCATACCTGAATACTCACAAATACCCATGAAGCTAAATGTCCCAAGCATTACGGTGCCCTGAAATGAGGAATTATGTATAAGTGCTACAATTTCTACATGGTCAAACCTAAATGTATACAAATAACCTTGAATAAAATCTGGAATATGCACTTTAATTACATGATTTGTAATAAAAATGTGGAGCCAGGAGCAAGTCAAGGGGAAAAAAAAAGTGTCTTTGTCCCAAATGTCATGGAGGGCACTGTATATGAAAGATATCAATAAAATTGAAAGAGAGCAGAGAAAATTTACAAGGATGTTACTGGGACTTGAGCTGAGTTACAGGGAAAGGTTAGATAGGTTAACACTTTATTCCCTGGCACTACGGAGAATGTGGGGAGAACTTATAGAGGTATACAAAATTATGAGGAGTATAGATAGGGTAAATGCAAGCAGGCTTTTTTTTTTACACTGAGGTTAGATGAGACAAGAACTAAAGGACATGGGTTAAAAGCGAAATATTTAAGAGGAACATTAAGGTGAACTTTTTCACGCACTGTGGAATGCGCTGCCAGTGGAAGTGGAGGTTGCTGGTTCAATTCAACATATGGAGAAATTTGAATAGGTGGATGGGAGAATGGAGGCCTATAGTCTGGGTGTAGGTCCATGGGATTAGGCAGAATTTAATTCGGCACTGACTCTATGAAATCAGTACAAATGATAGAAGCAGGAAAGTAGTTTCCACTAGCAGGGAGACTAAAGCCATAGTTCACAGCCTCAAGATTTGGGACAGTAGATTTAAAACAGATATGAGCAGAACGTTTCTCACAGAGTAGTGAAGCTATGGAATTCTCCACCCAATGAAGCAGTAGAGATTTGGTCATAAACTCAGCTTCACTTACCTGCCTTTTCCTGGTAACCCTTAATTCTCCTGCTATGTCTAATTATTTAAAGGTACGTAGAGGGGCAGATAGTGAGGAGGAAATGAAGAGGCTCCAGAGAGACTTAGATTATGAGAATGTGCAAAGAATTGGCAAATGAAATAAAATGTTGGAAAATGTATGATCATACACTTTGGTAGAAAGAACAAAAGAGCAGACTACTATTTGGATGTGGAGAAAATTCAAAGGTGCAAAGGCACTTGGGAGCCCTTGTGCTGGTTACTCTACAGGTTATTTTCCAGGTTGAGTCAATGGTTAAGAAGGTGGATGCACACCTTTCCCGTTTATCCCATCTCAACCAGGAAAAATCAAGAGAAGAAAACAGCCTGAGCACTGGTCGCTGTGTAGTGACAAACCCATAAAACCCTGATGTGTGTCTTATACCTTTGTTGTGAGTGTATTGAATCCAACTGCGCTGGGTGGGTCACATCTCCAGAATGGAGGACCATCGCCTTCCCAAGATTGTGTTATATGGCAAGCTCTCCACTGGCCACTGAGACAGAGGTGCTCCAAAGAAGAGGTACAAGGACTGCCTAAAGAAATCTCTTGGTGCCTGCCACATTGACCACCACCAGTGGGCTGATATTGCCTCAAACCGTGCATCTTGGCACCTCACAGTTCGGCGGGCAGCAACCTCCTTTGAAGAAGACCGCAGACCACCTCACTGACAAAAGACAAAAGAGGAAAAACCCAACACCCAACCCCAACCAACCAATTTTCCTTTGCAACCGCTGCAATCGTGTCTGCCTGTCCCGCATCGGACTTGTCACAAACGAGCCTGCAGCTGACGTGGACATTACCCCTCCATAAATCTTCGTCCGCGAAGCCAAGCCAAAGAAATTGAATGTTGTGTGTAATTGTGGTTAGTTAAGTGTTAAATGTGGGGGGTGGGGAGGGAGGGGGAAATGAAAAGAGCTTGAACTCTGCAGAAAATTGTATAAAATGGATAATTGTAAACTGTAGTAAATGATACTATTAATATTGACACTGATAGTGTTGTTCACTGTTTGAGTTTAAGTTTGGAAAATCATAAATAAAATATTTTTTAAAAAGGTGAATGCAATGTTGGCATTAATATCTAGAGGAATAGGATACAAGAGCAGGGATGCGATGTTGAGGCTTTATAAGGCACTGATAAGGCATCATTTGGAGTATAGGGTACAGTTTTGGGTTCCTTATTTCAGAAAGGGTGTATGGGAGAGATCCAAGATGGCAGTAGGAAGGTGGTAGAAAAATTCTAGAGCTCCCCAGATGGTAAAGTACAAGGAAAAGGATAGCAAAACAAGAAAGAGAAAGTGAAAAAGAATGGGGAAAAAAAGGCTTAAGGCATTGATTTTAGAGAGAGCAGAAAAAGTAAAGAAGGGCTCACCTCGAGGTTGGGAAGGAGAGGCCGACTTTGGGCATACCCAGAGGCTGATGGCAGAATTGGGAATGGAACATCAGGGCACCCATCGGGAGGAGATCTAACCCGGAAGGGTGAGCAAGGGCCTTGGCTGAGGGGACTAACCGGAGACAGAGACGGCAATGACAATGGTGGCGATGACAAAAGAAATGTGATGGGCTTCCAGGAAAACAAGAGACCTACCTGGTAAGGCCATTTTGTCCGGGGGCGGGGTTGGGAGAAGACCGAGCTCAGAGAAATGTTGGGAGTTCGAGGTGTCGGGCCTGATGGGTGGCAGGAGTGGCGAGGCTAGGGAGGTATCAGGATCGGAGTAATACACAAAAGGTCGGGAGACTCAATGTTGGAAAGTGAAGAGGAAGATGGAGGGGAGGGGGAAGAATGCAGAGAAAGAAGAACATTGAACAGAGGACAGAAAAGAAAGGAGGTAGAGGGCTTGAAGCTTTCTACCAGAGATATAATGGAGGCCATTGGCCAGATAAAAAGAACACTGAAAACCCTGGTGGCAGACCAGGGGTTGATTCAGGAGAGACTAGATAATTTAACAGAAAGGGAGACAGGAAAGAATTGAGAGGGTAGAGGAAAGGCAGGATAAGGAAAATGAAATGGATGTGTGGGTGAGGGAAAGGGAGAGGATAGGGGAAAAGACACACTTGTTAGATAATTACAGTAGGAGGAAAAACATCAAGATTGTGGGGGTGAAGGAGGGTATGGAGGGAAGAGACCCAGTGGGGTTCTTTAAAAAATGGATCCCAGATGTGCTGGGGAGGGATAAAATTGGGGATGAATTGGAAATAGAAAGAGCCCACCAGTTTCTCACCCCCCACTCCCCCCAGTCTAAATCAACGACCCCGCTCCGTCCTGGTCAGATTCCTTCACTACCAGGTCCAGGACAGACAGTGAATTTTATGGGCGGCAGCTATGGGAGTGAAGAAAAGAGGGGGTCCAGCGGAACATGGAGGAGTGAAAATCCTCTTTTACCTGGACATTAATGCGGCATTATTAAGGCATAGGAGAGAATTCGATCAAGTTAAAAAAATCTTAGACAAAAAGGGATCAAATTCATCCTCCTTCACCCAGCAATTCTGAAAGTATTAAGGGTAGGAGGGGAGGCAATGGACTATGCAAAAACCCTGCCACCGTCCCAGGATTAAATATAAACAAAGGGAAAAAGGGAAACCAATGGAAGGTTTGACTGTATATACTGCAAGTGTTATGAATTTAGAGGGGAATGTTTTACTGAGTTATTGTTTAATTATGATGGTTCAAATTAAATTATTTCATGGGGGTAATTAAAAAACAAAATTACACAAACTAAAATCAGGAATATCAGATCAATGTTTTAGAGGCAGTGAAGAAACAGGAAACTTTTGCATTCAACCTGGTCATGTTCCAAAGTGAGGCCTTGGAAGATTTGGGAAATCATCTAGAACAAAATCACTAAGATTAGATTTATACAGATACCAGGTTTGTTTATATTGGGAAATATAGCAGATGTAGGACCTAAAATGAGGCTGTCAAAACACCAATTAGTGTCCAGGAAGTATATAGTGGTTACCTGGAAATCTAATCTCCATTTAGATATGACTCATTGGAAAGCAGAAATACATGCTTGTATTCACCTGGAGAAAATTACCTCTAACCTTAGGAAAAAATACAATGTTTTTCTTAAAATTTGGAGTCCATATCTTTAATGTGTGGGTGTTGATGCCTAACTATGCTTCCCTCCCACCGCCTGTCCCCTGCATCCAAGAACCACCTGGAATTCTGGATAAGTCAGGATATTTATCCCTTGACAGGAGATTGATGAATCCAATGAAACCTTTTCCTTATTTTCCTCTTCTCTTTTTCTTATCTCTCTTCAATTCTATTGACTATTTCTATCCTTTTTTTCCTCCTGGATGGATGGGACGGGGAGGGTTAGGGCTTGTTCTTTTTTTTTTATTTTCAAAATCACATCGAATGATAAGGTTTGTTTCTTTTATATAATTGATGAATTTCATGTTAATTTGAAAATATAAAATAATCAAAACAAAAAAAAGAGTTAATACGAGGAGCTAAGAAATGGGAGAGGAAATAGTATAAGAGATAGATGGGTGCAATGGGCACACTCCAAAATAGCAAGGAAGTTGATGCCAATATCACAGGTATTGAAGGGCAAGGATAGACGGGGGGGGGGGGAGAAGAGAAGGGGAAGAAGGCTTATTTAGTGGGTTTTTTTTTAATTGTTGCTTTTAGTGTTTTTAGCTTGCTTAGGTTTTGTTTGGAGCACGGTCGTCTGTGTCAGAGATCTATGGCAGATAAGTGGGACAGAGGATAAGTATCAGGGGAAAAGAAGGAAGGGGAGGAAAATAATGGAAAGGCTCAGGCGTAATGGATAAGACAATTAAATTTTTAAGTTTTAATGTGAATGAACAGACTGATAAAGAGAAAGAATTTTGGCACACCTAAAAAATGCAGGCAGATATAACATTTTTTTTTAAACAGGAGACCCACGTCACAAATCAAGAACATATAAGGTTAAAGAGGGGGTGGGTGGGCCAGGTGGCAATGTCCTCCTTCAATTCCAGAGCCAGGGAGTGGCTATCCTGATAGGGAAGAATGTTCCAGTAGTGGTCGTCAATCTGGACAGGAGAATTGTGATGATGCATTGTCAAATATACTTCAAATCATGGACACTTATGAATATATATGTCCCGAATTTTGATGACAAACAATTTATTCAAGATATATTCTTGAAGGTAATAGAGGGGTTGGTTGGAGGGGATTTCAATTTTTGTCTGGATCTGGTCATGAACAAGTTAGCAAAGAAAGTAACAAAGGGTCAAGGTGGCTAAGTCTATCCTGGCCTTTATGAAAGGGCTGAATTTAATAGACATCTGGCAAAAGCAGAATCTGAGAGAGAGGGATTATTCCCTTTACTTGAGTCAACATGATTCCTGCACCAGAATTGATTTATTTTTGGCATCAGCCCAATTGGAAGGCAGAATTCACCCTCGACTCTGCCCATTATAATGCCAGATAAGTAGGCCACGGCATGTAGATGGCACCTTAACTCTTTGCTGTTGGGAAAATTGGAATTTTGTAGCTTTGTTAGAGCTCAGATAGAACTGTTCTGTGAGACAAACTGTCCCTTTACTGATAATAACTTCCTAATGAGGGACACAATGAATGCTTATTTAAGTGGCCAGATAATTGGATATAGCAAAGATATCTAAAAGGGGCATATGAAAGAGATTAAAAACTTGGAACAGGAAATAGCTAATGGAAAAAGATTATTAAAGATCAGGTTTAGAAGAAAAATACAGGAATTTAATGAATAAAAAGCTCAAATATAATATAATGCAAACATACAAGACAGAAAAGTTGATCTTTCATGTCTCATTCAGAAGCTGAAAGACCGGCATGAACTTGAAGGGCCGACATGGCCTGTTTCCACGCCGTAAACAGTTGTATGGTTATATGGTTAAGATCTAGACAACAGTATTATGAGCTGGGGGAAAGGGTCCATAATGTCTTGCCTTGGCAGGCGAGTGTGGGAAGAGATCTCAAGAACAATGCGATCTAAACAGGAGGAAGGCAAGATTTCACATAAACCACAGGAAATAAAATATTTAGAGACCTATAATGAGCTGAATAAATCAGAATCTGGGGGAGCTGGGGTGGGGGTGGGCTCCTGCTAAAATAGACAATTTCTTGCTTGCATTGGAACTACCAAATTTGGATCATGAGGATCAAGAGGGGCTGAATGCCCCCTTCTCTAGAGAAGAGATTGATAGAACCCTGAGCTCTTTGCAGGCTGTTAAATCTCTGGGGGAGGATGGTTTCCCTTTGAATTTTATAAAGAGCTCAAAGATCTCTTAATGTCCCTTCTTATGAAGGTAGTGGATCAGACAGCAGAGACACATTCCTTCGCAGAGTCTTTCTCATCAGCAATCATCAGTGATCCCAAAAAAATACAGGATCCCATTGAAGCCCTCCTCCTATAGGCCCATTTCATTATTGAATGCAGATTACAAAAATCATAGCAAAAGTATTGGCCAATAGGTTGGCAGAATATTTGCTGATATTAACAAATTAACAAATCCAGACCCAATCAGCAGACAGTACAGCTAGATTGCTTAAAATAGTACATATGGCACTGTCAGGGGTGGATACAGGTGTGGCCATAGCTCTGGATGCAGAGAAACCATTTGATAGATTGGAGTGGGACTTTCTATTCAAGGTACTGGAGAAATTTGGATTGGGACAAACATTAATTGGGTTGAGACACTATCATAAACCCCAAGCTAAAATTATTACAAATGGGCAAATTTCTCCAGTGTTTCCATTGAGTAGGTACAGTAGGGAGGGCTGTCCACTGCCTCCAGCGCTGTTCATACTGGCCATTGAGCTGTTGGCAGAAGCCATTTGGTGGGATTCAGACATAAAAGGATACAAAGTGGACCAGCAAGAGCACAAAAATCAATCTATTTGCTGATGGTGTTAGTAAATATGATGAATCCCAGGCAGTCATTGGCCAAGCTGAGGACCACTCTGCAGGATTATGGGAAAGTCTCTGGGTATAAGATAAATCTGGTCTAGAGTGAAAATGTGCCTATGAGAAAGGGGGATTATGGACAATACCAACAGGGAAGTCAATTCAAATGGCCACAAGAAGTCATTACATATCTGGGGATAAAAGTGGACAAGGATTTATGCAATTTATACAAACTCATTTATCTCCCTCTATTCCAGAAGATTGAGGAGGACCTTGATAGCTGGAGAACTCTGCTCATAACTTTGGTGGGCAGAGTTAACAGTATTAGAATGAAGATGATGTCAAGGCTACCATATCTATTTCAGTCGTCACTCATTCCGTTGTCCCAGGGCCTCTTTAAGATGCTCAATGGAGGCGTCAGAAAGTTCATGTGGAATAGTAAAGTGGCTAGAATCTACAAGGAAAAGTTGACTTGGGATTACAAACTGGGGATTTAAAATTGCCAGATTTCAAAAAATATTACAGGACGCCGCCCGCCCACCCCACCCCCCCCACCCATCTCCTGTGCACAAATTGGACTACATGTGGTAGGTGAAAAGATAGCAGGAGAGTTTATATATAAATGGGATACTAAATTAATTCCAAAGAAAACAGATGACCCCATACTAAACCAAGTACTTCAGACACGGTAAAGAATAAATTAATGTATTGGATTTAGGATGGGTTATCTCCCAAAATGCCATTGACCCAGAACAATTTAATTTCCATGACTCTGGACAATAAGATCCTGGACACCTTGGTGCCAGAAAGGTATCAGGTATTTCGAGGATTGTTACAAGCGAGAGCAGGTCACATCATTCGAGCAGTTGAGGAATAAATCTGATTTGTTTAATAAAACATTCTTCTGCTATCTGCATTTAAGATCTTTTTTAAGGGACAAATTGAGACCATCTATGACCCTGGCCTTGTGTAGTGACATGGAGATTCTAATTCGAAAGGGGAATGTGCGCAAGTGTATCTCTATAATGTATCTCCTATTCCAAAGTGAGGGCCCAAAGCCGGGCTTACACAGGTTGAGGGAAAGGTGGGAGTCGGACTTGGACACAATTCATGGGCAGTGCTGGTCAGAACTGTGTCTGAACAGCATGACAGCAGTTATTAATGCAGGTACAAGTTGGTGCAATTCAATTTCCTGCATCAACTGTACCTCACACCACAAAAAAGAATATACACCTAAATCAGAAATCTCAGAAATGTGCTTTAGGTGGGGTGTGGAGATTGCAACCTTTATCCATTCAACATGGCTGTGTACAAAGGAGAGATCCTTCTGGGAGGATCTGGGGGACATTCTGAAAAAAAAATTTACAGAAGTTGATTTTCCACAGGATCCAGAAGTGTACTTTCTGGGAAACATTGGGGATATGAATTTTAGACTGTCCAAACACCAAATTCAGTTTGTGAAGGTCACTTTGTAGTAACCAGGAAGTGTATAGTATAGTGGTCATGTCAAAGTCTGACTCCCAACTAAATATTACACAAAGGAATATGGAAATGCAGAGTTGTATTCCCTTGGAGAAAAAAATCACGTACAATTTAAGGAGGAAATATGACACATTCAAATTGGGGACTGGGCCAAGCTGAGCAGTACCATTGCCTGAAGAGGGCGCACAAAATCAGTGAACCGGTGCGGACTCGAAAGGCCAACATGGCCTGTTTCCGCTCCGTAAATGGTTATATGGTTATTAGAGAATGGCAACCTTATCTGAAACACATAGATACACAGATATAATTTCACCCCTTTCAAATAAAGGAAATGAAACAATCCATCCCAGCAGGGAAATGACTGGGATCAAAGAGGTTGGACATGGTGCAGATGATGTGCTCTTGTTTTTTTTTGCCCCATTTTTTATTTAAAACACCTGGGGTTTTTTTCCAGTTTTACTTCAGTTTTTCGCAAGGGTTGTTGACCTCAAAGCTATTCGTGTTTTTTTTTGTATCTGTCTAATTTATATTACTTTATTCTTGGTTGATTTGTGGCATAGTGGGGGGGGGGGGGGGTAAATGTGGGTGGGGGAAGGGTAGGGGGTAAGGAGAGGGAAAAAGATTATGTTGTACATGTGTTGAAAGAATCTATACAAGTCTGAAAATCAGAAATAAAATATTCAAAAAAAGGATGTGCTGGCATTGGAAAGGGATCAGAGAATATTTACAAGAATGTTCCCTGGAATGAAAGGCTTCGCATATGAGAAATGTTTGACAGCTCTTGGATTGTACTCCTTCAATTTCAAAAGAATTACCGTAGTTCATTTTGAATGTTGAAAGGTTTGGTCAGAGTATATGTGGCAAAGCTGTTTCCCATGGTAGGGGAGTCAAGGATAAGAGGGCAAAGCTTCAGGATTGAAGGGCGACCATTTAAAAGAGTGGTCCAGAAGAATTTCTTTACGCAGGGAAAGGTTAAACAGGTTAGGACTTTATTCCCTGGAGCTTATTGATAGAGGTATACAAAATTATGAGGGGTATAGATTGAGAGGTCAGGAGAGATACAAACCAGAGGAAAAGTAGAGGGGGGGAACCTCTTGACACAGAGTAGTGTGAGTATGGAACAAGCTGCCAGCTGAAGTGGTGAATGAAGGCTCAATTTTAAAATACAAGAAACATTTGGATGGGGAGAGTATGGAGGGCTATGGACAGAGTACAGGACAGGGGACTAGGCAGATTAAAAATTTGATACAGACGAGAAGGGCCTGTTTTCATGTTGTAATTTTCTATGATTCTATGGTGAACCTCTGGAATTTGCTGCCATGGAAGGCTATGGAGTCTAGGCCAGTGGGTGTATTTAAGGCAGAGATTGATGGGGATCTGAATAGTCAGGATATCATAGATTATGCGGAGAAGGCAGGGGAGTGGGGTTGAGTGATAGAATGGATCAGTTCATGAGGAATAGTGGAGTAGACTCAAATGTGCCAAATGGCCTTCTTCTGCTCCTATAATCAATGGTGATATTACCATCTCCCCATCCTGAAATACAATTTGTATGAACAAAACTCCACATAACTCTGTTCCTCATTAAACAGAAGCTTTCACTTCACCCACTGGTATTTTGTTCCCTTATAATAAAAATTAATAGTAATTTGATTTACCCGGAAATGGAAAATTCCTGCATAATCAGAGCCAAAGTCTTGACCATCAGGAACAACTCTGTTCAGAACCTCACTATTCAAGGTCAGTGATGCAATAGCAGCCAGAAGCCAGCAGTCACCTATGAAGAAAACAAGAGGGAATTTTACATTCTATAATTAATACCTATATAAATCTGCACTTTCAGGCATCATATTTATTTATCCCAACACTCCCTGTCCTAAACAACATTTGCAGTATTCATGTTCACAGCTTCCGTAATTGAAGTGACAGAGTGTGGTTGAGGTTAGGGCTGAAGAGAGAGGAGAGAGTTTGCATGGCAGAAAGAGGCAATTTAAGACATTGTGGAGAGGTTCTCAGTAAGAAAATTACACTTATAAGATCAAGAACAAGCAAGCCACTCAGTCACTTGTACCCCTTTCTTCATTCTACAAGTTCACAGGCAATTATTGACAGTTTTCTGCATTAACCCCATTTCCCCTCAATTTCTTTAATATAAAAAAAATCAACATCTCTATTCGAATATACTGGTATACTGGTCTCTCTTGAAGCCTCAGACCATTCTTATACAGTTGAAAGTATAATTAGCTTTCACATATTGTTTTAATATCATGGTTTACTCAGTGAATGGGTTTTTACTGCAGGTACACAATCCTTTATTTGGACATCTAAAATCCGGAAAGCTCCAAATTCCAGCAAGTGGGGAGAGAGATGGCAGTGCGAGTCAGGCGGGTGAGGGGGAGAGACCGGCAGCGCGAGTTGGGCGCGCGAGGGGAAGAGACCGGTAGTGCGAGTCAGGTGGGCAGGCGGAGACCGGCAGCGCGGGGCAGGGTGGGCGGGAAATGTCAGTATGACTGGAAGGGGGTGGATACGTCAGCACAATTCAGGTGGGTTTAAATCTGGCTATCTGAAATCCAGAAAAATCCAAAATTCGGGACATACTGTCCCCCAAGGGTTTTGGATATAGGATTGTGTACCTCTATTACATAGATAAACAGCAATGCAAAATGTACACTGTGCACATTGTCCCATAGGGGAAAGAATGAAGTGCAAGAAGATTTGCAAACTTGCTTGTAATATCTATAGAATGCCCTCTTTCAAGGTTTTACATAGTATAAGCAACAACTGATTTCAATTAATTCAGTCAGAATTTATTGTCACGAATAGGAATCACAAAATGTGTTTTGCAGCAACATTCCAGATGCAAAAATTACTATCAAATATATTTAAAAATAAATAAATAAATTAGTGCAAAAGAAGAGAAAATATATAGAGTCTGTGGTTCATAGTCCAATCAGAATTCTGATGGCAGAGGGGAAGAATCTGATGTTTTTGTACTACTGGGTCTTCAAGCTCCTGTACCTCCTTCCCTAGTGAGAAGAGGGTATCACCTGGGTTGTGAGGGTCCTTGATGATAGAGGCTGCCTTCTTTTTACCCTGCCTCTTGTAGGTGTCCTTAATGGTGAGTCTGGTGCCCATGATGGCGCTGGCCGAGTTCACAACTCTCAGTAGCCTCTTCCTGTTCCGTGCGTTGGCACCTCCACACCAGAAAGCGATGCAACCAGTCAGAGCGCGCTCCACAATATACCTGTAAAAATGTGTGAGTCTTTGGTGACATACCAAATGTTCTCAAGTGCCTAACAAAGTATAGCTGCCGGCAAGCCTTCTTCACGATTGTCCCAACATGAAGGTGCAGGATACATCTTCAGAGATGTTGACACCCAGGAATGAAGTTCTTTACCCTTTCCACTACTGATCCCTCGATGAGACTTGGTTGGTTTATGTTTTTCTGCTTTTCCCTTTCTGAAGTCCACAATCAGTTCTGCGAATGTTATACACCTTCCAACACTTTCCAAGTTCTAATATTTCCCAATTTCAAAACATGTCATCTTCTTGGAAAAATGAGCATCAATATTCCAAATTACTATCTTATTAATCCAATAAACCAAATTTGTGGTTGTAGCTTTAATTCATTGATAAAATGAATAAACATTTTGCATAACTTAGCCTTTAGATTTTCATAATGATGAGTAAACAAAGCATACTGTATAATGATATATTCAACTTTAAACAGATATAAAAGAAATTAAAAAAAGATGAATTGAAAGTACCTTGAGCTTACGTCTTTCTCATGATTCTTCGAAGAATGAGAGGCAAACTCTCGGTCCGTTCAG
This sequence comes from Narcine bancroftii, assembly GCF_036971445.1. Taxonomy (NCBI): domain Eukaryota; kingdom Metazoa; phylum Chordata; class Chondrichthyes; order Torpediniformes; family Narcinidae; genus Narcine; species Narcine bancroftii. Next base: position 33,133,831 of record NC_091472.1, read on the forward strand.
ATATTCTGACATATGATGTCATAGTTATTATGGTAACACTACAAACAATAATTTCTTAAAGGGATAGACACAAAATTAACAAAAGATTCAAAAATACAAGGTTTTAACCTTTACAAACGTTGAGTGTAAGGTTGTTGTTAGAATACCACTCAACCAGCTGATCTTTCTCACACCTGTACACTTCTTCATTGCCATCTGTGATTCTGCCGACATTAGTGGTTTTAATCAGATAATTTGTAGATGGCTTTTGAATTAAAGCCTCATCAAAATTTTGTCCTCTCAATGATGGCCATTTTCACCAAGAGCAGATTTTGACGCAACTGTCTTTGTTTTTGCATTTTCATCCTCAACAACTGTTATTTCATAGTTCCAGACTAAAGGCCACAGCCAATCAGGTAGCTTGGTTTCTGAAACTAGGACAGGATTATGGACATCCATTGGAGTTGTAGCACATTTTTCCCCACTAACATATTGAGCTGCAAAAGCAGAGATTTTTTTTATCCAAAAATAAACTTTATTCACAACAAAAATTATTTACAAATGAAAACCATGATTCTTAATGGCATACACCTCCATCACCATACATAGTTTCTATAGTTTGCATTTAGCACCGCTGACATGCAGTGGCACTTTGTAGTTACTCTCACCTCTGTTGTTTGAGGGACTTCCGCTTCAGTCTCAGCTCCTCAATGTCTGACATCAGAAAGACTATAGAGTATGGTTCTTCTCCACAAAGCCAGTGTTTTGGTTGCGCAAAGCCTAAATGTACCCTTCAGGGTCTGTGGGAGCAGCACTCCCTCTCAATAACAGGGAAGAACCTAGTCATCAGGTGCAAGGTGCTCTTTGTTCTGCTGTACATGGTGCAGGTGTGGCAGTCTGCCACCCTGGCAGTTACCAGAGCAGTCTTCTCGTTCATCTGGGGATCCAAAATGGAAAGGGTCCAAAGGGTTTCCATGTACAAGTCATCAGACAATGGGGGAATAGAGCATACCCAACATTGTCCTCATCCTGATGAGGACTTTTATGTATGGTACCAAAGTACAAGGGCACCAAGGGCAGCTATGTGCTGATGTTCTACCTGACCCAGGTGTTGCAAACGATAGGCTTGGCCCTGTTGCCACAGAATGTCACAGTCAGTTGGACATTGCCGCATCACCTATTGTTTGCGGAAAAGTTTTTCCAGACAAGTACATTTGACCACAAGTCCATCAAGCAATGATCAGCACAGAAAATCCTGCAGACACTGAGAGACAAGGACTTGATGGATACCGTGATCACGTTGTCCACAAGTTGATCGTAGCGGAGTGGACACAGTCACACTCCTCTTTGCAGAATTTGGATTTGCTAAGAGTGTGTGGAGAAGGCTGCAAAGATCCTTGTCACAGTGCATTCCCAGCACCAACACCACACAGAGGAGTCTTTGATTTATGGGCTGTTCTCGGAGACACATGCAGAGACAGACATCCAGAGCTCCTGGAAGATCAACTCACCCTTTGGTCTGCCAAAATTTGTGAAACTTCTAGCACACAGAGATGGTGCTGACTGACACATTCCAGGCTGCAGGAGATTTTTGTATTTATTAGTTCACTCACAGTGAAAATGCTGACTACACATTTGGGCTACACCATTTCCAACTCTTCAGGACATTAGTGAACCAGATGAGTTTTTGCAAAAACATAATCATTTTGTGGTTGCCATTACCATGACAAGCCTTTAAAAATTTTTTAATTTGTTACACCCAAATTAGCCTACCATGGGAAGAAACCAAAGCACCCAGAGGAAACTTGTGCTGATCATTGTACAAACTCATTACAGACAGCGCTGGATTGAAACCTGGGTCAACGATGCTGTAATGGCCCTTTTACCTTCATGGATTCAAACCATTAAATAAGTGCACGTGTAACTACACTGCCAAGTGCCACGCTTCTCGAGACCAGGATCCATGGTATAAATGTTGCGCAGAGATAATTGATGTTCAAACAAAATTATCAAAGTTGAGATTTATTGTCAGAGTACATGGATCACATGCAACCATGAGATTCTTTTTCCTGCGTGGCAAGCGGAATTTTTACTCATCAGAGCTCAAAAAAAATTACTCAAAAAATATACATATACAAGAGAGAGAAATGTTAACAAAAAAAGGTGTAAACTGACTGCAATATAGAAAATAAATATTTCCTAATAAACAATGTGCAAAGTAGGAGTCCTTAAGTAAGTCTCTGATTGAGTTTGTTGTTGAGGAGTCTGATGATGGCAGGGTCGCAACTATTCCTGAACCTGGTGGTGTGAGCCTTGTGGCATCCATACTTCTTTCCTGATGGCAGCAGTGAGAACAGAGAATGTGTTGGGCAAGAGGCTGATCAATATAGTTCAGGACAGAACTCCTGAGAGTCAGGCTGAGGGAACCAAAGCCTTTATCATTAATAATTTTGTGAAGGGGGATGGGATTGAGTGGGAAAAATGGCTTCTTTTATAAATTACACCAGTCACATTCAGCATATGTGGGATCGTCCAATATAAGCAAACTGCTCAAATTCAACTACTGTTCAAAAATTTGGGACTGAACTGCTTTCCTATCCCGCACTAGAAATCATTCCAAAAAGAAACAGTGATAGATTGTCCATTGATCTAAAATATTTGATGTTTTCACTTATTTTGCAAGGTTAATTTTGAGCTAACTTACAGTGAAAGAGATTCTGAGCTGGTAAAGAGCATAATTTTGTGTTAGAGCCATGAGTAGCCACAGATTAGAGGCTGAACCTTCAATGTCTGTATTTAATGTATTTGAAAAAAAGTCATTAACATCATAAAATATAGAAGCAAAAATAACTGAAGCAAGAAAGAAGGTCCAATATTGATAATGTTTATGCCAGACTGATATCTTTGGAGATCTGGTTATGGGAAATTATATTTACGTCTACCAAGTACACTTAAATTCAGGAGGCAGGCAGAGGTGGTGAGATGAAGAAACAAGTTTAACCACATCTATCACCTCTTCAAACATCAAGGGAGGAATAGCCAGCAGTGTTTATGGGATACTCCAAGGGCCCTATCCTTTCAAGGTAACAGCAAAGCTGTAGGGAAGAAAATCACAAAATCCAACTGTGGTTGAAGTAAAAACAAAATGCTGGAGAAGCTCAGCAGGTCAAACAGTGTCCTTTATGTAGCAAAGCGAAAGGTACAGAACCGAGGGCTTAAGCCCAAAATGTTGGTTATGTATCTTTGCCTTTGCTACATAAAGGACTCTGTTTGACCTGCTGAGTAACTGTAGACCTTTAAATGGTTTGTATTGATGTAAGTCAAAGTAAGCTCATCTACAGATCTGCATGCTTAAAATTTTCTTTTGTTATGAAACTCATCAAGTTTCTTGCTGCCATTTTGCCATTCAGCAATCTAAATTGCAATATCCGGCAGTGACAACTTCTTACTCGTTCTGTTCCAGAAACTCCAATGCTGAATAAAACGGCTTTGCATTTGACAGAATGGTAACTGTTGTTGGGAGCAGGGCCCATTCTCACATTAAAAAGATCTAATGAAGTTACATCGCTGCAGATGGAACCAGGGCAATCAAACCAGTTGGACAACCTATTGTTATATATACATTTGACCCGCCTTGATCAAATTAAATCAGTCTTTTATTTGTATTCAGATAGAATTCAGCAATGATGACACCTATTTAGAAAACAAAACTTCCATCCAAATTTCAGTCATCTATGTGAGGTGCTACCTCACATCATAAAGGACCCCCATCACCCTGGTCACAACCTCTTCCCGCTGCTAACTTCAGCCAGAAGGCACAGAAGCCTGAAAACCAGCCTCTCTAGGGGTTCAAGAGTTTCTTTCCAAAACCTCTCAGACTCTTCATCCTCTCCTTGTTATAATGATGAGTAAACAAAGCATACTGTATAATGATATATTCAACTTTAAACAGATATAAAAGAAATTAAAAAAAGATGAATTGAAAGTACCTTGAGCTTACGTCTTTCTCATGATTCTTCGAAGAATGAGAGGCAAACTCTCGGTCCGTTCAGATATTCTGACATATGATGTCATAGTTATTATGGTAACACTACAAACAATAATTTCTTAAAGGGATAGACACAAAATTAACAAAAGATTCAAAAATACAAGGTTTTAACCTTTACAAACGTTGAGTGTAAGGTTGTTGTTAGAATACCACTCAACCAGCTGATCTTTCTCACACCTGTACACTTCTTCATTGCCATCTGTGATTCTGCCGACATTAGTGGTTTTAATCAGATAATTTGTAGATGGCTTTTGAATTAAAGCCTCATCAAAATTTTGTCCTCTCAATGATGGCCATTTTCACCAAGAGCAGATTTTGACGCAACTGTCTTTGTTTTTGCATTTTCATCCTCAACAACTGTTATTTCATAGTTCCAGACTAAAGGCCACAGCCAATCAGGTAGCTTGGTTTCTGAAACTAGGACAGGATTATGGACATCCATTGGAGTTGTAGCACATTTTTCCCCACTAACATATTGAGCTGCAAAAGCAGAGATTTTTTTTATCCAAAAATAAACTTTATTCACAACAAAAATTATTTACAAATGAAAACCATGATTCTTAATGGCATACACCTCCATCACCATACATAGTTTCTATAGTTTGCATTTAGCACCGCTGACATGCAGTGGCACTTTGTAGTTACTCTCACCTCTGTTGTTTGAGGGACTTCCGCTTCAGTCTCAGCTCCTCAATGTCTGACATCAGAAAGACTATAGAGTATGGTTCTTCTCCACAAAGCCAGTGTTTTGGTTGCGCAAAGCCTAAATGTACCCTTCAGGGTCTGTGGGAGCAGCACTCCCTCTCAATAACAGGGAAGAACCTAGTCATCAGGTGCAAGGTGCTCTTTGTTCTGCTGTACATGGTGCAGGTGTGGCAGTCTGCCACCCTGGCAGTTACCAGAGCAGTCTTCTCGTTCATCTGGGGATCCAAAATGGAAAGGGTCCAAAGGGTTTCCATGTACAAGTCATCAGACAATGGGGGAATAGAGCATACCCAACATTGTCCTCATCCTGATGAGGACTTTTATGTATGGTACCAAAGTACAAGGGCACCAAGGGCAGCTATGTGCTGATGTTCTACCTGACCCAGGTGTTGCAAACGATAGGCTTGGCCCTGTTGCCACAGAATGTCACAGTCAGTTGGACATTGCCGCATCACCTATTGTTTGCGGAAAAGTTTTTCCAGACAAGTACATTTGACCACAAGTCCATCAAGCAATGATCAGCACAGAAAATCCTGCAGACACTGAGAGACAAGGACTTGATGGATACCGTGATCACGTTGTCCACAAGTTGATCGTAGCGGAGTGGACACAGTCACACTCCTCTTTGCAGAATTTGGATTTGCTAAGAGTGTGTGGAGAAGGCTGCAAAGATCCTTGTCACAGTGCATTCCCAGCACCAACACCACACAGAGGAGTCTTTGATTTATGGGCTGTTCTCGGAGACACATGCAGAGACAGACATCCAGAGCTCCTGGAAGATCAACTCACCCTTTGGTCTGCCAAAATTTGTGAAACTTCTAGCACACAGAGATGGTGCTGACTGACACATTCCAGGCTGCAGGAGATTTTTGTATTTATTAGTTCACTCACAGTGAAAATGCTGACTACACATTTGGGCTACACCATTTCCAACTCTTCAGGACATTAGTGAACCAGATGAGTTTTTGCAAAAACATAATCATTTTGTGGTTGCCATTACCATGACAAGCCTTTAAAAATTTTTTAATTTGTTACACCCAAATTAGCCTACCATGGGAAGAAACCAAAGCACCCAGAGGAAACTTGTGCTGATCATTGTACAAACTCATTACAGACAGCGCTGGATTGAAACCTGGGTCAACGATGCTGTAATGGCCCTTTTACCTTCATGGATTCAAACCATTAAATAAGTGCACGTGTAACTACACTGCCAAGTGCCACGCTTCTCGAGACCAGGATCCATGGTATAAATGTTGCGCAGAGATAATTGATGTTCAAACAAAATTATCAAAGTTGAGATTTATTGTCAGAGTACATGGATCACATGCAACCATGAGATTCTTTTTCCTGCGTGGCAAGCGGAATTTTTACTCATCAGAGCTCAAAAAAAATTACTCAAAAAATATACATATACAAGAGAGAGAAATGTTAACAAAAAAAGGTGTAAACTGACTGCAATATAGAAAATAAATATTTCCTAATAAACAATGTGCAAAGTAGGAGTCCTTAAGTAAGTCTCTGATTGAGTTTGTTGTTGAGGAGTCTGATGATGGCAGGGTCGCAACTATTCCTGAACCTGGTGGTGTGAGCCTTGTGGCATCCATACTTCTTTCCTGATGGCAGCAGTGAGAACAGAGAATGTGTTGGGCAAGAGGCTGATCAATATAGTTCAGGACAGAACTCCTGAGAGTCAGGCTGAGGGAACCAAAGCCTTTATCATTAATAATTTTGTGAAGGGGGATGGGATTGAGTGGGAAAAATGGCTTCTTTTATAAATTACACCAGTCACATTCAGCATATGTGGGATCGTCCAATATAAGCAAACTGCTCAAATTCAACTACTGTTCAAAAATTTGGGACTGAACTGCTTTCCTATCCCGCACTAGAAATCATTCCAAAAAGAAACAGTGATAGATTGTCCATTGATCTAAAATATTTGATGTTTTCACTTATTTTGCAAGGTTAATTTTGAGCTAACTTACAGTGAAAGAGATTCTGAGCTGGTAAAGAGCATAATTTTGTGTTAGAGCCATGAGTAGCCACAGATTAGAGGCTGAACCTTCAATGTCTGTATTTAATGTATTTGAAAAAAAGTCATTAACATCATAAAATATAGAAGCAAAAATAACTGAAGCAAGAAAGAAGGTCCAATATTGATAATGTTTATGCCAGACTGATATCTTTGGAGATCTGGTTATGGGAAATTATATTTACGTCTACCAAGTACACTTAAATTCAGGAGGCAGGCAGAGGTGGTGAGATGAAGAAACAAGTTTAACCACATCTATCACCTCTTCAAACATCAAGGGAGGAATAGCCAGCAGTGTTTATGGGATACTCCAAGGGCCCTATCCTTTCAAGGTAACAGCAAAGCTGTAGGGAAGAAAATCACAAAATCCAACTGTGGTTGAAGTAAAAACAAAATGCTGGAGAAGCTCAGCAGGTCAAACAGTGTCCTTTATGTAGCAAAGCGAAAGGTACAGAACCGAGGGCTTAAGCCCAAAATGTTGGTTATGTATCTTTGCCTTTGCTACATAAAGGACTCTGTTTGACCTGCTGAGTAACTGTAGACCTTTAAATGGTTTGTATTGATGTAAGTCAAAGTAAGCTCATCTACAGATCTGCATGCTTAAAATTTTCTTTTGTTATGAAACTCATCAAGTTTCTTGCTGCCATTTTGCCATTCAGCAATCTAAATTGCAATATCCGGCAGTGACAACTTCTTACTCGTTCTGTTCCAGAAACTCCAATGCTGAATAAAACGGCTTTGCATTTGACAGAATGGTAACTGTTGTTGGGAGCAGGGCCCATTCTCACATTAAAAAGATCTAATGAAGTTACATCGCTGCAGATGGAACCAGGGCAATCAAACCAGTTGGACAACCTATTGTTATATATACATTTGACCCGCCTTGATCAAATTAAATCAGTCTTTTATTTGTATTCAGATAGAATTCAGCAATGATGACACCTATTTAGAAAACAAAACTTCCATCCAAATTTCAGTCATCTATGTGAGGTGCTACCTCACATCATAAAGGACCCCCATCACCCTGGTCACAACCTCTTCCCGCTGCTAACTTCAGCCAGAAGGCACAGAAGCCTGAAAACCAGCCTCTCTAGGGGTTCAAGAGTTTCTTTCCAAAACCTCTCAGACTCTTCATCCTCTCCTTGTTATACTAATGATGGACTATTCAGACACAACAAAACTGCACTATTACTGTGAACTGGCCTTACCTTTAATAATTTCTCCTTTGACTCATCCCATTTTCTACAGGTTAAGGGGGTAGCCATGGGTACTGGCTATGCCTGCCTTTTTGTTGTCTATGTGGAACAAACCATGCTATCAGTCTACACAGGTAAAGCTCCTCAACTCTTCCTCCACTAAATTGATGCCAACTTTGGTGCTGCCTCATGTACCCATGATGAGCTCTTCCACTTTGCTGCCAACTTCCACCTCAACCTCAAATTCATTTGGTCCATTCTAGCAACACTTACCCCTTCTTCAATCTCTATGTCTCCATCTAGGAGACAAACATCTTCTACAAACATCTTCACAGCTACCTCGACTACACCTTGTTCCCTGTATGGATTCCATATCTAACCATACAACAGTTTATGGCATGGAAACATGGCCTGACAAGTCCACGCCAGTTTACTCAAACAACTCCTCTAGCTCCCCCACCTATTCTCTGCCCATTACCCTCTAACCCCCTTATCCATGTATATATCTAGCCTCCTCTTAAATGAAAGAATTGACTCTGCCTCAACTATTTCCTCCGGAAGATTATTCCATTCAACCACCACTCTCTGAGTGAAGAATCATCCTCTAATGTTTCTCCTAAAATTTTACCCCCTTACCCTCAACTTGTGTCCTCTTGTTTCAACCTCCCCTGCTCTCAGGGGTAAGAATCTACTTGCATCTAGTCTATCTATTCCCTTCATAATTTTAAACACCTGTATCAAATCCCCTCTCAACCGTCTACATTCCAAGGAATAAAGTCCTAACCTCTTCAATCTTTCTCAGTACTCTAGGTATTCCAATACCCTCAATTCCTCTGTCTCCATTGCATCTGCACCCAGATTATGGACTTCCATACCAGATCATCAGAAATGTCCTCCTTCAAACAACATGGCTTTCCCTCCATACTTACCCGCTTATTCTCCATTACCCGCACATCTGTCCTGGCCTTCTCCACTCCCATGCGCAACAAGGACAGGTTTCTTCTTGGCCTCACCTACCATCCCATCAGCCTCCACATCCAACACATCCTCCTCTGCCATTTCTGTCACCTACTACTTGATCCCACCACAAGACATATTGCCCTCTCTGCCTTCCTCTGGGACAGCTCCCTCCACGACTCCCTTATCCACTTCGCCCTCCCCACCAATCATCTCCTTGGGACCTACCCCTGTGACCACAGGAAATGCTTCACTTGTACCCACACCTCCTCCCTTGCCACCATTCGGGGCCCCAAACAGTCCTTCTAAGTGAAGCAACATTTTACTTGTGAATCTGCAGAAGTAATCCACTGCATCTGGTGCTCCTGTTGTGGTCTCTACATCAGAGAGACTGGGTGCAGACAGGGAGATTGTTTTGTTGAACGCCTTGGCTCTGTCCACCGCAATAGTATAGATCTCCCAGAGGCCACCCATTTCAATTCTCCATCCCATTCCCTTGTTGACATGTCTCTCCATTGTCTCATGCACTGCCAGACTGAGACCACCTGCAAATTGTTGTAACAACACCTTATCTTCTGATTGAGCACTCTCCAACCTTAATTAATATTAACTTTTCTGGCTTTCATTAAACCCCCCACCCCCTCAAATCTTCCCCCATTGCCTTCTCCTAGCTGTCTCTCCGTCCCAACTCCTTTTGCACAAACATGATAAATTCTTACCTCGTCCCTTATCATAACCAATTAACAGCTTTTGTTGGTCTGGATTCCTCCCCCAGCCGGCATTATCTGGATTCTAAGACTTTGAGATTTCCTGCTTCTGGCTCGTATTGCTTATTCATTGAAGAAGGACTCAGGCCCGAAACATCAGCAATACATCTTGGTCTCCTATAGACACTGAAAAGTCCAGCTGAGCTCCTCCAGAATTTCAGTGTTTTTACTACAATCACAGCACCTGCAGACTTCAGTGTTTCACTAACTGTATCTGTCTATTTTATGTAATTATTGCCTTTTTTAATTCAATTAAGTTTAATATTATAGTTTTTTTTTCTACAAATGCCTGTTTGGCTACAGCAAATAGGAATTTCAGTGTAATTCTACAATGTATATTACAAACAAAATCATTAAGAGTTAAAAATAATCTGAGCTAAAAGCAGTATGTTGTAAGACAGAGGTAGATCAGCGTGAGAAGACAAAAGCAGATCAAATGTTTGGGTGCAATTTTTGTGCAGCAGATATCAACCTTTTTTGAGATCATATTAATCCCCAGTGAAATTTCCTGCTTTTACTCTCAACAACAGAAGTACCTGTGGGGATAATTAAAAAGGGCCCACAAGAGTCCAAAACGAGAACCATTGTGTGTCAACTGAATACAAATATTTCATAACTCTTCAGAGAGAGGAATGCTGTGGTTACAGGGAAGTGCAAGCAAAACACTGGGTTAGAAATATAAAGAGGTGTAGCCTTTTTGAAAATGACCAAATAAAAATTAACGTGGTTTAAGTCTTTGAAGAAGTAACAAATTTCAGCAAGGCTGATCAAGAGTAGAAGCAGATAACTACATCCATTATCAAAACATCAATAGCTGATGGATGTTTTTGTAATGAAAACTATTGAGAGTTTCTTCTCAAAGATCTGAACTTTCTTTCTCTTTTCACTGCTGCTGTCTGGCCTGTTGAATATTTCAGATTTCAAGTGTCTGCAGTTATTTTTATGTTTGATTTAAATCTTTCTCCATTCTCCACTCTATCTGCAGTGATGATGGTCTCACTCATGGCATTTAAATGCATGGGAAATTCCTGACTGCAAGTGTGATCCCAATGCTCCAGGATCCCAAAACATTCTTCTGCCTCAGCTTCTAGGCATACATTGACTCAGTGATGATTGGCAGGGCTTTAGTTCAAAACTATTTAAGTTTAAAGGGCATTTTGCAAAGTGAATGCTGACGGGAGTTATCACCTTCACTGATAGGAGCTGGCACCTTTGAGTTTAGTTAGTGCCTTGCAAAAACACCCCACTCCTTTGCCTGGCTCTTCTTAAAAGCTGGAAATCCACCACTCTTCCTCAGAGTTGAGGGTAGGCAGGGCAGCATGGCTGGCATAGTAATTAGTGCAGTGCCTTTACAGCTCCAGCGATTGGGATGGGGGTTCAAATCCCACATTGTCTGTGAAGAGTTTGTACATTCTCCACACGTCTGTGAGGGTTTTCCCCAGGGGCTCAGGTTTTCTCCCCATGTTCAAAAGGTACTGGGGCGTAGGTTAATTGGGTGTAAATTGGGCAGCATGGACTCATGGGCCGAAATGGCTAAATGTGAACTGAATTTTGCTAGTACAGTACACAAATGTGCTGGAGAAACTCAGCAGATCATGCAACATCTATACAGGAAGTAAAGGGTAAGCAATGTCTCAGGCCTGTGCTCTTCGTCATGTACAAGCAAAAACAAGAATACACCCTTTGGATGTTGTATGACCTTTTGAGTTTCTCCAACAGATCCATGTATTACACTCAAAGCATCTGCAGGCTTTCTCATTTAACAGATTCTTCCTCACCCGGTCTGGAGAGGCCACTGTAGGTTACAGCCAAGCTGCCATCTTGGACAACAATGTGACTAGTGGTGTGCCATAGGGTTTGGTGCTGGGCCCATTACAGTTTTCATCTAAATCATTCATATAGTTGACAAATGTATATGGCATGATTAACAAGGTAAATTGAATCAATCAGTGGTAGGAGCCATCCAAGACCAAACCTTAGAATTCCAAATTCCAGGAACTCACACAGAGACATCTAAAATGAGTACAGTCACTACAAAGCTTCTATGGGCAATCACTGCACAGTGACAGGCTGGTTCACTTGTTTTAAAATCCTCCTGAATTTCTCATGGAATAACATGAAAAATAAAAATTGATGTCATGTCACCTCTAGGTTCAAGAGCATTTTAACCTCAATTGTCAACAGGCTCTTGACCCACCCATACAACCCTAACCCAAACCCATTCCCCTGAGTTTTTCCACTTACCCTATCCCTCTGTCTCCTTTCCTCTAACTTTTTACCCTGTCTCTTTCCTATCGGAGAGCTCTCCCTCTCCTCCCATCACTTTTTTTCTCTTCTACCCTTCTATCTGTATCCACCTGTGGCCTCTTAACTGCTAGCCTGTGCTCCTCCCCCTGGTCCCTTCCTCCCTCCCCACCAACTTGGCAATTCAGGCATCTGCCTGCCATTGCTTATACCCGACAAAAGGCTCAGGCCTGAAACTTTGGTTACCCCCTTTACCTTATGGATGCTGCATGACCCACTGAGTTTCTCCAGCACCTTGATATATTGCACTCAGCCCCATCCTTCGCAGACTTTGTTTAATAGTCTTGAACCCTGAAGACCTGTCTGCACAATTGAAACAACACTTTACACCTGAACTTTCCTAGCTCCTTGCCAGCATGACTGCCATACCTCAAATATATTACCTTTAATACTTTTCATCATTTAAATGTATTTCAACTTTAATTAATCCCAGATGTCTTGAAATTGTCTTTGACAAGCAGAAAAGGCTTATTAACCTCTTGCCTCAGCTCAAGGACACAAGCTGTCAAGGAGCCCTGAGCGATCTCAGGGTGGGAACCTCGATCTCAGGGTGGGAACCTCGGGTTCCCACCTTGAGATCACTGCCTGAGGCTCAGTCACCGCCCTTCAACAGATCTGCCTTGTAAAACAGGCATGACAAGGAAGCTCTCCCTTGGGGAACTCTACAACTGCAGAAGGTAAAATGTGGCCATGGAATAGCAAGAAGAATGGGGCACACAAAGGGCAACAGTCACCTCCCGCACAATCCCATCTGGGATTTCAAACTACATCTTTCTTATTCAGGCAATGCAAGCAGTGAGATTACAAATTACTAAGAAATCACAAATGCAAATTTTAAAATATTGAATTTTATCTACACATTCAGAAGTGAGGCTGTTATCCAGAATACTGGGAAGAAGGATCACTGTTGGTGTGAACATACCTCAAAGTCTGGAGTTCCTGCCTCAGGTCCTGTTCAAGTTCATTGTCTTCAGATTATACATCTACAACAATCAACAATCCTGGAAGCTGCTTCGTAGCTTGGCAGTCCTGGCTTTTATGCTCCTGTACCTGTTCCTTGAGGGTGCTCAATGATTCTTTGAGCCCTCTTTAAACATTGCTCCCAGTCAATAAAGGGGAGACCCTAGTGATCATCTCAGCAATTTTAATCAGCCTCCGTACAGACCTCTGATCTGATGCTTTACAACTATCATACCATACTATGATACAGTCAGCCAGGACATTTTATTGTGCTTCTGTAGAACGTTGTTAGGATGATGGTCGGTAGCCTTGCCCTCCTCAGGAAGTGTAGGCATTACTGTGCCTTCCTGACTAAAGAGAAGGTATTGTAGGTCCATGATAGGTCATCAGTTAAATACCAAGGAACTTTATTCTCCCCCATCCTCTCTATAACGGAGCCCTTGATATTTAGTGAAGAGTGATCCTTCCTCCTCCTTAAGTCCACAATCATCATCTTTGCCTTGTCCAAATTGAGATTTAGTTTGTTGCCCTTGCACCATTCTACAAGCCTGTCAACCTCCTCTCTATAAGCTGACTCCTCATTGTCGCCAAGGATGCCAACTACCACACCCACCCCCACCTTCCACTCTTGTGTGACTATGTAGCTCAGGCACGTGAAAGTTCAACTGATGCTCACCAGCACTAATGGGAACACCCAAAAGGTACAATTATAGTGAAAAGCTAGGCAGCTGTCTTTTGAAACAGTAAAGAAAAGCAAGAATGAAACTTGACTGACCTGGTGTCCCAGGTATTCTAATAGAGCATGGGTGCTACAGTGAACTTCACTACATCTGGAATAAAAGCCATCTGAAAAAGTGACACAAATCTTTGCCAACTTTAAATTGAGTCATTTCTTTTTAAGGTATTTTATACACATCCTTGTTAGAAAATTATTAAGAGCTCCAAATCACGTTTGAAAAAAAATTTCAAACAACTTTTCAATTTATAGCAATATCAAATCATAGCTTATTTGTTAAAACAGTGTTTAATGTGCAAATTAATGTCTTGATTAATAAAGCAAAACCGGTTTCTAATAGGGAATTTAAATTCTAAAATTGTCAGCAATTGTAACAGTGAGAATGCTTTTGATGGATATGATGTTGAGGTTTTATGAGGCACTGGTGAGACATTAATTGGATTATTGTGAGCAGTTTTGAACTCCTCATTTAAGGAAGGATGTGTTGGTAGTGGAGAGGGTTCAGAGGAGGTTCACAAAGATGATTCCATGAATGAAAGGGTCATCTTATGAGGAGAATTTGACAGCTCTTGGCCTGAACCCATTAGAATTTTGGAGAGCGGGGGGTAGGGGGGAAAGAGGTGCTGACAGAGTAGATGTAGAAAGGTTATTTTGCATGGTGGGAGAGTCAAGGACAAGAGGGCACAACTGCAGGATTGCAGGGTTTCCAATTGGAACAGATGTGGATGAAATTCTTCAGTCAGAGGGTGGCAAATCTATTTAGAAACATTTAGACAATCAGCATGGTATCAGGCCCACAAACCTGTACTGCCCAATTACACCCAATTTTGACCTACAACTCCCAGTATGGGAGGAGATCTCTGCAGGGAAAACCCACGCAGACATAGGGAAAACATACAAATCCTTACAGACAGCGCAGGACTCCAACCCCAGTCACTGGCACTGTAACAGCATTGTACTAACCACTACACTAACCATGCTGCCCCTAAGCCTGTGAAAATTTGCTGCCACAGGCGGTTGTGGAAGCCAGGCCCTGAGTTTATTCACGGGAGAGAGTGATAGGTTCTTAAATCATGGCATCAAATGTTATGGGCAGAGGTGCTGAGTGGGAAAATGGATCATCTCATGATTAAATGGCAGGGCAGAATAACTTATTTCATCTCTTATGCCTCATGGATGATCTTTGTCCATTATCTTTCAGAGAAGGGAATCTATTATTTATTTTATTAATTTGAGAGATGCGAGATCTGCATGCTAATAAATCATTTAATTGTCCATCCCTAATTGCCTTCTTGTTCTGCTGCAGTCTTTGAGATGTGTTTCTGTCTAGAGTGAGTTCCAGAATTTTGATGCAGCAATAAAGGAATAACTATATATTTCCAGATCAAATTAAAGCAAGATTAACAGAGCTAAACCTTTTCTCTTTGGAGCAAAGAAGGAAGAGAGGTGACAAAAGGGGTCCACAAGATTAGGAAAGGTATACATAGACCTATTCAATGGCAGTGCTGGTATAGACCAGGGAGAGCAGGGAACAGGGACACAGTGTTGCTCAGCAGGGTCCTACTACCCAGTTGTGAGACCGATGATTCCAGATAGGCTTTTAACAGCCTGCTGGAGGAAATGCTGTATTTAAAAAAAAACACATTCTATAACCACGGAGGTCTATGTCCAAGATGGTGGCACCTGCACTGGGCAGCAGGTCACAAGGGATTGTAGACCGTTAGGGAGCAGTGGATCAGCACAGGGCATGGAAACAGAGAGAAAATTCCCCCACTGGGAAGAAGCTTGGGAGCTGACTCTATAGGAAGGTGACCATGGCAGGAGACCAATAAGGGCTCACCTGTTGATGGACCCACTTAGGCTGAGGGTTATTGGTGACTTTTGGTTAAAGGCTTCACACAGACTGCAGGTGACCTGCAGTCAAAGGCTCCAAGCTGCTGAAGACTGGCTCATGGGAACCAGGTATCAGAACCGGGATTCAAGAGGGTGCTAAAAGTTTCCTGATTGAATCAGATTTGGATCCATAGCTTTGGTGCCAATAGCTTGAACATTGAAGCTGTGGGAGTGCTGGAAGCAAATCCATGGATATTTGGTTTCTCTGAAGGGACTCTCTTTTATTTATTTCTTATTATTGGGAGCACAGGACAATGCTGTTTGTTTGCCTTAATAGCAGATTGTAGTGTGAATAAAAGCTCTCACAACGAAGGAGAACAAATGCTTTTATTAGCTTATAATTATGGGTAGGGTTATATGTGAGGAGAGAGGGGTGGAGCCAGGAGGCGGGGCCAGCCATCAGCACAACACCCTACCAGTGAATCCCAGTTCACTGCATTCACCCCTTCCTGTAGAATTTAAGATCAGTAAATGAAGACAGATCATGGGTTCAGAAAAAAATGGTTGAAAAATATAGAGTTATTTACAAATTTATAGATTTAAACAGTCTGGGGTCTCTAGATCCTGGTGGAGCGCCTTACCAACGGAGGGAGGCCTTGGACTCCTTGGGTCTCCTGGTCCCCCTGTGAGGTAGGAAAGGCAGACTGGGTCTCCAGCTCAACAGTGGAGGGGTAAGCACTTTCTTCCTGAACCAGATGCCCCGAGGCCCTGACTGGAGGTGGCGAGAATGAGCTCCGTGGCTCGCAGGGGGCTTGAGACAACAGACCCTCTGTCCTGGTGGGTGCCTGGTCCCTGATGACGATGGTGTCCTCCTGCCATCTGGGTACGCCACATAGACATATGTGGGATTGGCATGGAGGAGTTTTACCCTTTCCACCAGGGGGTCGGTCTTACTTCTTCTCACGTGCTTCCTGAGGAGGACTGGACCAGGAGTGGTGAGCCAGATTGGGAGTGTAGTCCCTGATGCAGAATTTCTTTCAAAAGTGAATAGGAGCTCGTGAGGGGTAGCGTTGGTCACAGTACATAGTAGCGACTGGATGGAATGGAATGCCGTAGGAAGGACTTCCTGCCAATGTGAGTCTGGAAGGCCTTTTGACTTCAGGGCCAGTTTGACAGCCTTCCAGACCGTGGTGTTCTCCTTTTCAACCTTCCCATTTCCCCGGGGGTTGTAACTAGTAGTCCTGATGGATGTGATTCCCCTTGCCAGCAGGTACTGACATAGTTCGTCACTCATAAAGGATGAGCTCCGGTCACTATGAATATAGCTGGGATACCTGAACAGGGCAAAAATGGAATCTAGGAACTTAATGACTGACGAAGTGGATGTGTCTGGGCATGGAATGGTGAACGGGAAGCAAATGATAGAGAAGGTGTTCCTGTTCGTGGAAGGGAGAGGTCCTTTAAAATCCAGCACTCCCACAGCTTCAATGTTCAACGCTGAGTCATTCAAAGAGCCTGGATGACTCTGTGCCTTTGCAAGGCGGTAGGAGTTCGGGTTGCACTCTGCACAGACCTAGCAAGACCTGGTCATTTTTCCTGACATTTTCCATGGAGTAGGGCAGATAGTGTATCTTGACAAAATGAGCCATGTGGGTGACCTCTGGATTGCAAAGATCATTATACTTAGACCACATTTGGCTAGTATGTGCAGAGGACAGCTTCCTCTGGACAAGGCATCTGGAGGGTCATTAAGAGCTCCTGGCTGATAGACAATGTCATAATTGTTGGTGGAGAGCTCAATCCACCACCTACCAATCTTGTTATTATTAAACATGAATGCAACAAAGTGCTGGTGAGTGAGGAGTGTAAATTTCCTCCCAGCCAGGTAGTGTCTCTAGTGCCTCACGACTTGTACAATGGCTTGAGCTTCCTTTTCCAGACATGGGTTCCGGAGCTCGTGGTCTTGTAATGTCCGAGAAAAAAATTGCAACCAGCCTACCTCCCTGCTTGAGGGTAGTGGCCAGGACAACATCGGAAGCTTCACTTTCCACTTGGAAAGGTGCATTCTCGTCTACCGCGTGCATAGCAGCTTTCACAATGTGGTTCCAGGGGTAGTTAAAAGCCATTTGGACTTCAGCCAAGAGGGGGAAATGAGTGGCTTTTAAGAGAAAGCAAACATTATCAGCATATTGAGGGAAAAACCCCAGGCATCACCTCAAAGCGTTTGTGGTCCTGGGAATGGGGAGCTCTAACAGTGGGTGTTCTAATGGTGTTGGGGTTGGAGACCAACTTTCAGAAGGCGTGTTCTTGTGCTTTTTCTGCCTTTAAGCTTTGAGTTGGTAAAGGCTGTTCATTTGGCAGATACCATTCAAGGTCTCTGGGTAAGTATTCATCTCATCTACCTGGTCTGGCTTTTACTCAACTCCAAAGCTCCTAGAAATGTCAATATCCCTTAGCTCTCTTCCGAAAATCATCCAGCAAGTTCATGTCTGCCACCCCCAGTGATTCAATGCAAGAGCTTTGGCTCAAGAAGCTTCAGCAAGTAAAACTTGTGGCAAGAACAAGCCAGGGGCTTTGTTTTAATCTTTTCAGAGATGGTGTAGCAAGGATATCAGTCAGGGGATAGATGTGCTCTTCCTTTACAATGTGGGATAGCAGGGATACTTCCAGTACCTCTGATGGCCACACCTGTGGGAAATGCATCCAGATGCAGTTTCTTAATGAGTTAGAGGAAGAGATCGATGAAATCCAAATAATAAGAAAAGCAGAGAAGACTGTAGATAACGGTTACAGAGGTCACACCCAAGGCTCAGGCTTCAAGTAGATGACAGACTAGTGAGGTAGGTAGAGGGAGTAGGCAGATCGTCCAGGGTGCCCCTGTGACCACTTAGTACCAGTATACCACTTTCTGATTAGGAAAAACATAACCGCAGTGCTCAAGATCATATTCTTGGGAGTGAAGCTTTATGGGTAGAACTAAGAAACAAAGAGAATAATCTTTGATAGGACTGTATGATAGGCCCCCAAATAATCGAGATGAATTGGAAGAACAGATGTGCAGGGAAAACTCCAAGTCCTGGGCATCAACACCCCACTGTGTAATTGGATCCTAGATTTCCTCACCTCCAGACCGCAATCAGTGAAGATTGGTAAGAACGACAGCTCCACAATCTCCATCAGTACCAGAGCACCACAGGGCTGTGTTCTTAGCCCCCCTGCTCTACACACTTTACAACTACAATTGTGTGGCTCAATACAACAACACCATCTACAAATTTGCCAATTATACCACAGTAGTGGGTTGTATAAAGGAAGGGGATGAGTCCGCATACAGTGTGGAAATTGAAAACTTGATTGAATGGTGCATTCATATCACCTAAACTTAGGAGCCGATTCCTGACTTCAGGAAAGGAAAACCAGAGGTGTACAATCCAGTGATAATTGAGGGAAAAAAAAGGTGTAGAGTGTGAGCAAAATTAAGTTTTTGCGAGTCACTATCTTGGAGGAGCTTTCCTTGACACAAAACACCAATGGCATCATAAAGAAAGCTCATCAGCACATCTACATCCTCAGAAGTTTGCAGAGGTTTGACATGACACTAGAAACCCTGGCAAATTTCTATAGATGTATAGTGAAAAGTGTACGGACTGGCTGCATCACGGTCTGATATGGGGATACCAATATCCCTGAGCGTAAAGTCCTCCAAAAGGTAATGGACACAGCCCAGGACTTCACAGGCAAAATCTTCCCCATTATGGAGTATATCTACAGGGAACACTGTCGTCGGAGAGCAGCAGCAATTGTTAAGACCCGCACCACGCAGCACATGCTCTGCTTCGCTGCTGCCATCAGGAAAGAGATAGAGGTGCCACAAGACTTGCCCCACCATGTTCGGGAACAGCATCAAACTCAACAACAAACTCAGTCAGAGACTCATTTAAGGATTCCTACTTGTACTCTTTATTTTCTTTTTGTTCTGTGTGTGGCACAGTTTGTTTACATTTGTTATCCATTTACCTTTCTTTGCTTACACTGTGTACAGTTCTTTTGCACTACTAAAGAGTAGTAATTACGCCATGTCCGCAATTTGAAAACCACTGCTCTAGGAGGTCAGATTCGGTTTCTCACAAAGTTCCAGAAGCTCCTTTCCACTGATCCCAATAACAAGTGTCAAAAAAAAAAAAAATCTGAGTAAGGTGACAATACCAGATTGCACTGCTGGCTGGCAGGCAAAGAGTAGCAGTAAACAAAAGCCACCTGCACCAAGTAGGATGTCCCATGAGGACTTGTTGGCATCACTGCTGTTCACCACCTACACTTGGGATTTGGACGCTGCATAAAAATTGTAGGTTAAAGCAACG
Source organism: Narcine bancroftii (assembly GCF_036971445.1). Lineage (NCBI taxonomy): Eukaryota > Metazoa > Chordata > Chondrichthyes > Torpediniformes > Narcinidae > Narcine > Narcine bancroftii. Next base: position 33,153,706 of record NC_091472.1, read on the forward strand.
TTTGTTTGGTGGGGGGAGGGAAGATATGATTGAGGACTTTAGTTTACAGGATGTTAATAATTTTGTAGAGTGGAAAAAGACCATGAAGATTATATCAACTAAACAATGCAAGTTGAACGTGGGGTAAAGGAACAAAGGGATCGTGGATCTCGTTATTGAAAGAGTTTGTGACTTCTTACATCCACACTACTGAATTGGTCCATATTATTCCTGGTAGACCTCGGAAAGGAATTTTCAATTAAAAAAAACTAAAATTACAAATACGGTTGGCGTGGCTGTTACATTGCCAGCCATAGGGTTCTGGACCAGGGTTTGAGTCTTGCGCTGTCTGTAAGGTGTTTGTATGTTCTCCCAGTGTCTGCAAGGGTTTTCTCCAGGGGTTCCAGTTTCCTCCCACTGTTTAAAACATACTGTGGGTGTATGGTAATGGGGTGCAAATTGGGAAGCACAGACTCATGGGCCAAAATGGCCTGTTACCATGCTGCATGTCTAAATTTAAATTTTAAAAAATGCCAAAATGCAGAGGATATACAAGGGATGCTCAAAAAGGTTCCCATTTCATTTCAATGTAGCCTTGAATCCATCTTCAGAGTTAATCCATTGTCACAGCAAAAAAAAACCCAAGGTTTATATACATTGGCAGCAGTTTACTAGAACAATACACAGTACAGGCCCTTTGATGTTGTGCTGTTATACTACTTAACAAAAATGCCAAGCCTACTCTACTCTGTTGCCCTCCATTTTCTTTCATCCAACCTGTCCAAGTCTCTTAAATGGCCCTAATATTTCAGCCTCCACCACCATCCCTGAAAAGGCATTCCAGGCACCCACAACTCTTCTTTATGTTTAAAAAAAACACCCCTGATGTCTCCCCTAAACTTCCTTCAATTTGTACATGTCCTCTGGGGCTTGCTATTCCTGCCCTGGGAAAAAGATGTTGGCTCTCAAACATGTAGACCTCTATCAAGTCTCCTCTCATTCTCTGGGCTCCAAAGAGAAAAGTCCCAGCTCTGTTAATCTTACTTCATAAAACTCATTTTCCAATTCAGGCAACATGATGGTAAATCTCTACACCCTCTCCATAGCTTCCATATCTTGTAGTGTAAATAAAAGCTCTCACGACTGGAGGGAGAATATATGCTTTTATTAGCTTATAACTGAGGGTATGGTCTTACAGTGGTCTTCAGAGGGGCTCAGGGTTTAGGCAGGAAACCAGGGTTATATATGGGTAGATGAGGCAGAGCCAGCCATTAGTATAACACATAAGTGAATCTCAGTTCACTGCATTTACCCCTTCCTGCAGAATTTAGGGTCTGTGGATGAAGACAGAACATTGATTCAGAAAAAAAATAATCAAAAAATATACAATTATTTACAAATTTAAGCGGTCTGGAGATCCTCATGGAGTGCCTAAGCACGGAAGGGCCTTGGGCTCTTCAAGTCTCCTGGTCCCCTTGAGGAGGAGGAGTGGCGGGTGGGGTCTCCGGCTCTACAGCGGAGGGGGATGCACTTTCCTCCTGAACTGGATTCCCTGAGGCCCTGACTGGGCCGTGTCTCACAAGGCATTTGAAGCAAAGGACCCTCTGTTCCAGCTGGTGCCAGGTCCTTGGTGGAGACGGTGTCCTCCCTGCCATCCAAGTACTCCACATAGATGTACATGAGATTGGTGTGGAGCAGTTTCACCCCTTCCACCAGTGGGTTGATCTTGCTTCTCCTCACGTGCTTCCTGAGAAGGACTGAACCAAGAGTAGTGAGCCAGGTTTGGAGTGTAGTTCGCGATGCTGACCTTCTTTTGAAATTGGATAGGAGCTCATGAGGAGTAGCGTTGATTGCAGTATATAGTATCGACCAGAGCCAGCTGGCAAGCCTTCCAGACAGGCATTTTCCTTTTCCTTTTCAATCTGCCCACTACCCCAGGGGTTGTAGTCTTTCTGGATGCGATGCCCCTCACCAGCAGGTACTGACAGAACTCGTCACTCATAAAGCATGAGCCCTGGTTGCTATGAATATAGCTGGGATACCCAAACAGGGCAAAAATGGAATGTAGGGCCTTTATGCTTGATGAAGTAGATGTGTCTGGACATGGAATGTCGAACGGGAACAGAGAGGAAGAGAGTGAAGAAGAAAGTTTTCCCCTTTGTAGAGGGGAGAAGTCCTTTTAAAAATAAAAGACACTAAGATGTTCAAAGGGACTGGATGACTTGATCAGGTGCACCTTTGCAGGCAGTAGAAGTGCGGCTTATACTCCATGCAGACCATCTTCCATGAAGTAGGGCAAATTGTGTACCTTGACAAAATGAGCCATGCAGGTAATCCCTGGATGGCAGACCTCATTATGAAGAGACCGCAATTGGCCGGTGTGTGCAGAGGCACAGCTTCCTCTATATAGTTAAGGTCTCCTGGCTGATAGGCAATGTAATTGTAGGTGGAGAACTCAATCCTCCACCTAGCAATCTTGTCATTTTTGATTTTGCCACTCTTGACATTATTAAACATGAATGTGACAGAGCGCTGGTCAGTGAGGGGCATAAATTTCCTACCAGCCAGGTAGTGTCTCCAGTACCTCACCACTTCAACAATGGCTTGAGCCTCCTTTTCTACAAATGGGTTCTGGAGCTCATGGCCTTGCAATGTCTGAGAAAAGAATGCAACCAGCCTGCCCAAGTGGCCAGGGTTACATCCAAAGCGTTGCTTTCCACTTGGAAAGGTATATTCTTGTCCACTGTGTGCCTGCCGGCTTTCGCAATGTGATTTCTGAGGTAGTTAAAAGCCATTTGGGCTTCAGCTGAGAGGGGGAAAATAATGGTTTTAAGAGACGGCAAACCTTATCAGCATATCGAAGGATCCACTGGGCAAAATAGGATTAAAAAAAAACCCAGGCATCTCCTCAAAGCCTTTGTGGTCCTGGGAATGGGGAACTCTAAAAGGGGGTGCATCCTATTGGCATCGGGACCAATGATGCCATTCTCCACCACGTAGCCAAGGATAGCCAGTTATGTAGGCCTGAATACGCGGGGGCGCGACGCGGGGGCTCGGGGTCAAACCTGGGGGCTTCACTGCATGTAGAAAGCTTGAGGTTGGGGTCATGGACTTCCATGGTATGGCCACAGATGGTGACATTATTGAGGTAGAGGAAGATAGCCTTCAACTCATACTCATCCTCCATTCTGTCCATCTGCATCTAGAAGATAGCAAACCCATTAGTAATACTGAAAGGACCCTCTGGAATTGATAGAGATTACCATAAGCCTCAAATGCCGTACATGGACGGTCCTCGGAACAGATTGGCAAATGGTGATAAGCAGCCTTCATGTCAATGGTTGAATGGACTCAATACTGTGCAATATCATTCACCATGTCCAAAATTCAAGGGAGAGGGTATGCATCCAGGAGTGTGTACTGTTAATAGTTTGGCTATTGTCTATTACTAGCCTGGACTTGTTTTCTCATTTTATCACCACCACTTGTACTCTCCACAGGCTGGTGCTAGGTTTGATGATATCTTCATCAAGCAGACATTGTGTCTCAGATTGTATGAACTCTCAGTCTACTGTGCTGTACCTCCTGCTCTTGGTAGCAATAGGTTTGCAGTCAGAAGACAGATTCAGAAAGAGTGGTGGAGGAGGGGGGGGTCAATATTCAGTGTGGAGGGGCTGCATGTGGGTTCTGATTTTCGAGGCCCTCCTTTCTGAACCAATACTCCAAGGTCATGCTCTTAAGGTGACACAGAATGTCCATGCCCAACAGCGCTGGAGCACACAATTCATCAATTACATACAGATGTATTTTACAAAATTCCTCCCCCCCCCCCCCATGACAAATGTATTATACAATGTTCTTGAATACAAGTAGAGTGCGAATGATTGAGACGCAAGGAATATTTGATAATTGGAAGGATACATCTTTAGGTTGTATTCTTGTACAGTCCTTGAGTCTATGAAGCTTTCAGTGGAGCCTGTAACAATTAGGCATTTAATGCAATGTACATTTACCTTCACATTTACTATGGAGTTGCTGAGCTGGTGAGGTCTTTCCTGATCTAGAACCATCAAAGCTAGGACCCTGGAGTCTCCATACTCCTCACTCAAGTGGCCCCTAGCATCCTGGGTTTCCCTGCATGGGCAAGATGGTGTCTATCTCATAGCATGGCAAGATGGCCAACCTCATTCCTCTTCCTCCAATGGTACCAAGTTTGAATTTGAGTCACAACAAGATGGCCACCAAGCCTTTTCACACTATTTCCTCACTGCCACCCTCCATCCGCATGTAGCGCAGGTTTGGGTGAATTCAGGGCAGACGTCTTAGTGTTGGAGTCATATCTGGAAGCAGTGCAGGTCGCAGACTTCCCAGGGCTTCCCTTCGTGCGGCAAAACATCACCCAATGTCCTTTATTCCCACAGCTGGAACACACTGAGTCTTTAGCCAGGCAACGAGATCAGGGATGCTGGCTCTTGCCTCAGATAAAGCACTCCCTAGCATGGGAAGTGGCACCCATTAGGATTGGTGTAGTGGGAGCAGCTGGTCCTTGGAAGGGATCACCTGGGTGAGCGAGGTCACTAGCTTCTAGATTGTCATTCGAACTTGGCCTGTTTCAACAATTTGGTCAGTTCAACATGACTAGCCAGGCCCTTGTTTTCAGACTCGAGTGGTCGCTGCCTCACGTACCTCAAGCGAACCCCCACGACTAAGAGTATCCTGGATCTGTTCCGCCTCAACAACGCAGCCCTTAGCCGCTTTGTACCTGCACTTCTTGGCAAGCGTCTACAAATCCAGCACATAGTCATTCATGGTCTCTCCTGGCCGTTGACGATGTAGAGTAAGTCGGTGCCTCGCTAGGACCTAGTTTTGCGACTTCAGGTACCTATCCTTCAACGCCTTGATGGCAGCATCATATGTAGTGCAATCCCTGATGACTATACCCTTTTGTTCCTACCCTCAAAATGAGTGCAGACTTCCTGAGTTCATCAGTGTGGAAGACGTCTCTGGCAGTCTAGCCAGTACGGGACAGAGGGTCTTTCAGCAGCAAATTTGGTTAAGTCGAGCTTCCATCATTTAGGGAAAAAGCTAATAAATTGTAGTGCGAATAAATGCTCTCATGATTGGAGGGAGAACATGCGCTTTTATTAGCTTATAACTGAGGGTAGGGTCTTACAGTGGTTTTTAGAGGGGCTCAGGGATTAAGCAGGAAACCAGGGTTATATATGGGGGCGGAACCAGCTGGCAGAGCCAGCCATCAGTTTAACACACCACCAGTGAATCTCGGTTCACTGCATTCCTATAATGAGATGACCAGAAATGAATACGATACTCCAAATGTGGTAGTGACCAGAAATGAATACGATACTCCAAATGTGGTAGTGACCAGAAATGAATACGATACTCCAAATGTGGTAGTGACCAGAAATGAATACGATACTCCAAATGTGGTAGTGACCAGAAATGAATACGATACTCCAAATGTGGTAGTGACCAGAAATGAATACGATACTCCAAATGTGGTAGTGACCAGAAATGAATACGATACTCCAAATGTGGTAGTGACCAGAAATGAATACGATACTCCAAATGTGGTAGTGACCAGAAATGAATACGATACTCCAAATGTGGTAGTGACCAGAAATGAATACGATACTCCAAATGTGGTAGTGACCAGAAATGAATACGATACTCCAAATGTGGTAGTGACCAGAAATGAATACGATACTCCAAATGTGGTAGCGACCAGAAATGAATACAATACTCCAAATGTGGTTTGAGCAGAGATTTGTACAGCTGCAGCATGACCTCTTGACTCCTGAATTCGATCCCCCCCCATTAATGAAGTCCAATATCCCTTGGACCTTTTAACTATCCTACCAACCTGTACAGCAACCTTGAGGGAAGAAGGGAACCCTTAGCAGTATGTTCATCCACACTCCTAAGTAACCGACCATTAACCCTATACTTAGCCTTCTGGTTTGTCCTTCCAAAATGCATCACCTTACTCATCCATATTGAACTCCATCTGCCATTTTTTTTTTTTTTACACCCAATTCTGCATCCTGTCTATATCCTTTTGTAAAGGACAACAACCTTCAGCACCATCCACAATACATCCAACCTTCATATCATCTGAAAATTTACTGACCCTTCCTTCTACTTATTTTTCTAGGTCATTTATAAATAATCACAAAGAGAACAGGGTGCTGAACTCCACTAGTCACTAACATCCAGGCCAAATACTTTCCTTCCACTACTACTCTCTGCTTTCTCCATGCAAGCCAATTTTAAAAAATTCACACAGCTGAGGTTCCATGGATCCCATGCCTCATCACTTTTGGAACAATCTCTCATGGGAAACCTGGTCAAATGCCTTCCTAAAATCTATATAGTCCACATCCACCTCCCTACCCTCATCAATTTCCTTTGTTAACTCCTCAAAAAAAAACAATTAGACGTGAGACACAGCCTTCCCTTCACAAAGCTATGTTGACTATCCCCAAGTAGATTGCACTTCTCCAAATGCTCTTAGATCCTATCCTTAAGAATCCTCTCTAATAGTTTGCATACCACTGACACAAAACTCACCATCTGCAGAAGATTACAGCCCAGAAACAGGCCCCTTGGCCCCTTCTAGTCTGTGCCAAACCATTTTTTTTTGACCTGGTCCCACTGTCCTGCATCTAGTCCATAGCCCACCATACTTCTTCCATCCATGTACCTGTCCAAATTCTTCTTAAAAATTAAAATTGAACCCACATTTACCACTCACTGTGTAAAGAAGTTCCCACTGAATCTTTTCCCTTTCACTCTCAACCCATGTCCTCTGGTTTGTATCTCACGTATGCTCAATGGAAAAAGCCCATTTATATTTACTGTCTGTCCCCTCGTAATTTTAAATACCTCTATCAAATCTCCTCTCATTCTTCTACACTCCAGGGAATAAAGTCATAACCAGTTTTTACCTTTCCCTGTAACTCAGTTCCTGAAGTCTGGGCAACATCCTAGTAAATCTTCTCTGCAATCTTTTTATCTTACTGATATCTTTCCTGTAGTTAGGTGATCAAAACTGCACACAATACTCCTAATTTGTCCTCACTAATGTCTTATACAAGTTTACCATAACATCCTAGCTCCTATACTCAATATTTTGATTTATGAAGTCCAATATGCCAAAAGCTCTCTTTACAATCCTATCTATCTGTGATGCCGCTTTTAGGGAATTATGTACCTTTATTCCCAAATCACTCTGTCCTACCACATTCTCCAGTTCCCCTACCATTTACTGATCATCTCCTTTCTTGGTTTGTCCTTCTAAGATGCAACACCTCACACTTATCAGACCATTTTTCCAGCTGGTCCAGATGCTTCTGCAAGCTTTGAAAACCTTCGTCGCTGTCCACACCTCCAATCTTAGGGTCATCTGCAAACTTGCTGATCATCTATATCATTGCTATAGATGACAAACAACAATGGTCCCAGCACCAATCCCTGAGTTACACCACAGTAACAGGTCTCCAGTCTGAGAAGCAATCATCCACCACTACTCTGACTTCTCCCATCCAACCATTGTGGAATTCAATTCACTACTTCATATGGATACCTAGTGTTTGAACTGTCCTGACCTCCTATGTGGGACCTTCTAAAAGGTTTTATTAAAGTCCATATAGACAACATCCACAGCATTTCCTTCATCAATTTTCCTGGTAACCTCCTCAAAAAACTCTGCAAGATGTGTTAAACAAGACCAACCTCACACAAAGCCATGTTGACCATCTCTAACCAGTTTCTGACTATCAAATAATTGTTTCGCCAATCTCTGAGAACACCTTCCAATAATTTAACCTACTACTGACAGACTCACCAGCCTATAATTTACAAGGATACTTTTGAAGCCTTTTTAAAACAATGGAACATCATGAACTACCCTCCAATCCTCTGGGAGCACATTTAAAACATTTAAAATATTTCTGGGAGCCCCTGTAATCTCTACATTAGCTTCCCTCAAAGTCTGAGAGAATATCTTGTGACACAGGGAGAACGTTCAAACTCCTTACAGAGAGAGTGTTATTCGAACCCCAGTCCTGATTGCTGGAAGTATAATAGTGTTGCACTAACTGTGTCGCTCTGCTAACTAGAAAATTTTTGTGTTTTAAAAAAAATCCACTTCAGACTCAAATATTTCTGCATCAGTCAGTAGAAACAGCAGACCCAAGGTTACATAACCATCTCAAACCCCGTTCTATTTGCATCGCGACATAGTTTAGAACTGTTCTGCTCAAGATCAGAAGCTTCAGAAGGTGGTGAAAATAGATCAGAACATAACACCAACTCCCCCCCCCCCCCCCCCCCCCCCCCCCAGGCTTCATCCTTACCTTCTGTGGCCTAGGAAATACAATCAATGTACTAAAGGGCCACCAGGAAGAAGGCTCAAGGGAGTGAATAGTGCACCAGACTTAGACAGTTTCTTCCACGCATTTTTAGGCGCCTGAATGAACTCTGAAATAGTGCTTTCCTATTGCCTTTGCTTTGAATGAACTCTTTCCCTCCCCCCCCCCCCCCCATTGTAACTGTGCTCTTGTCCTTCTAACTCACATGACTACGGTGTTAAAGATGACCCAAATGGGTGCAAAAGAACCCTTCTCACTGTACCCCGTGACAAATAAACTTAAACCTTACCCCTAAGATGATGGAGATGGCCACCAAGATCCTACAGGTAACAAATTAAAATTCTAGTTGGGGGTGGGGATCTCTGGAGACCTATTCACAATGGTGAAAAAGTGGAATTTGCCATGTAGATTACTTCAGTAGAGGAGGATGGCCAGAGGTAAATGAACAAAATGATGCAAGTTAAGGCAGAAGCAGTAGAGCTGCAGATAACGCCACGATTTCTGGAGAATAAAACAATGGACACAATTTTATAGCGTATTGGAATTACCAAGCCCAAAAAGGGCCAAAGACAGACTCCATTCAGCCCAATATTAGTGAATGCACGGTCTTCAGATTGACAAATGCAAATGAGAAATAGGAAGAGAGACAGGAATGTTGCTTGGGGATACCAGAGGTCCCAAAACCTGGAGCAAAATAAAACTACTGGAAGAACTCAGCAAGTGAAGCCAGCTTCACCTGCTGAGGCAAAGAGATTGCCATTTCTGGTTGAGACTCTACTCAACCCAAAATATCAACCACCTCTTATGTGCTGCTTGACCCACAGTACAAGCAGAGTTATTGCTGATAATTCACAGACTACAGATACAAACAAAATTGAACAGGCAAGGACAGTCCCACCTAGTTGCATGACTGGGGGAGGATGCCATGTCCATTCATTCTATTGGCTGCAGGCTGGATAAGGAGTCATACCTTTGTCACAGTATGTTGTGAGTGGTTTGAAAAAACACCATTCCTGTACTGTGACAGGGAGCCTCATGAAATAAATTAAGTAGCTTTGCATTAATTATATTTAACTATAATTAAAAAAATAAAGAATGGACATTTACTTCTTTAAGGTTAAATGAAGTGGTGGGGGGGGGGGGGGGGAAGGTTGTAAAATGCAATACCCAAGATGGAGCCAATTGCAGGTTTCAATTTCAAATATACATTCCAAATAAACGCTTGTAGAAGTGTCTTACCTAGTGCCCCCTGGCAGATATCAGTGCGTGATATTCCTCCAGTAATAAATTCAGGGTTTGGACACAGATCCTATAGTAATTAAACATACAGACAAGTGAAAATGTTTTCTTTTCTTGTAGCAAAGCAAAATGAAAGCACACCATTGCAGGTTACTAATAGCATAGAGTTGAACAGCAGAAAAATTGACCCCATTCTAACCTCCCCACCTACCTTCATCTGCACCAATGTCATTTCCCACTTCAGATCTAGAGTCACTTTATGTCATGCCTATAGAGTTCCCCACAAAACCTAGTACCACCACCACCTCCTCTGGTAATGAATTCTATATGCACACTGTTTACCATATTTAAAAAAAAATTAAATCCCCTTTAAAGCCTTAGTTCTATTACCTTAAACCTATAACTTCTTAATGTTGATATCACTACCAAAGGAAAGAAAAAATTGACCAAAAAAAGAAACAGCTGAAGCAATTCAGCAGGTCAGGTGGCATCCAAGGAAAGAAAGGTATAGTGGAGATTTCAGAAGTCTCCAGGGATTCTGCTTTTCTCTCCTATCTATGGTCTTGCACATTTTATTCCCTTCAAACTAATTTGTTACAGTGAAAACAACCTAGCTTATCCAATCTCTCTTCATGACTAAAGTCCTTCACTTCAGGCATCATCCTGGCATATCTCCATTGCATTTTCTCTCTGGGTCAATCACATCCTTTCTATTGTGCCTAATTGAACAGCAGAGGAGATTTCATGCATTTTGTTGAAGTTTCAACACAGAAACCCAGTTTTTATTTTTGATGACCTACCCAATGAAGGCAAGCACATCATGAGATTTTCAGGAAACTAGGAGCGTGAACTCCAAGGTTTCCCATTTAACAACATTGCTTAGTGCCCTACCATTTACTGCCCATGTCCTATCACTTCACTCTTGTTTGGACTAGGTTTCATCAGGCAATGCCCCACCCAGATCCTACTGTGGTCTTAGATAAAATCCATGTTTTCAAATGAAACTCCTACTATTGAAAACATGCTCCACTCCAAAACATCCTTCCACCGTTGACCTCTGCTTCCCAACTTCAAGTTAATTTTGGATCCTGTTAGTCATCTTACCTGGAATCTCATGTACCTTAACCTTCTGGACTAGCTTCCCATGTAGGACCTTGTCAAACTCCTTATGAAAGTTCATACAAATAATATCAACCACACTGCCTACTTTCAACATCAAGGATATTGTGTAATAATACAACTCAATTTATAGTTAATTTTTGAAGTAGATTTAAGGATGCCAGTGACAGTTTAATCTGGTTTTATACAGGATCTTCTAGCCCAGAAGAAAAATCAAATTTTCACTTTTAGGTCATTCGGAAACAATGTGATCCAGATTTCAACTTTGTTTTTAAACAGAAAATTTACAAAATTTAAACACATTATTCTCATATACAACAGTGGATCAAACTCTACTGGCTCTGACCAGAACTTTTTTTTTTATATATAAATGGGAAAAGCAGACTTTCCCACATGCAAATTTTAATTCTGGGCTGTTGTAGCTGTCTCTCCACATTACTGATGGGTTCCCATGAAATTCAAGAACATCATTCAGGCCTCTTGAATTCTAATTATCTCATTGAAGATATGGGTCTGATTTATAATCAGCTCAGAAAAAAGGCAAGACCAGTTTTTTAATGTTTACTTTTAATATGCCATTAAACAAGGTACAATAGTTTTAAATGCCTCAGGACATCAATGTCAACAGGTTGTAATAAAGCCTCAGCAGCTTTATCAGAAGGGAAGGCCTTCAACTAAAATCCAACAGGTGCTAGTCTCAAGTAAGGCTTCACTAGAAAGAAGCCCATGTAGAGGGTAAACAAAGCAGCTGGTGGGAACAGAACAGATCAGGCAGCATCCACAGACAGAAATGATCAGTCCACATTTTGGATCTTTGATTCAAATTAATAATTTAATTACCATTACCAGCACACATTTTTTTTTAAATCAAAAATAGTAAAGCTTCCCACAATTTGCCTAACAAACTACCAAAATTAATAACCAACTTTGCCCCCATGTACAGGCAAGCAAAGTTTATTTCAACCCGATTAATAGATGGATGGGTTGGATATAACTCCTGTATTTACAAGTTCGGACAACAATTTGAATATTTTGAAAAGAAAGTTCTTTATAGCAGTTCTCAAAACTGAAGACAATGAATCAGGATTTTAAAACTAACATTTAAAGATTACCACGCCTGTAGTTTTCATTTTAATCCAAAAACAGGCGTCGTTGCGGATTTGTGCAAATAACTCATCACGAGTCAAGGAGGCTCCAGCCAACCCGTTTCCTGCGACACACCTGTTTGGACAGGAATGACATAATCCGTGGTGACAAAGGACACTCTGCAACCTTCCTGTTGTCACCGACCGTGAAAACCAGACACTCCTTTAAAAAAAATTGCTGCAATTTTACAACAAGAGAAAGTTGGAAGTGAGGGCAACTTCATCGAGTTCGGGTTGACTCGTCGCGGGGTTGATCTACGCCTCCTCCTCGACCAAGACGAGCAGGTTGGTCGGTTCCTTAACCCCAGCTTGCAGAGGAAGGAGAAAGAATTTCTTTTTTAAAAAGAGAGAGAATCAAGTTAGCATCGACTCGGAGGCTTACTTCTGTGCGGCGTTCAGGTTGAACTCACTGCATCTTGGTCCTGTTACCGCAGTGAGCACTTTGGAAGAGCTTTTCCGTCCATCAACTCACCAACAACGGGCTAATTGCAAGGTTTTTATTAAATCCCTAAAGTTTGTAGGGTTGGTAATCTTTGCCCATCACTGGATGCAGCGCTTGTACTAAGGGGGCAAGTTCGCTCTTGTATTGCAACAGCAGGAAAAATAATAATGACAAGTTAAACTCTAACAACGGGCTAATTGCAAGGTTTTTAATTAAATCCCTAAAGTTTGTAGGGTTGGCAATCTCTGCCCATCACTGGGTGCAGCGCTTGTACTAAGGGGGCAAGTTCGCTCTTGTATTGCAACAGCAGGAAAAATAATAATGACCACAAGTTAAACTCTAACAACGATGTATTTTTTAAAGAAATTCAATACCTTCGGGCGGCTCCACTCGACGTCTCTAATTTTGTACGAACCAGGTCCGAGTTCATTGTAACCCAAAGATGAAGGACAACAAGGAAACGACTCGTCGCAGAACAGGCTTCCCGCCTCTAAATAATGTTGCCGGAGCGCTTCGTAATCCTGGTTGAGAAACTTCACCGGTTGCTCCCAGGAGCCGATTCCCATCCCCCGCTCCCTCTGCTTCTTGATCCGAGACGCCATTCCTGACATGATGGCAGCTGTTTCGCGGGGGGGCGGGAAGGCAGGACACAACCCACGTCCCAGCTGTGCGGAACACGACCTGGACTGGGAAGAAAGGGTCGGGCAGCTTTTAAAGGAACGTGGGCGGGATCTGCGCCAGGACCGACACATGCAAAGGAGGTTCCCACCCATCTGATGATTTTCGTAATTGCCCTACCACCAACGGCAAATATTTGTACATTCAAGCACTTTATTTTGCAATAAAGATGCCTGATGGGACTTAAAGCCTAATATCATAGACCAAAGTGAATGGGAACACTCTCTCGTGTTGGGTCCTACTCTTCTCAGGCAACCTCTCCAAGCCAGGGATGTGATGACCGTTCTCTGGAGTCTGATCAGATCTTTTTTTGTTGATTGATTTCAAGATTGTGGGATTTGCAGACTGAGCCCGCGTTTAATTATCCATCCTTCTTTGTCCTCAAGAGCTGCTTTTTTCAAATGCTGCAGTTCCTTGAGGTGTGGGGATACCTACTACACTGGGAAGGAAGGACTTTCAGGATTTTGCTGGTGGAAGAGCAATGGTATATTTCCAGTAAAAGTGCAAAATACTGGAGAAACTCAGTAGGTCAAACAGCGTCCCTTATATATCAAAGGTAAAAATACATAACCGACGTTTCGGGCTTGAGCCCTTCATCAAGGTAGGAGAGAATGCCGGCAGGTGTCAGAACAAAAAGGTGGTGGGGGGGTTGGCAAATGCAGGAGATGATAGGTGGAGAGAGGAGTGAGGGGTCAGTGGCAAAAGAGGGGGGGGTGGCTGGGTGGGTAAGGGGGAAGGGAGGGGAGAACTGGAATGACTGGAAAGGAGAGAGGGGAAAAAAAGGTAAGCTGGTTACAGGAATTACACTCCCAAGCTCACATGTCTGCCCATGGCCTTGTGCATTATCCCACCCATCACCACCTGCAGAATGAAGGAACAAGACCTTATTTTCTGTCTGGGCACCCTCCATCCAGATGGCCTTAACATTGACTTCTGCTAATCTTGAGTGCCTTTTCTTTCCCCTCCCCCTTCCCTGTCTTTCCATTTCTCCCCTCCCTTTGCTGCATAAAGGACACTGTTTGACCTGCTGAGATTCTCCAGCATTTTGTGGTTTTACCACAACCACAGTGTCTACAGGTTTTTGTGATTTTTAAACAACTACCAGGTGGTGGACCCATGCTGCAGTGAGCCATGAAGATGGTATAAAATAGTTTAAAAATTAGATATAGAGCACACAACAGGTCACTTTGGCCCATGAGTCCATCCAGCCCAATTAACCAACAACCCCCGATACATTTTTGAATGGTGGGAGGAAAATGGAGTACTCAGAGGTGTTACGAGCCCAAAGGACCCCAAAACCCAGCAGCAATAGACATTTACCAAGACAAGTGGCTTTCAAAACAAAAGTTATTTTTAATCAACTTCAAACATGAAAATAGAATCAAACTTTAACTTTATTCTTATACTATACTCTATACTAACCCAAATTACTCCCTTCTAATTCTAAGCGCACGTGTATGTAATGTGTGTGTAAATTCAAAAAAAGTTATTTGGTTCACAGTTCAATCTCACTTCTTCTTCCAAGTTCTCTGGTTGCAGGTAATCACCATACTGTGCACAGAATTTAACATGTATAAAGTTCACCAGGCTTGGTGCTTGAAAGGTAAATGTTTTCTGCTTAGGAAGGTTCTTGTAGGGTTTGCAGAGAGAGATATTTGTTGCTCCAGGATTTCCACAACTGAGGTACCACCACTAGTCACTTCAGGGTCTCGCTGATGAAACTTTCCCCATCAGAGTCTTCTAGATGGTAACTTCTTTCTTCAAGCTACCACAGAGTTCCATTCCTTCCTCTATTTCAAGAGAAACATCAGACAGATAGCACTTCCAGCCATCTACTGCTCTGGAACTTGCTTTCATCAATTTCAAACAGTTTTCCCTGGATTGCACTTTTCAGTTACTTGTCAGTGTCCCACACACTTTCTGACCGACTGAGCTGTTAACTCTCTTTTCCAACTTAAACTCCAAAGAGAGCATGTGACTCATGTCTTACAAAACCCCTGAGCAAAACAACAGGAGTTTCTTCTGCTCCCATCTGTTGTGACCTTTCTATCAGCTCTTTGTAGAAAGGGTACTGATAGACAGCATGATTCCAGCAAGACACTGGTCAAGCATTTTATGACGTCAGTTTAATTAACACCTACTTGTGAAAGGTGCTTACATTCTCCAGAGATCCTGCAATGTGAATTCTTCAATTTTTCAAATAAGATCTGTTTTAAAATGTGTGTATGTATGTGACCTACTCTAATAAATTCTCCCCAAATATTAATATTGTTACAGAGGAAACCCACACAGACATGGGGAGAACATATTAACTCCTTAAAGGCAGCATGGGATTTGAACCCAAGTCCCAATCACTGGCATTGTAATAGCATGGCGCTAACTGGGCTACGCCAACCATGTCGCCCTGTGTGTCAGTGGAGAAGTGAGTGAATAGTTATGGATGAGGTGCCTGTCACCCAATCTGCTAAGTCCTGAATGGTGCAAAGCTTCCTGGGTGTCATCAGGTTCAGTCATCAGGCAAGGTGGAAGTATTCCATCACCCTGCTGACTTGAGCAGTGTAGATGGTGAACAGGTTTTGGACAACGAGGATTCACAACAGGATTCCTAGCCTCAAGGATTTTGAATGTCCCAGAGATCTCTGTCTGATGTCTGGAGGTCGTCATAGGATCCGTAATTTCCTTTTTTATATACAAAGTAACCTTGATTAGAGGGAGGGGATAGATTAGATTTAGTTTTAGGGTTTTTTTTTGTTTGCTCTTGTTTTACAATTTTTAAAAAAATTTGACTTTACTTGGCAATTATGGGTATGTGGCCACTGGAATCACTGTGGACGTGATGAAATAATCACACAAGGCGTTTTTAGAATGAATGACCAGAGCAACCTTTTAAAAGCCAAAATCACGTGCTCGACACGTGCTGATGTCATCACATACTGATGTCACACAGCTGGTTCTGTGCCTTCTGGGCGTTGTAGTGTGACCATGGCACTGCTACATGCCCCCACCCAGACCAGCAGAAAGGTTTGTCTGTCTTTGAGGTGGTCGATCTCTGCGACGGACTGTTGGCTGCTGCAGTGGGGAAGACTTGTCCTCATGAGCTTGTTTAAATCTGTCAATAGTGAAAGACTGTGGCTTCCCTCCAATGCCCAAAATACAGGCCAACCTCGTTTATCTGAGTATCCTATATGGTCCTTCATAGGTCATCTTCAAAGGTTGACCAAGTGTTCCCCTATAGACGAAGACATATTCATAGTTTTTGAGGTCTTCAGGCACAAAGGAAGAGTGTTCTCCATGGTATAGGGGTCAATTTTCTTACGGTCTTCCTTAGCCTACTTAACTGTTCCTTAGGATCATCACTGGAGTTAGAATGGTAGGGGACGAACTCCCCTCGGACCACCAATGGTGCACTGTACAAAAGCTCAGCAGTTGAAGCTTGGAGGTCCTCCTTTGGAGTTGTTCAAATGCCCAGTAATACTCAGGGCAGCTCATCAGCCCAGTTCGGGCCCTCTATCCAATCCATCAAGACTGACTTGAGATGTCGATGAAATCGATTAACCTGGGGATAGGCATCATATGATGAATTGTTGCACTGAGCAAGTGAGACCAGGCCATCCACAGCGAGGAAGTAAATTGTGGTCCTCTATCTGAAGTAATGTGTGCCAGTAAACCAAAACAACCCAGGAACTGAGGAAAGCCTGAACACAAGTAGCATCTACCATAGGCACGGCCTCAGGCCATTGCATAAAACTGTCTATTACTGTAAAGAGGTAATGGTATCCTCTTGAAACAGGAAGTGGACCAACAATGTCCATGTGGACATGAGCAAAACGACGAGTAACTGCTGGGAATGACTGCAGTGGTGCCTTAGTATGCCGCTGAACTTTTGCTTTCTGGCAGGCAATGCAGGGCCTCGGCATTTGTGTAATGATTTTTTCAAAACTGTGCCACATGAACATGCCCGAAACCATAGGAATGGTCGATCTAATTAATGGATGTGTGAGACAGTGCACAGAGTCGAATGCTCAACGTTTCCTTGATGTCAGAACTACTGGGTGTTGGTGTCCCATTGATATATTACAGATGAGTAGTTAGCCATTAACTCCAAACTAGACATCCTTCAATTGCAGCTTTGTGATCGCAGTCCGATAAGCATTCATCTCATGGTCATCTTCTTGGGCCACAGCCAAAGCTGTGTAGTCAATACCTTGATCTACAAACAAAACCTCAAGTGGAGCAGAATGGAACAGTTCATCAGCTACTACATTGTCTTTTCCAGGAATATGTTGTATTTTGTGGAAAATTCTGAAATGAATGATAATTGCCGTTGTTGTCGAGCTGACCAGGGCTCTGCAACCTTGGAAAATGCAAATGTTAAGGGCTTGTGGTCGGTACACATAGTCAAATGTCTGCCCTCCAAAAGATAACAGAAGTGTCGAATAAACAAGTAAATGGCCAAAAGCTCCTTATCAAAAGCACTGTATTTCTTCTCTGATTCACGGATTTGGTGGCTGAAGAATGCTAACATTTTCTATTGCCCGTTGACATATTGATGAAGTGCACCTCCTACGGCCATACTGGAAGTGGCTACAATTAAAACTGGGTAGCAGAGCATAGTGGCAAGAGTCAACAAATCTTTCATCTTCAAGGAGGCATTGTTTCCCTCTTCAGTCCAATGGATGGTTTTGGCATTTCCAGACTGTAAATCAAAAAGAGACTTCAATGATGAGAGCTGCTCCCAGAAGAAACCGACGGTAAAAATTTACCATTCCCAAGAATTCCTGCTGGCCTTTTACTGTAGCAGGTCTTGAGTATTTGGTAATGGCCTCAACTTTGGATGGCAGCAGAGTCAAACCTTCCTGAGTAACCCTATGCACAAGAAATCACTCATTTCTTGTCCAAAAATGCATTTATCTGGAATGATAGTCAGTCCAAATTCTTGAAGACAAATAAAAAGTGTACAAAGATGTTCAAAGTATTCTTCCTTAGTCCCACTGGCCACTAAAATGTAATCGAGGTAAATGAAGACATTGGTCATTTCACATCTTAAAGCATCCATCACCTGTTGAAATGATTGAGCAACATTCTTTAATCTGAATGGCATTCTTAAAAGTTCAAGCAACCCAAATGGGGTAATTAATGCTGTTTTTGAAATGTATTCCGGCTCTACCGGCACTTGGTGATAGCCACGCACCAAGTCTATTTTAGAGAAGATCTTTGCTCCATGCAAATTAGCTGAGAAATCCTGAATATGAGGTATCGGATAACAATCCTGAATGGTGGTATCGTTAAGCCGCCTGTAATCTCCACATGATCGCCAACCTCCATTGTGTTTTGGGACCATATGTAATGGAGATGCCCAGGGACTATCAGAGCTATGAATTATGCCTAGTACCTCCATCTTGGAAAACTTCTCCTTAGCTAAATGCAGCTTCTCTGGAGGGAAGTGATGCACTTTAGCATAGGTAGGAGGGGTGGTGAGCAACACCGTGCTTTGCAGTGGAGGCTGAAAATTGTAGAGTAGTAATCTCAGGGAAATCTTCCAACAGCTTGGAAAATTCATCTACCAGTTTACCTAATGTTTGGAGGAGTAAAGCAGGGGTATAGGTGTCTGCCAGAGGAATTATCTGACAAGTAGTTCCATCTTTTAGCCAATGCACTTTTAAGTCGATGAGGAATGAATGAGCTCGAAGAAAATCTGCACCAAGCAAAGGTTGGGATACTGCTGCTATAATAAATGGCCAAGTTTAAAGATGATTCTTGAACTTGACATTCATCTTCCTGGTGCCAAAGGTCGGAATGTTGGAACTGTTAACTGCTCATAGTTGCGGGTCTGGGATAGGATGAGGTATGTCAAAACCGGTGGGTGGAAATACACTAACTTCTGAACCCGTCTCCACCAGAAATTTTCGCTGGGACAACTGGTCCCATGCATACAGGAGGCTTGCAGGTTTCTCACCAACCGCTGCAGCCCTTACTGGCGGTTGGCCTGGGCATTTCCCACCAGTGAACAGGGTGGAAGGTACTTGTGGACATTTACTTCCCAACGCCTGTAATAATAACACCAAGACAAGATGTCCACAGGCTGTTTGCTTGTTTTGGGGTGTTGCCTGCTGGTAGGGAGTGACATGCTAAGAGCACTGGAGTGTGACATGAGGTCAATGTTAGAGCGGTTGGTGTGTCTTTCCTCACTGTGCTTTTTAGCCAGCCATGGAATGTCTGCCTCTGATGCTACAGCCCTTGGGTCTTCAAATAAACACTTGGATAACAAGGCCTAATATTATCTGACATTTGCTCTTAAAAGAGTTGCTCGAATAACATATTGGGACTTTCGCCACATGCCAGGAACAGCATTTCATCCATTAGTTTTGAAGGGGCGTGGTCTCCCAACCCATCGAAATGTAGTAGTTTGACTGCCCTTTCCTTAAAGGACATACCGTATACCTGTAATAAGAGAGCTTTCAAAGTGTCATACTTGCTGGTACGCATTGAATCCAGATGAAGTCTCCGACCTTCTTCGTGACGGCCTGGTCCAGGGCAATAACGAGTGGTGCCCAACTTAACTTTGCGAAGGTGAAATCGTGCTTCAGCCTGTTGGAACCACAGTTCAGACTCAGCTGTCCAGAAAGGTGGTAGCTTCACAGCAATGGCTGCAGAGTCCATGTTTGTCCAAAAATACATTTTTGGACTCATCAGGGTCACCAATTGTGGCCACTGGAATCAGCCTGGATATGATGAAATAATCACACAAGACATTTTTAGAGTGAATCAAATGGATTTACTCTTCATAACCCGTGCAACCTTTTAAAAGCCAGAATCACGCACTCGACACGCGCTGGCATCACATATCCGGTTCAATGCCTTCTGGGAGTTGCAGTTCCACCATAGCACGGCTGCTGGTTTAACATACTATCATTAATTAATTTGTTATGTGCTTTCTTTAAAAAAAAAATTATATGCAAGTTTATGTGTTAAACCTAATAAAATATTTAAAAAATAAAGAAAGGATTCCTAGCCTCTAACCCACTCTCATAGCCTCATTGTGTTTATGGCCACTCCAGTTCAGTTTCTGGTCAATGGGAATGGTAAGGATGTTGATAGAGGGAGGATTCAGTGATTGCAAACTTATTTGAATATCAAGGGGTGATGGATAATTTTCCTCTTGTTGGATATCATGGTTACCATAGTGAGGTACAAATGTTACTTGCTACCATCATCCCAGGTCTGTACATTTCGTATCCGAGAGGTTGTGATTGATGCTAAACAATGCACAATCAGGGAACACCCCTACTTCTGACCTTACAATCGAAGGAGGGACATTGATGATGCAGTTGAATATAGTTCAACCCAGGAAATTATCCTGAGGAACTGCTACAAAGATGTTCTGTGCCTGAGATGATTGACCTCCATCCACCATAACTATCTTGTATGAGGTATGGTTCCGATTAGCATAGGAGTTTTCCCCAATTCACATTAACTCCAGACTCCATGATGCCATACTTAACAGAAATCTGTCTTGATGTTACTCTCATAACACCTTTAAAGCTATTGCCTAAAAATAAGCTATTAATCTCATCTTGAATTTTGCAATTGACAGAAAATAATCTGTGGATAAGTCTCCAGGTCCTGACAGGATTTTCCCCAGGACCTGGAGACAGTGATTTTTCAAATGTCATTAGAGACGGGTATAGTGTCGGAGGATTGGCGTGTTGCGCATGTGGTTCCTTTGTTTAAAAAGGGTTCGAGGAGCAAGCCTAGCAATTATTGGCCTGTAGGTTTGACGTCTGTGGTAGGTAAATTGATGGAAAGTGTTCTGAGAGATAGTATATATAAGTATATGGAGGGACAGGTCTGATCAGGAACACTTAACATGGATTTGTGCGTGGAAGGTCGTGTTTGACCAATCTTGTTGAATTTTTTGAAGAGGTGACGAGGAATGTTGATGATGGTAGAGCAGTGGATGTTGTCTATATGGACTTCAGTATGGCCTTCGATAAGGTTCTGCATGGGAGGTTAGTTAGGAAGGCTAAATCCTTGGGCATTAATTTGGAGATAGTCAAATGGATCAGGTGGTTGTTTTTCCAGACTTTTTTGTTTAGTCTTCCAAAGGCGCTATTTGCCTTGGCGAGTCTGTTGTCTATCTCTTTGTCGATCCTTGCATCAGATGAAATGGTGCAGCCGAGGTAGGTAAACTGGTTAACCGTTTTGAGTTCCGTGTGCCCGATGGAGATGTGGGGGGGCTGGTAGTCATGGTGGGGAGCTGGCAAAAATAAGCATGTACAGAGCCGTTGTCATACCCATGCTCCTGTTCAGCTCCGAATAACGGGGCCACTACCGGCATCACCTATGGCTCCTAGAACACTTCCATCAGTGCTGTCTCTGCTCCATCCTCAACATTCATTGGAATGACTTCATCACCAACATCGAAGTACTCGAGCTGGCAGAGTCCGCAAGCATCGAATCCATGCTGCTGAAGACCCAACTGCGCTGGGTTGGGCACGTCTCCAGAATGGAGGACCATCGCCTTCCCAAGATCGTGTTATATGGTGAGCTCTCCACTGGCCACCGAGACAGAGGTGCACCAAAGAAGAGGTACAAGGACTGCTTAAAGAAATCTCTTGGTGCCTGCCACATTGACCACCGCCAGTGGGCTGATATCGCCTCCAACCCTGCATCTTTGTGCCTCACAGTTCGGCGGGCAGCAACCTCCTTTGAAGAAGACCACAGAGCCCACCTCACTGACAAAACCCAACACCCAACCCCAACCAACCAATTTTCCCTTGCAACCGCTGCAACCGTGCCTGCCTGTCCCGCATCGGACTTGTCAGTCACCAACGAGCCTGCAGCAGTCGTGGACATACCCCTCCATAAATCTTCGACTGCGAAGCCAAACCAAAGAAGAAGAAGTCAAATGGATTCAACAGTGGCTGGAAGGAAGGTGCCAGAGAGTAGTAGTAGATAATTGTTTGTCAGGATGGAGGCCGGTGACAAGCGGTGTACCTCAGGGTTCGGTATTGGGACCATTGCTGTTTGTCATATATATTGATGATCTGGAGGATGGGGCAGTAAATTGGATTAGTAAATATGCAGATGATACTAAAATAGAGATAATTGTGGATGATGAAGAGGGTTTTCAAAGGTTGCAGAGGGATTTAAACTGCTTAGAGGAGTGGTCAGAAAGATGGCAGATGGAGTTTAATGCTGATAAGTGTGAGGTGCTTCATTTTGGAAAGAATAATCAAAGCAAGACATGTGTGGTAAATGGGAGGGCATTGAAGAATGCAGTGGAGCAGAAAGATTTAGGAATAACCGTGCATTGTTCCCTGAAGGTAGGAGCGCATATGGATAGGGTGGTGAAGAAGGCCTTTAGTATGCTTGCCTATATAAATCAGTGCATAGAATATAGGAGTTGGGAAGTAATGATGAAACTGTACACGGCATTGGTAAGGCCAAATTTAGAGTACTGTGTGCAGTTCTGGTCACCGATTTATAGGAA
The DNA here is from genome assembly GCF_036971445.1 of Narcine bancroftii. Taxonomy (NCBI): domain Eukaryota; kingdom Metazoa; phylum Chordata; class Chondrichthyes; order Torpediniformes; family Narcinidae; genus Narcine; species Narcine bancroftii. The sequence goes on from NC_091472.1 coordinate 33,176,191, forward strand.
GGATATTAACAAGATACAGAGAGTGCAGAGAAGGTTTACAAAAATGTTTCCTGGGTTTCAGCATCTGAAATACAATGAGAGATTGAGCAAATTAGGTCTTTATTCCTTGGAATGTAGAAGGCTAAGAGGGGATTTGATAGAGGTGTTTAAGATAATGAGAGGGATAGATAGAGTTGATGTGGAAAGGCTTTTCCCATTGAGAGTAGGAGAGATGGATACAAGAGGTCATGGGTTGAGAGTTGATGGGCAAAGGTTTAGGAGTAACATGAGGGGGAACTTCTTTACTCAGAGAGTGGTTACTGTGTGGAATGGGCTTCCGGGAAAGGTAGTGGAGGCAGGGTCAATTTTGTCATTTAAGAAAGAGTTGGATAAGTATATGGATGGGAGGGGGATGGAGGGATATGGGCAGAGTGCTGGTAAGTGGGATTAGAGGAGGGTAGTTGGATCAGTGTGGACTAGAAGGGCCAAATTGGTCTGTTGTCCGTGGTGTATTTGTTATATGGTTATTTGGAGATACAATTTTCAAATTCCATTTTCTTTTGCATGAATAAGTCCTTCCCAATTCCATTCCCAATCGGTATACTTTCAATTTTATAACCACACAGCTCTCCCTTTCTGGATTTTTCCTCCAGAGAAAATAGTTTCTATGTAACAACTTGGTATGTTTTCTGGAGTTTGGCATAACTTTCCCTCATATATAATTTCCAATCCTTCTGTGATTTTAAAAACTGAGATTTATTTGCTCTCAGTATTCCTTTTAGTAACCAAAGCTTTTATTGATTGAATACATGGTCATTTAAATTGCTTTTCTCTTCCATTAGCATGGAAACCACTTCCAATTTTCTTTCTCTGGTTGAAAATGGCTTAACTCACACTTTCTCATACTGAAACCCATCTCCTTTGTCTTTTTTCCCCCAAACACAATTAAAATATCTGCATTCCCTACAACTTTTGTCAGAAATTCTTCAGATGCTGGAAACCCAAAACTGGAAATACTCATCAGGTCAGGCAGTATCTGTGTAGAGGAAAAGAGAGTTGGTCTCACGATGGAGACCCTTTGACAGAACTCACTGTAACTGCCTGCATTCTCTAAGATAAATTACTCTGGTTTCTAACATCATCCAAGCTGATAATGGATGTGGTGAGAAGTATAATTTCCAATACCAGTTGCCATATCCCACCATTTTATAGTGTGGCAGAATTTTTTTTTAAATTGTTTTGTAATTCAAAGGCTTGGGGATGGGAAGAGAACAGGATAGATTGGATTAGTTATGATCCTATTAAATGGCTGATGGGTCTATCCTGTTTCATATGTTCTAGCTAACCTCTGTACACATTTTAACAGTTATGAGGGAAATCTTCAGCAGGCCTGAAAGGTTGTAAAGTGATTTGTAGTGGTATACTAAAATTTGAGAGATCAGATAAAGCAGAGCAAAGACAACATTATCTCACTAATGTGAGGTTTGTTCAGGAGCCTGATCATAGCGAGAAAAAAACTGTGTTTGAATCTCATGGTACATGACCTTACAATCACAAATGTTCTTCCAGATGGGAGGAAAGTGAAAGTGTATGACCAGTCAGGGCAGTATTTGATCTTATGAAATGAAACTGGGCAAATGGTGGGAGTGTTGCTGGGGAATTGTTTGGAACAGTGATCTTAATTCATTAAATCTTAAAATAGATATGGGAAGGGATAAGATTGGTTTTAATTGTCCGAAGGCTAGTTTAATTCACCTAAGAATAGAACTGGCAAAAGTAAATTGATACTAGCTGGTAGAACAAAACCTGACAAGAGGGAGTTTTTTTTAAATAAGAGTGGGCTAGCATAATCTGGTAAAGGTGAAAGGCAAAGATGGCAAGATTAGGGAATTTGGGATGACAAAGGATATCAGAGATTGATCAGGAACAAAAGGAAGCATTTGGCAGATTATGTCAATTAGAATCAAAGGTGTCTGTTCAAATCAAATAGCATGGAACAAATCCTTCAGCCCAATTTGTCCATGTTGACTGAGTTTGTGTTTTAGCCTAGTCCTATTTGCCTGCATTTGGAGCATAGCCTTAAAAACCCTTTCCATATATCTGTCCAAAACTTCATAATTGTACCCTCTTCTAAAGCTTCCTCTAGCAGCTAGTTCCAGATACAAATTACTCTCGAGATGAAAAGGAATTTCTCAGGTCCCTTTTAAATCTTTCCCATGCCATCTATGCCCTATCGTTCCAGAAGGATCTACCATGGGAAAAAGACTGTCAACATTCATTTTATCCTTACCCATAATGATTTTTTACAGCTCTATAAATTCACCTCTCAGCTGGAAACACTTCTATCTTTCTAGTCTCCCCCTGTAACTCAAGCCCTTTAATCCCAGAAATATCCGAGGGAATATTTTCTTCATCTTTTCCAACTTAATTACATTTTTCATATAGGTGGGCAACAAACAGCACACAGCACTTCAAGAGTGGGTCACACCTGGTTACATCTGTGTCAGAATGTCCAAACTTTGGTACTTTTTGCTCTGCCTGATGAAGGCAAGCATGCCAAATGTTTTTCACCATCCTGTCCACCTGAGTCCCACTTTCTGACAACTATGTAAAATTACACCTCTCTCTCTCTCTCTCTCTCTCTCTCTCTCTTTCTCTCTCTCTCTCTCTCTCTCTCTCTCTCTCTCTCTCTCTCTCTCTCTCTCTCTCTCTCTCTCTCTCTCTCTATCTCTTCCTCTCTCTCTCTCTCTCGCACACACACACAATACTCTCCAGTGCTCAATAAGTCCCACTTTCTGGGAACTATGTAAAAGTACCCTTTGATCTCTCTCTCTCTCTCTCTCTCTCTCTCTCTCTCTCTCTCTCTCTCTCTATCTCTTCCTCTCTCTATCTCTCTCTCTCACACAATACTCTCCAGTACTCAATTTAAATACAGAGACATACCAGGGCTTGGGCCTAGTTGGTTTGGCTGAGGAGTCGGAGTTTGGCAGTGTTCAGAGGAGGAGGGGCGAGGAGCAAGTGATGTGGTTAATTGGTTGAAGGCCAATAAAAGGAGGGTAACATCAGGGAGTGGCCAGCAAGGAGTGGCCTAGTGAATGAGTGGCACAGCGAAGGAATGGGGCTTTGAGGCTTTGGCGAGCAGAGGCTGAGGAGAGCAACTGCTGCAACCAAGGTAAGATGAGAAGGTAAGTCTAGTCAAGGGTATTATTCTACAAGCTAATAGAGTCAGCTAGAGCTGTGGATTGTTCCAGCTGCTCTTTGTGGGAAATCTGAGCTGATATAGAAAGTGCATTCAGCTCCAGATCCTTACTGACCGAGTTCAGCAACTGGAGCTGGAACTGGATGAACTGTGGATTATTTAGGAGGCCAAGTCAGTCATAGATAAGAATTACAGAGAGGTGGTCACCTCAAATAGGCAGATGCAGATACATGGGTGACTGTCAGGGGAGGTAAAAGGAAGGGACCAGTAATGCAGAGTACCCCTGTGGGCATTCTCACCGACAATATGTATGCTGTTTTGGATACTGTTGGTGGGGACAATCTACCAGGGATGAGTTGAGTCGGTCAAGTCTCTGGCATAGAGATTGACTCTTTGGCTCAGAAGGGAAGGGCTGAGAAGAGGAGAACATTAGTAGCAGTTAGGAGGGCAGAGAGGAAATTTGCTGGAATTCATAGAGACTCCTGGATGGTATGTTGCCTCCCAGGGGCCAGGGTCAGGGAAGTCTCAAATCGTCTCAGAAGCATTCTGGAAGGGGAGGGAGAGCAGCTGGATGTCATGGTCCACGTGGGAACCAATGACGTAGAGACAAGGTCCTCAAGAGGGAATATATGGAGTTAGGTAAAAAGTTAAAAGCCAGGACCTCAAGGGTGCTCATCTCTGGATTGCTGCCTATGCCATGCGCAAGACAGGGTTCAAATAGGAAGTTATGGCAGATGAATGCGTGGCTAAAGTGTTGGTGTAAGGGACAGGGCTTTAGATTCCTGGATCATTGAGATCATTTCTGGGGAAGGTCAGACCTCTATAAAAAGGATGGGCTGCACCTAAACTGGAAAGGGACCAATATCCTGGCTAGAGCTGTTGGGGAAGGTTTAAATTAGCTTTGCAGGGGGAAGGATTAAATCAATATTTTACATCTGTATTCACTGTGGAGGACATTAATAATATCCCTGACAGATAGAGGCTTCAGGGAGTAGAGTTGGATACAGTTAAGATTACTTGAGAAATTGTGCTAGGTAAATTGAATGGATTAAAGTTAGATAAGTCTCCCGGACCAGACGAGGTACACACGTGGGTTTTGAAAGAGGTCGCTATGGAGATTGTAGATCTATTAGTGACAATCTTCCAGAAATCAATAGTCTCTGGCATGGTTCCAGGGGATTGGAAGGTTGTGAATGTGGTTCCGTTGTTCAAGAAAGGTGGGAAATAGAAAAAAGGAAACTATAGACATATAAGTTTGACATTGGTGGTTGGGAAGATATTATAGTCAATCCTCAAGGATGAAGTTATGAAATACCTGGAAATACATGACAGGATTGGTCCTAGTCACCATGGTTTTTTAAAGGGTAGATCGTGCCTGACCAACCTATTAGAGTTTTTTGAAGAAATCTCAGGTAGGATAGACAAAGGGAAGGCTGTGAATGTTGTATATTTGGATTTTCAAAAGGCTTTTGATAAGATGCTGCATATTAGGCAGCTAAATAAGATGAAGGCCCATGGAATTACAGGGACGCTATTAGACTGGATAGAAAATTGGCTGATAGGCAGAAAGCAAAGGGTTGAAATTAAGGGATCCCGTTCAGGTTGGCTGCCTGTAACAAGCGGTGTTCCGCAGGGGTCAGCCTTGGGGCTGCTGTTGTTTAGAATTTATATTAACGATTTGGATTGTGGAATGAATGGCTTTGTGCCAAATTTGCAGATGACTCTAAGATAGATGGCAGAGCAGGAACTGTTGAAGAAACCATAACATTGCAGAAGGATATAGACAGATTGGGAGACTGGGCAAAAATATGGCAGATGAAGTATAGTGCTGAGAAGTGTTTGGTTCTACATTTTGTCAGTGGAAATAAACAGGCAAAGTACTATCTGGATGGGGAGAAAATTCAGTCCTCAGAGGTGCAAAGAGACCTGGATGTCCTTGTGCAGAGTAATCTGAAAGGTAATACCCAAATGGGATTGGTAGTGAAGAAGGCGAATGCTATGCTAGAATTCATTTCAAGATGTGTGGGGAACTGGTGAGACCCCATCTAGAGTACTGGGTACAGTTTTGGGCCCCCTATCTTAGAAAGGTTGTGATGTGGTTGGAGAGGGTGCAGAGGAGATTTACTAGGATGATTCCTGGAATGCAGGGACTGGCATATGGAAGCATTTGACAGTTCATGGGTTGTACTCGCTGGAGTATAGGAGAATGAGGGGGAAATCTCCTAGAGACATTTTGAATATTGAAAGGTTTTGACAGAGAGAATGTGGATAAGATGTTTCCCTTGATGAGTTAATCGAGGACAGGGGTCATAGTCTTAAAATTAGAAGTTGTCCAATTAGAACAGAAAGGAGAAAAAATTTCTTTAGTCAGAAGGTCGTGGATCTGTGGAACTCACTGCTGCACTAAGCAGTGGAGACCAGATCACTGGGAGTATTTAATGGAAATCTCATTAGAAAGGGTATCAAGAGATGTGGGGAAAAGGCTGGAAATTGGAACTAGATGTCAACATAGTTTAGCTTAGTGTAGAATCACGGAACAGACTCGATGGGCCTAGTGGCCTCTCCTTCTGTTCCTTTATCTTGTGATCTTGTGATTATTTAAGTCCTACACCTCGTTTGACTTAAGTACAACATTTGTCAGAGTTAAATTCCATTTGCCATTCTTTGGCAAAAGCCACTCTTGTCCACCATCCTCGATCTCCTTCAACCATCCCAGGTTTGAATCAAATTGACTGCTTACCTTAGATTACATGTGACCTAACCTTCCAGACAAAGTTGCCATTTGGGACTTTGACAAAGGCCTTCTCAGAGTCCATATACACAATGTCCACTGCCCTATCTCATCATTGCTTTTGGTCACCTCTTCAAAAAAAAAACATGATCAATTCTTGAGTCACCATTTTTCACCTACAAAGTCATGGAAACTACCTGATTCAGCTCTTTCCTATCAAATCCTGGTAGATCCTAGCCATCAGAATCTCCTGCAACAACTTTCTCATACTGATCTCAGGCTCATTGGCCTGCTGTTCTCTGGCTTCTCTTTGCTGCCCTTCTTAAATACAGGTACACAGTCCTTTATCTGGAACCCTTGGGGGACAGTGTGTTCCGAATTTCGGATTTTTCCGGATTTCGGAAAGCCAGATTTAAACCCACCCGAATTATGCTGCCATATCCACCCCCACCCCCTTCCAGTAGCGCTGCCATCTCCCCCCCCCCCCATCGTCCACCCGACTCGTGGTGCCGGTCTCCCCCTCCCCCACCCGTCTCGCACTGGCAGTCTCCCCCTCCTCGCCCACCCGACTCGCGCTGCCAGTCTCTTCCCCTCACCTGCCCGACTCGTGCTGCCGGTCTCCCCCCTCGTCCAACTGACTCATGCTGCCGTCTCCTCCTCCCTTGCCTGTCCAACTCGCACTGCCGTCTCTCTCCCCATCTGCCAGATTTTGGATTTTTCCGGAGTTTAGATGTCTGGATAAAGGATTGTGTACCTGTAACAGTAAAACACTAACCAACTTCCAGTCTTCACCTGTGGCCAAAGAAGCTGCAAATGTCTCTGTAAGGCCCCTGCAATTTCTATCCAAGTTTCCCACAAGGTTTGATGATGTATTTGCTCAAGCCCTGGAATTTGTCTACCTCAATTCACTTCAAGGTTGCTAACACCAATCCCCTAGTATTTAATAATATGACCCATTTGCTTCAATTTCTTAGAATCAACAATCTATTCAGCAGTAAAGAGTGATGAAAAACATTCATTTAAAATCTTACCTATTTCCTGTAGCTCCACCTGAAGACAACCATTCGATCTTCAAGAGGACCAATGCTTTCCCCAGATGATCTTTAAGAGCACCCATTCTCTCTCGCTTTGACTCTTAACATACCTGTAGAATCACAAGGGATTTTCCTTTACCTGCCTGCCAGATCCATCTCTTGTCCTATTTTCACTCTTCTGATTCCCCTCTTAAGAGTACTTCTGCATCTTCTTTTATTTACCAATGTATTAACTCTATTTGGACGACCTTAATCTGATGTATGTCTTCTTTGCCCTAACCAGAGAAACAATACTTAACATCAATCAAAGTTCCCTGAACTTTCTCATAATTTTAACAGGAACATATTCTCCCCAAACTCTTGCTAGCTCACGAATAAACAGCTTCTTCTAATTAACCTGCAAGTTTTCACCTAATCCCTCCAAAATTTTACTTGTCCCAATTTAGGAACTTAACTTGAGGTCCTATCATTTTCCATAACTATTTTAAAACTAATCGAATTATGGCCACTGACCCCAAAGTGCCCCCCAAATTACATCAGTAGACTCTTATATAGAGTGAAAAAATGCGACCGTAAAAGTGAAGATTCTCTTCCCTATCATCGCGGAACTTACCATCATAAATGCTCCATGAGCGGCTCCAAGGTGCCGACTCCAATCCCTCTTTGACCTTGTGTCAGAGGTGCAATGGATCCTTCTGCCAAGGATCATAAATGTACTGCTACTGCAAGAGGCTGACTTTGTGTGGGCAGATGATGCTGTCAGCCCACAACCCAGGAGCCACCACCAGAGCTCCCACGGTGATTGATGCTGGGGTTAGGGCTCCCTCCTGCCTCCCAGAAATGTCCTCTTTTCCTTCCCTCTCTGCCCCTCGCTCCTTCACCAAGACTGTCAAGACCCAGGAGCAGAGGGGCAGCTGAGGAGCCGGAGAAAGTTGGGGGCCCAGTGGGCATGAGGAGAGTTGGGGTCAGAGGGTGAAAGGGTACTGAGCTCCATGGGCTGGGATGAAGGAGGACAGATGCTGAGGAGTGGTGGTGGTGAAACAGAGATAGTGAGTCTGATGGATTCAAGAGGGGAGTCAAGAGCTGGAGGGATAGTGCCTGGCTGAAGAGCTGGAAGAATGATCAATGGCTGTCTTCATTACCCATAATCTCCCACACAGCTGGAACCGTTGGGGAAGGTGGCCATTGCTCGGCGTGTATGTTAGACTTCATGGCAACAGGAGGTGCTATGGCACCACTTGGAGGATGCTACGGGGCACTGCTCTTCATAAAAGTGGCACAGCAGCAGCTTTTTAAGGCTGCTCCATTTAAAAAAAGGTAAGTTCAAATTTTTCTTGCAGATGGAGCCAGCCTTGAGGTGGAGGCCCAGCATAAAAACACCTAGTCATTTTTCCCACCTCTCTCCCTAAAGTGAGATACAGTGTGGGACCCTCTCTCTCAAGGGCATTCTATAACATTGAGATTAACCATCAATGTAAAAACACAATAATGTTGGAGGAACTCAGGAAGCCCTGCAACATTCATAGGAGGTAAAAACTATATATATAAACAATGTTTCATGCTTGGATCCTTCTTCCTTAATTGTTGGTTCTATATCTTTACATCCTATGGATGCTGCAAGACTTTGTGAGTTCCTCCTGCATTCTTATCTTTTTAATACAATCACAGCATCTGGAAACTTTCATGCTTCAGTCTCTGATTAATAATCAATGCATTTATCATATTCCACTCCATCCAAACCTTTTGTACCCTGGGTGACTCAGCTAATATTATAGAAATTAAACTCACTTGATTTTTAATAAATCTCTATCTTTCTTAGATTTAACAATTATAATTGCATTTGAAAAAGACTCTGGTAAAGAATGGGTTTCCATTGCTTGTTTCAATACCTCCATAAAAGGAGATATTATCAAATCTTAAATTTCTTATAAAATTCTGTTGGAAAACCATCCTCCCCTGGGGACTTACCACTTTGTAAAGAATTAAGAACATTAATAATTTCATTAAATGTAAATGGGGCATCTAAATCTTTCCAATCTTGGCAATTTGAAGAGGAAAGATGAATTTCAGATAAAAAATTATTAATCTTAACTTCATCATAATTGGACAGATGTATGTAAATTAAAATTAAAAAAAAACCTTTAAAAGAATCAATTATATCTTGTGGTTTATAAGTAATTTTTGAATTCCTTTTAATAGCATTAATCGTCCTTGAAGTTTGTTCCACCTTCATTTTCCAAGCCAAAACCTTATGCGCTCTTTCCTCAACTCATAATACTTCTGTCTAGTTTTCTCAATTAATTTCTGTCTATAAGTTTGTATTGAATTATAATATAATTTCTTATTTATTAAATTTCTCTTTTTTTATTCCGATTATATTCTTCTGCAAATCTTTTTTAAGATTCTTTATTTCTTTTTCCAATTTGTCTACTTCTTTAAGATAATCCTTTTTAATTTTAATTGAATAACATTATTTGTCCTCTTAAATAAGCTTTTAAGGCATCCCATAAAACAAATTTATTATCAACCATATTAGTATTAATATCCAAATATTTCTGAATTTGTCTTATATAATTACAAAAATCAACAATAATGAAGAATTAAATCTCCATCTATAAAATGATTTTTCCTTTTCAGAAAGTATACGTGAATCAAAAGAGGTGAATGATCTGATCAAATCCTAGCCTTATATTCTGCATCTGTAACTCATCCTTGTAATTAAGATGATATTAAAATATATCTATTCTTGAATAAGAATCATATCTATAAGAATAAAAAGAATAATCTTTTTCTTTTGGATTTAATTTTCATCAAATATCAACTAAATTCAAATCCTTCAGCAAAGTCAAAAAATTTTAAGCTGTTATTGTTCTAGTTATTGATTTTTATGACTTATCGAATAATGGATCTAAACAACAATTAAAATCCCTACCAATGAACACAATTAAAAAAGAATCCTGAATAAATTTTTCATCATCAATATCATTATTAAATGTTGATTATGTTACAGAGTTCTGTGTTGTGTATTGGCCTATGTGTTGTGTGGTTTTATGTTAAAAAGTGACAGTTTGCCTTAGAGAGCCAAGGTGAAGGTGGACTGCTGAGAGAGTGGGAGATGGACTGTGCATGTGCAGAAGATGATCTAAAAATTTCTGGACTTGGATGATAAAACACCACTGGGGGTGCTGTGGAGTGGAAGAAGCCCAAGAGCATGAGTCTTGGTCTGGTGGACAGTTTAGAATGTTGGGATTTCAAAAAGGATGAACATTCTGAAGGCAGCCAGAAGGATCCGGACCAAGCCATTTGTTCCTCTCTCTGCAAGCAACACAAAACAACTTTGAATTTTGTACTCTCTCTCTCTCTCTCTCTCTCTCTCTCTCTCTCTCTCTCTCTCTCTCTCTCTCTCAAAGATCTTTTGGCTTCAGCTTACCAAACAAGCTGAATTTTGTTTCTGATCTTTGCTTCAGTTGAGATTGAAGTTTTGTGAGTCTTGTGTGTTTTTGTGTTTGTTTTGTGTCTAAGTTTTTCTGTGGGCTGGTTGGAAGTGTAACTTAAGACTTTAATTACATATGTTATATTTAGGCTGGGGAATTTATTAGTTTTACACTGTTATAGAAATTTGCATAGAAACCAGTGGGCATTGTTATAAAAGAGGGGATTTTGAATTAAAGTTTGAAGGTGATTTTTTTGTTTATAAAGTAATTGTTCATCTTTAGCCCTGTATGATATGCCTTCTTTGTGGTTGCTGGTTTGATCTTGTAACATAATTTGGGGCCATCGTCCAGGATCAAACCAATTTGGAAGCTTTAGGGGTGATTGACTTGTGCTTAGTTATCAGTCGTCTGAGTTTCACTCAACCTCCAGTTTGAAATTAAAAATAAATGATGAGCATATAAATCACCAGCAGAAAAACCAGCAACTATGAATTTTAACCCTTCAGTGGTTAATTTAAAAATGGCTAAAACGTCAGAACTGATGTTTATAGTTGGCAAGTTAAAACTTCTTACAGTAAGAACTGGGATGAAAAAAAAGGAAATTGCCTGAAAGATTGTTAAACACTATGTAGGAAAGGGGGTGTTTGAAGAAACTGCATTAGAACAGTTTCCAAAGGAGAAAACTTCAGAGGAAGTAAAGTTTTGAGAAAACTAGAGTTAGAGGAAAAAAGAGAGGCAGAAAGGAAAGCCAAACAGGAAGCAGTAAGACAGGCAGAAAGGGAAGAGAGAGAGGAAAAAAGAGAGACAGAAAGGAAAGCTGAACGGGAAGCAGTAAGGCAGGCAGAAATGGAGGAAAGAGCAGCCACAAGGGAGGAGAGAGAGAAAGAATGGAAACATGAGCTAGAACTAGCTAAATTGAGGCAGACCCTAACCCAAGGAGAGGGAGAAGCCCAAAACCCACATGCTGGTCAGGAGGAGAGGTTTCTGGTCAGTAGAGAAGTGAGGTTAATTCCTCCATTTGAGGAAGCTGAAATAGACCAGCATTTCTAGCATTTTGAGAAAGTAGCTGTAAATTTAAAATGGCCACCAGACCAGTGGTCACTCCTGCTACAAAGTGTTCTTAAAGGGCAAGTCCAACAGGTGTACTTGTGTCTCACTGTACAACAAGAAGATGATCAAGAATTTGTGAAGCAGGCTATACTCCGATCTTATGAACTAGTTCCAGAGGCTTATAGACAAAAGTTCAGGAGTTTAAAAAAAGTAGCAACCCAATCTTACCTGGATTTTGCTTATCAGAAGGTTGTGTGTTTTGATCGGTGGTGTGCCGCAATGAAAGTAGAAAATAACTTTGATTTATTGAGGGAAATCATTCTGATTGAGGAGATTTCTTTTTTTTTCTTTTTTCTTTTTTTTTTCTTTTTTTTAAAGCACAGAACAGACCAGTTCGGCCCGACTAGTCCATGCCGTAGCAAATCCCCACCCTCCTAGTCCCACTGACCAGCACCCGGCCCATACCCCTCTAGTCCCCACCTATCCATGTAACGATCCAGTCTTTCCTTAAATGTAACCAATGATCCCGCCTCAACCACGTCTGCCGGAAGCTCATTCCACATCCCCACCACCCTCTACGTAAAGAAATTTCCCCTCATGTTCCCCTTATAATTTTCCCCCTTCAATCTTAAACCATGTCCTCTAGTTTGAATCTCCCCCTTTCTTAATTGAAAAAGCCTATCCACATTTACTCTGTCTGTCCCTTTTAAAATCTTAAACACCTCTATCAAGTCCCCTCTCAACTTCTACGCTCCAGAGAAAAAAGCCCCAGTCTGCACAACCTTTCCCTGTAACTCAGACCCTGAAATCCTGTCAACATTCTCATGAACCTTCTCTGCACTCTCTCTATTTTGTTTATATCTTTCCTATAATTTGGTGAACAAACTGTACACAGTACTCCAAATTTGGCCTCACCAATGCCTTGTACAATTTCATCATAACCTCCCTACTCTTGAATTCAATACTCCGATTTATGAAGGCCAACATTCCAAATGCCTTTTTCACCACACCATCTACCTGAGTATCAGCCTTGAGGGTACTATTTACCATAACTCCTAAATCCCTTTGTTGCTCTGCACTCCTCAATTATCTACCATTCAATGTATATGACCTATTTAAATTTGCTTTTCCAAAATGTAGCACCTCACATTTATCTGTATTAAATTCCATCAGCCATTTCTCAGCCCACACCTCCAGCCTTCCTAAATCACCTTTTAATCTACGGTAATCTACCTCACTGTCCACAACACCACCAATCTTTGTGTCATCCACAAACTTGCTTATCCAATTCTCTACCCCTACATCCAGATCGTTAATATATATAACAAATAATAGTGGACCCAGGACCGAACCCTGAGGAACTCCACTAGTCACCGGCCTCCAATTGGACAAACAAAATTTTTCTTGACGATATTCAAGTGTACTTGGCAGAGAAAAATGTAAAAACTTGGCAAGAATTGGCTACATTCACAGAGGAATATGCTTTAACCCACAAGCCTAAGTGGACATCAGGGAAAACCTTTCAAAGGAATACTGCTGATAATCCAAGTAGAGTAGAAAGAAAATCTAGAAGTGAGGTTAAAGGAAGAGAAATGGGTGAAGGAAATTTTTTTTGAGTGCTATTTGCCACTATTGTAAGAAGCCAGAGCACATAATAGCAAATTGTCATGTACTGAAAAGGAAGAAAGAGAAAGGAGTGGTACCAACTTCCTGTGTTCAGAGTGAGAAAGTTAGGGATATTTTTAAACTATTCATGACTGAAGGTTTCATTTCAGTTAAAGAAGGATCCAATCAAGTGCCAGTTAAAATCCTGCGGGATACTGGAGCAGCCCAATCGCTTGTATTAAGCAACGTTTTGAATTTTGGTGAGGAGATTGATACTGGAGATGTGAATTTAATTAAAGGCGTTGGTGGTGAAGCAGAGCCTATACCTTTGCATAGAATAGTGATGAAATCAGACTTAGTTAATGGCCTGGTTACAATAGGGATAAGATCAAGTCTGCCTGTGGATGGAGTTTCTCTTTTGTTAGGAAATGATTTAGCAGAGGGTAAAGACATACCTGCAGTGAAACTCACAAGCCATTGGTTTATGAGTCCAAAAAGGATTTGGAAATCTACTCTGTGTGTGCCATTACTAGAACCATGTTTAGGAAAAATGTAGAGGTAGAAAAAGTCTGTCATGATCCTGTAGTGGAGGCAAGCATTGAGGACAAACCTAAGGATCCAGCTGTGCTGTTGTCAGGAGAAGAATTAATAGCAAGACAAAAGCATGATCCTGATCTTGCTGGAATAAGAGGTAAGGTTCTGTCTAACTAGGTAATTGAAACTGTGCCAGTAGGTTACTTTATTGATGAGAAAGTGGAGACCACAAGTGATACCTGCAAGTGAAAACTGGGGAGTAGTAAGGCAAGTGGTAATTCCCAAAACTTGCAGGATTAAAATATTAAAGTTGGCTTATAGTAAACCTTTGGGAGGTCATCTTGGAGTGAAGAAGATAGTAGAAAAGATAAGGAAACAGTTTTATTGGCCAAAATTAAGAAAGGATGTTGTGAACTTTTGTAGAACCTGTCACACTTGTCAACTGGTCTGCAAGCCTAATCAACGACCACCTTTACAACCCATCCCTGCTTTCGGGGAGCCCTACTCAAATGCAATAGTGGATTGTGTTGCCCATTGCCAACAACCAAAGTGGGAAATGAATATTTGTTAACACTTATGTGCATAGCCTCAAGGTTTCCAGAGGCTATTCCCCTGAGAAACATTAAAGCAAAGACGATTGTGAAGGCTATGCTAAAATTTTTCACACTGTTTGGCCGACCAAGGGAAATTCAATCGGACCAAGGGAATAATTTTATGTCTAAAATATTTCAACAGGTGGTGTATGAATTGGGAGCCCATCAAATTGTGTCGTCTGCCTATCAACCTGAAAGTCAAGGGGCCTTGGAAAGATTCCATTTAACTATGAAAAATATGATGAGGGCTTATTGTGTGAAAAATAATAAGGATTGGGATGAAGGAATCCATTTGTTATTGTTTGCTGTTAGAGAGGCAACTCAGGAGTCTCTTGGGTTTAGTCCATTTGAGTTGGTGTTTGTCATGAAGTCAGGGGTCCATTACTATTGTTGAAGGAACAGTGGATACATAATGATATACAATCAAATCTGTTGGATTATGTTTTCAAATTTAAAAACAGATTACATTAGGCTTGTGAGATGGCAAGGAAAAATTTAAAAACTACTCAGGGAAAAATGAAAATTCGGTATGATCAAAAAGCAAAAATTAGGGACGTTAAACCTGGCGACAAAGTGTTGGTTTTGTTTCCAATGTAGTCAAACTCTTTGAGAGCTCAGTTTTCAGGACCATATAAGGTGAAATCAAAAATTAACCAGGTCACCTTGTACTAACGCTGCACCAAGACCTCTGTTAGATGCATCTACTTGCAGAGTGAGGGCGTTTTCTCTATCATACTATCTCAACTCCACTTATCTGTCTTTGAGCTGGTCAAAACTTCTCAGATGTGATGGTGACCACTGAAATTCCATGTCTTCCTTCAGCAACTCTCTGATATTTGCTGTGTAATTTGACATATGTGGTATGAAGGAACTCGTGTATTGGACCAACCCAAGGAAATTTCTGAGTTCCTTTTTGTCTTTGGATGTTCTATCACAGTAATGGCTTTAACCTTCCCAGGACTTGGCTTTACCCCATCAGGAGTGTACACCATTCTGAAGCATTGGCATTCCTTCTCTTTTATAATGCATTTGTTTGCATTAAGTTTAATTTCAGCTCCTCTTGTTCTCTCCATGACCTCATGTAGATAAAAATCATGAGCTTTTTCTTCTCTGCAAAAAATCTGGATGTCGTCCCTGATGCCAACAGCATCTTTACACCATCTGTAGGTCTCATTGATCTTCTGTTGGAACATGTCCTGGCTCACCTTTAGGCTGAAACTTGTAATGACCAAATGGAGTACTGGACGTTGATTCCTCATCTAGTTTCACATTCCGGTATCCATTATTACCATCTAGCTTGCTAAAGAGTTTGGATACTGTTAGAAACATAGAAACAAAGAAGATAGGAGCAGGAGTAGGTCATTCGACCCTTCGAGCCTGCTCCGCCATTCAACGAGATCATGGCTGATCTTAAAGTTCAGTTAGTTCAGCTGTGATGCCTTCTAGTGTCGGTGTTAGGTAGAGACCCTTTTTTATTGCTTGATTTAAGTCTATAGAGTCCGGAGATATTCTCAAGTGCCCATTTGGTTTTTCTTTAACCCAGTCAGTCGGCTCAGTCACGTTGGCTCTGACCTGCATCCTTTCCATGTCCTTTAGTTCTTGCTCCAGCTTCTTCTTAATCTCTAGTGGGACTGTCCTTGGAGCAGGGATGACTGGTTGCAGTTTAGATCTATGGTGATGTGAGATTCACAGACTCCAAAGCATCCAACTGAATCATCAAAGCATTTCCGGGTACATGCTCATGAGCTCAGCCTTGTTTGTGACTGAAAGTTGGTTCTCCAATGGAGTGTCTCTGTTGATCCTTTTGGATATCTTCTTCATCTGGATCTCATCATTGACAGAGATTAATTGCAACTCCCGGCAGTTATCCAGACCTAGAACTTGGTCCATCTGCATCTACCACATAGAATGTTATTTCCCTTATGTCAGCCATTGATCATATCTCTCCTTAGCTGCTTGATCATGGGTCCACCATAGGCTGTTTATGTGATATTTGCTGTTTCCAATGCACTGTCTTTTGGATACCCTTTTATTATGTACTCTGGGAACATCTGGTGGTAGAGTCTGAGTGGAAGGACGTTGCTTTGTGATCCAGTATCCAGCTTCTCCTTTAGGTTAAATATCATAGGGTTGTTCTGGATTGTCCTCTGTATTTTGATCCTTGTGTGCAACTCGCTTCCTTCTTTCATTTCACCCGACATCTCGTGATGGTGTATGGATTCTGTGTCCAGTATCTGGGTGTCGGAGACCTCATTGCTGTTTCCCTTTATGTGTTGGATATTCTTCTAATCTTTTTTTTAGACTGGTATTACTGTTTTCTTCATACCAGACTTGCACATCTTTGTCCAGTGGTTTTCTTTACCACAGGCTATACATTCATAACTGTATGCGGGGCATTTGTTTCGGTCATTGAAGGGGTGTTGTCTGCTGCAATTCCTGCATGTCTTAGGGGTTTGCACTTTTCTGATTGTGTTCATTTATAGCATCAGCCTTTCCTTCTCTTTGCTGTGGGAGGGTCTGCAAAGATAGGGATTTCATTTGTGTCCTCATGGCTTCGAAGGCTCTGGCTGTGTCTATAGCTTCAGCAGCTTCAAGCTATCCTTCGGGATAGCACTTCGGGATGGACACCCCCCATATTAGTTGATCAACTAATCTTTCCTCTATATCCTTAAATCTGCATTTTGCAGCAACAATTTTTATCAACAATTTCATCAATTTCTTGCATTAAGTGTTGAAATTCATAGTGTTAATTCTATGATTAGACCTGGGTTCAAGGTGAGAAGCAAACTTTGTAAATATCTGCTCTACATCATTTTTCTCCATCTCTATAAGCCAAGTGGGGTCTAATCAAGATCTTGTATAAGAACATAAGACCACAAGATATTGGTGCAGTAGTAAGCCATTGAAGCCAGAGAATGAAGGATCCATTCTCTCACTTAGACCCACTCCCCTGCCTTCTCCTATAACGTTTGATACCCTGACTAGTCAGATACTTATCAATCTCTGCTTTAAATATACAGAATGATCTGGGATCCACAGTTGTCCAAGGCAGAAAATTCCAGAGGTTCACCACTCTCTGGTGACAGAAATTCCTCTGCAATTTTGTTTTAAATGGTCATCCTTCAATCCTGAAGTAGTGTCCTCTTGTCCTTGACTCCTCTATCATGGGAAAAAAAATCTTTGCCACATCTACTATATCTAGGCCTTTCAACATTCAAAATGCTTCTTTGAGGTCTCCTCACATTCTTCTAAACTCAAAGAAGTATAGTCAAAAAGGTGTCAAACTTACCTCATAATCTAATTCCTTCATTCCTGGAATCATTCTTGTGAATCTTTGAGCCCTCTCCAATGCCAGCAAATCCTCTCTTAAGTAGGGAGCCCAAAACCATATCTTGTACTCCAAATGAGGCCTCACCAGTGCCTTATAAAGGCGCAACGTCACATCCCTCCTCATGTAATCTATTCCTCTAGATATGAATGGCAACATTGCATTCCCCTTCTTTACCTCTGACTCAATTTGGAGGTTAATCTTGTGGGTTAACTTAAAAGGTGAACTTTTGAGTGTACAGAGAACATTTTGGGCCCAATGATCATAATGACATTAGTATCAAGTTATTATCAGGCAAGGATATGTGAGATAAGTGGAGAATTTTCAAAGGTGAAATTTTGAGAGTACAGAGTTTGTATGTTCCTGTCAGGATTAAAGGCAAGGTGAGCAAGCATAAGGAACCTTGGTTTTTGAAGGATATTATTGATCTAGTTCAGAAGAAGAGAGAGGTGTATAGCAGCCAACATGGAGCAAATGAGGTACCTGAGGTATATAAAAATGCAAGAAAAACCTCATGAAAGATATCAGGAAGGCTGAAAAAAAAGGCATGAGGTTGCTTTGGCAGGCAATGTGAAGGAAAATCCCATGAGTTCTACAGGTATATTAAGAGAAAAAGGATGTAAGGGATATAATTAGTCCTCTTGAAGATCAGAGTGGTCAGCTTTGTATGGACCCAAAACCAATGGGGGAAGATCTTAATTTTTCTTTCATCAGTATTAACTCAGGAAACAGGCACAGTGTCATGGGAAGTAAGGAAAACAAGCAGTGAGGTCATGGAACCTATACAGGTTAAAGAGGAGGAAGTGTTTCCTGTCTTAAAGCTAATAAGAATGTATAAATCACTAGGGCCTGATGAGATATTCTCTCAGGTCTTGAGTGAGGCTTGTGTAGACATTTCGGGGGAACTGGCATAAATATATATAATGTCCTTAGCCACAAATGTGGTGCAGGAGGATTGGAGGGTAGCTCATGTTGTTTTGTTTTAAAAAAGGCTGGAAATTATAGGCCAGTGAACCTGACATCAGTAGTAGGTAAATTATTGGAAGGTGTTCTAAGTGATCGAATATTCAATTATTTGGATAGTCAGAAACAGATTAAGGATAATTTACATGGCTTTGTATGTGGTAGATCGTGTTTAACCAATCTTGTAGAGTTTTTTGAGAAGGCAACCATGAAAGTTGATGAAAGAAAGGCTGTGAATATTGCTTAAGTGGGCTTTAGTAAGGCCTTTGACAAGGTCCCATAGGGGGAGTTAGTCAGGAAGGTTTATACGCTAGGTACTTATGGTGAAGTAGTGAACTGGATTCGACAATGGTTGGACAGGAGAAGCCAAAGAGTAGTGGCGAATAATTACTCCTCAGACTGGAGGCTGTGACTTGTGGTGCGCCACAGGAATTGGTACTGGGACCATTGTTGTTTGTCATCTATATCAATGATCTGGATGATCAGCAAATTTATAGATGACACTAAGATTGGACGTGGTGTGGACAGCAAAGAAGGTTTTCAAAGCTTGCAGAAGGATCTGGACCAGCTGGAAAAATGAGCTGAAAAATGGCAGATGGAATCTAATGCAGACAAGTGTGAGGTGTTGCATTTTGGAAGGACAAACCAAGAAAGGACATACATGGTAAATGGTAGGGCACTGAGCTGTGTGGTAGAACTGATGGATCTGGGTATAAAGATGCATAAAGATACTCCCTGAAAGTGGAGTCACAGGTGGATAGGGTTGTAAAGGGAGCTTTTGGCATATTGGCCTTCGTAAATCAAATTATTGAGTATAGAGGTTGTATAAAGTTGTATAAAGCATTGGTGAGGCCAAATTTGAAATGTTATGTGCAGTTTTGGTCATCTAACTACTGGAAAGATATCAATAAGCTAGAAAGGGTGCAGAGAATTACTAGGATGTTGCCTGGACTTCAGGAACTGAGTTACAGAGAAAGGTAAAACAGGTTTGAATTTTATTCCTTGGAGTGTAGAAGAATAAAAGGAGATTTGATACAGGTGTTTAAAATATGAGGTGTATAAACAGAGTAAATGTAGTGTAATGAATCTGTGTTAATGTTAATATTAGGTTAAGGTTAAGCTATATTTCTTATAAATATGTCTTAAGTTGTGGGCTGGTTACAGGGCTACACATGCAGGTCACAGTACATCTACAGAGAATCATTGTACTCAGAGAAGAGAGTTCATTCTCAGAGTCACAGTGTCTAAAAGGACAGAGCTAATCGATCTGAAGTGGGTCTTAATTATTCAAGAGCATAAAAAGTGTTTGTTTTATTAAAAAAGTATTCAAGTACTCAAGCAAAACTGCTGAAGGAAGCCATCTGTTTTTAAACTAAACCACTTTAGACTCTTGAACAGAGATGAGGTCAGAGGTTGCTATGGATATGAGTGGTTTTGAAAAGACCAGATGTTTGGTAGAAATGTGGTCATTTCATGTGGTTTCCAAGAATTGGGGCAGACCTTGTTGCTGATGTAACTGTCACATGGTTTGTAGAAATATATTATTAAATTCAGAGATTTTTGGATCAGTTTTACCCTGTGTTTACATACACAGCAGTTGGAACCTTGTGGAAGACAGGGTTGAATTACAGTAACCAGAATAGGTGTTGTTATGTGTTACTTCTAAGAAAAGGGGAGTACAGAATAAGTAAATTATAAAAGAGAAGCAACTTCTGACTGTCTCTTTAAGATAAAGAGGACAATTTCATTGTTTGGAAAACAAATACCAAAACCTTCATTCAAGAGAAGAATAATAGACATCCTGGAAATTGTATTCTTCTTTTCACAGGAGGTACATTGGTGACTCAAAAGATGATCACTTCTATTTAAAGAATATCTCTCAAGACATCTCATCAAAAGAATTGTGAGTTAAGAGGCCTGAAGATGAGATGTTTAAAAGCGCTTTATAATTATTTCTGAACTAAAAATTTAAGACCGTCAACTGGGACTAAATTAATGCTGGAGTTTTAAAGATTGACTTTTTAGAGAGGGACTTTATTATACACACACACACACACACACACACACACACACACACACACACACACACACAAAACACACACACACACACACATATTACATTTGCACCTAGTGGGGTTACATTTAGAGATATGTAAGAAATGTTATGTTATTAATAGTTTATTAAAAAAATTATTATTTTGAATTTACTATTAATAGTGCCAACAAAATACCTTTAGTCCCAAACAAAATTTAAAAGGGTTGTGAGATACAAACCAGAGGACATGGTTTAAGAGTAAAAGGGGAAAGGTTTAGGGGGAACATGAGGGGAACCTTCACACAGTGAGTGGTGGGAGTGTGGACCGAGCTGCCCACTGAAGTGGTGAATGCGGGCTCAGTTTTAACATTTGAGAATTTGGGCAGGTATATGGATGGGAGAGGTATGGAGGGAAATGGACTTGGTGCAGGTCAGTGCAACGAGCCAAAAAATAGGTTCAGCACAGACAAGAAGGGTTGAAGAGGCCTGTTTCTATGATGTAATATTCCTGTGGTCCTATGGGTATCTTGCTCGAGGGCTCCCAAGGCCCCTTGCACCTCTGAATTTTGAATTATCTCCCCATCTAAATAATAGCCTGCCCTTATATTTCTTCCACCAAAGTGCATGATTGTACACTTTCCAACATTATATTTCATTTGTAATTTCTTTGTCCATTCTAACCTATCTAAGTATCTCTGCAGCCTCTCCATTCCTTCCTATCTACCTGCACCTCCAACTACATCTGCAAACTTAGCCACATAGCCATTTATTTTCCAATCTATATCATTAACATACAACATATATGGAGAAAGAAACACCCAAAGGAAAGAGATTATTCATATTATTCCAATAGACATAAAACCTATTCCAGGATAGATATGTTTTTTTTTTAACTTTCTGGTCAAATACAAGGAAGAGTTCAGGATATTGAATATAAAGCAAGATTATTATCAAATCATTTCCCCTTACTGTTAACAATTGCTCTAGAAGATATTCAACTTAAAAGACATAGATGGAGATTTAACTCCATGCTGCTAAAAAGAAGAGTTTCAAGATTTTATAGAACATGAAATTATGGGATGCGATGAAAGCTTTTATTCGAAGGAAAATAAATAGTTATGCAACCAAAATTAAAAAAAGGAATAGTGCCAAGAAATAGAACAATTAGAGAAAGATACATTAATTTTAGAGAAATATTTAATAAAACAAGATGACATAGACAAAAAAAAAGACAATTAAGAGAAAAAAAAACCATATCAAGTGAAAAAAAATATTATGAGGACAAAACAAAGATATTCTGAGTTAGGAGAGAAAACTCACAAAATTCTGGCTTGCCAGTTGAAGAAAGAGCAAGTAATAAGAACTATTGTAGCAACGAAGAAGGGAAGCAATCAGATTTCATATAGACCACAAGAAATTAATGATAATTTCAAGAAATTTTATAATCTGAATTTTTAGGAAAAAGAACTGAAATAGATGATTTTTTGATGCATATTGATCTACCTCAATTAGATTTGGAGGAACAATGCAAACTGTTGAAATCGTTGACTATTACAGAAGTTTATGATACACCAATGTCTTTACCAAACAATAAAGCATCAGGGGAAGATGGATTTCCCACAGAGTTTTATAAAGCTTTCAAAGAATTATTAATTCCACCCTTTTTATAAGTATTAAAACAAGTGGAAGAAACTCAGGATTTACCTGAATCTTGTAAAATGGCTATAATTTCAGTAATATAAAATAAAGGAAAAGATTCTTTATTACCACCCTCATATAGACCAGTATCTTTGTTAAATACAGATTACAAACTCATTGAAATGTTATTAGAAAATAGATTAACAAATTATCTACCAAAATTAGTCAAATTAGACCAGACTGGATTTGTTAAAAATAGATCACCTGATAATATATGTAAATTTATTAATTTGACTCATATGGCACAAACAAGGAAAGAAAAAACAGATGCAGTAGCATTAGATGTTGAAAAGGCTTTTGATAGGCTTGAATGGAGTTTCTTGTTTAAAGTATTACAGAAATTTAAATTACCAGAGCAATTCATTAACTGAATTAAGGCTTTATATAATGGACCTAAGGCAAGAGTATTGACTAATGAATATATTTCAGACCCTCTTACACTAAGTAGGTCAACTAGACAGGGATATTCACTATCACCTTCCCTTTTTGTTTTATTTATAGAGCTATTAGCACAATTGATAAGATCAGATAAAACAATAAATGGAATAAAAACAAATGATGAAGAATTTAAAATTAGTCTATTTGCAGATGATATTATTGTGTATTTAACACAACCTGAAAATTCAATAAAGATGTTACATACTAAATTGAAAGAATATGGGGAAATATCATGTTATAAAGTTAATACTGATAAAAATGAAGCAATGCCAAAGAATACAGCTGATTATACACAATGTAAAAAAGGAATCTCCTTTTAAATGGCAGTTGCAGGAAATACTTAGTGTAAGAGGGTCTGAAATATATTCATTAGTCAATACTCTTGCCTTAGGTCCATTATATAAAGCCTTAATTCAGTTAATGAATTGCTCTGGTAATTTAAATTTCTGTAATACTTTAAACAAGAAACTCCATTCAAGCCTATCAAAAGCCTTTTCAACATCTAATGCTACTGCATCTGTTTTTTCTTTCCTTGTTTGTGCCATATGAGTCAAATTAATAAATTTACATACATTATCAGGTGATCTATTTTTAACAAATCCAGTCTGGTCTAATTTGACTAATTTTGGTAGATAATTTGTTAATCTATTTTCTTTCTTTCTTTCTTTCTTTCTTTCTTTTCCAATCTTTATTATTATTATAATTTATAAACACATACAGTTCAAAGAGATATGAAAAATACATAGTAAATAATTAATTAATACAGAGATATTAAACAATAATATTGCAGAATAAAAATATATCATAAAAATTTTTTTAGATCAGTTTAGAGTATGAACTATCTCTAAAAAAAATGATATAATTAATAAAAATATATTAAAAAAAAGAGAAAAAAAAAACCCAAAAAGGAAGAAAAAACAAATCTGAATTAAAAACTTAAAAAAAAAACCTACCGATATAGCTAAATCACGCCGATCACTCCGATCTCATCTAACAGCCCAATTATCATACATAATCATAAAAAGAAGACAGAGCCAGATCAACTCACCACAAATGAAAATATTGAATAAATGGTTGCCAGGTTAACTCGAACTGAGAAGGGGATTCATAGACAGAGTTTCTAATTTTCTCTAAATTTAAACATAGTATAGTTTGGGTAAACCATTGGAAAACAGTGGGAGGATTAATCTCTTTCCAATTCAATAGTATAGATCTTCTAGCCATTAGTATAAGAAAAGCAATCATACGATCCACAGGAAGAGATAAACAAGTCAAATCTATCATAGGTAATCCAAAAATTGCAGTAATGGGATGTGGTTGTAAATCAATATTCAAAACGGTAGATATAATGGAAAAAATTTCCTTCCAATAATTCTGTAAAGAGGGACAGGACCAAAACATATGTGTAAGGGAAGCTATTTCCAATTGACATTTATCACATATAGGATCGATATGAAAATAAAAACGATGGAGTTTATCTTTAGACATATGAGCTCTATGAACAACTTTAAACTGTATCAGTGAATGTTTTGCACATAGAGAAGAGGAGTTTACCAGTCGCAGAATTTTATTCCAATTTTCATTGGAAATATGAAGGTTGAGTTCTCTTTCCCAATCATTTTTAAACTTTCCAAAAGTCCCAGAATTTATTTTTGTAATTATATTATATAATTTAGATATCACACCTTTTGGAGGGAATTTTGAATATAGTATATCCTCTAAAACAGTCGTAGTCTCCCGATTGGGAAAAGAGGGTAAAGTCGAAACTAAGAAACTCCTAATCTGCAAATATCGAAAGAAATGAGATCTAGGTAAATCATATTTCATGGATAATTGTTCAAATGACATGAAAGAGTTATCCAAGAATAAATCCGAAAAGCATGTTATACCTTTAACTTTCCAGAGTAAATAAGCTTGATCAATTAGAGAGGGATGAAAAAAGAAATTTAGTACAATAGGGGTTTCCAAGATAAAATGACTTAGGCCAAAAAATCTCCGGAATTGAAACCATATACGTAGTGTATGTTTAGCCATTGGATTATCAATTAGTTTATATAGTTTAGTAAGAGTAAAAGGGAGAGCAGCTCCAAAAATAGAACTAATTGAGAAATTTTGTACCAGTTTAATTTCTAAATTTACCCAATGGGGATTTAGAGATAATTCTGAATCATTCAACCAATACCTTAAGTAACTAATATTAATTGCCCAATAATAAATTCTAAAGTTGGGTAATGCCAATCCTCCCTCCAGTTTAGATTTCTGTAAATATTTTTTTCCCAATCTAGGATTCTTGTTTTGCCAGATATATGAAGACAATTTAGAATCGACCTTATCAAAAAAAGATTTAGGAACAAAAATAGGTATAGCTTGGAATATATATAAAAATTTAGGTAAGATCATCATCTTAATAGCATTAATTCGGCCTATCATAGATAGGGATAATGGTGACCAATTGGTAAGTAAACTACCGATCAGGTCCAATAGAGGGAAAAAATTAGTCCTAAACAAATCTTTATGTTTTTTAGTAATCTTAATCCCTAAATATATAAAATAGTCTCTAGCTATTTTAAAAGGCAAACTATCATAAATAGGAACCCATCCATTAAAAGGGAATAATTCACTTTTATTTAAGTTCAGTTTATATCCCGAAAAATTACTAAATTGGGCTAATAAAGATAAAACTGCAGGAATAGAATTTTCAGGATTGGAAATATATAGCAATAAATCATCTGCATATAGTGATACTTTATGAATATCCCTGCAACAAATAATACCAGTAATATTGGGTGCTTCTCTGATAGCAATTGCCAAAGGTTCTAAAGCTAAGTTAAATAATAAAGGGCTAAGGGGGCACCCTTGCCTGGTGCCCCGAAATAATCGAAAATATGGCGATCTTTGGGTATTAATAAAAACTAAGGCAACTTGGGAATTATAAAGAAGTTTAATCCAAGATATAAATATTGGACTAAAATTAAATTTTTCAAGAACTGTAAATAAATAAGGCCATTCTACTCTATCGAAGGCCTTCTCAGCATATAATGAAATAACATATTCTGAGGACTTATGTGAAGGGGTGTAAATAATATTCATCAATCTTCTAATATTAAAGGAGGAATAACGATTTTTAATGAATCCAGTATGGTCTTCAGAGATAATATATGGTAATATCTTCTCTAGCCTTGTCACTAGAATTTTAGAGAAGATCTTAGAATCAACATTCAACAAAGAAATTGGTCTATAAGAAGAACATTCGGTCGGGTCTTTATTTTTTTTAAAGATCGGAGAAATCGTAGCTCTGTAAAATGATTGTGGTAGTTTACCCAATGTGATAGATTCATCAAACATCTTAATAAGCCAGGGAGAGAGAGTAGAAGAAAAAGCTTTATAAAATTCCACAGAATATCCATCAGGACCTGGTGCTTTCCCCGAGTTCAGTGAGGAAATAGTATTATTAATCTCAGAATCTGTAATGGGTTTACTTAATTCTAAGTTATCTTGAGGTAATACTTTTGGGGGTTTCAAATGTTCTAAAAAATTAAACATATTACTAAGGTCTTGAGGGGATTCTGAACTATATAAGGATGTATAAAAATTTTGGAAAGATTGATTTATCTCTTCCTGGTTAACAGTCAGTTCTCCATTCTGTTTGCGAATCTCCACAATTTGGCGTCTAACTGAAATATTCTTCAGTTGATTAGCCAACAGTTTACCCGATTTCTCACTATGCACATAAAAATCAGATTTAGATCTAATTAACTGGTTTTCAATCGAAGATGTAAGTAACAGATTATATTCCATCTGCAGTTCATTTCT
The DNA here is from genome assembly GCF_036971445.1 of Narcine bancroftii. Taxonomy (NCBI): domain Eukaryota; kingdom Metazoa; phylum Chordata; class Chondrichthyes; order Torpediniformes; family Narcinidae; genus Narcine; species Narcine bancroftii. Next base: position 33,202,625 of record NC_091472.1, read on the forward strand.
TTGTTTGTAAAGTTCTTCAGTAGGATCAGTCACATATTTCTTGTCGATGTCTTTAATCTTCTCAACCAATAGATGAGTCTTGTTTTTGATGCATTTCTTCAAAGCTACTGAGTAAGAAATAATTTGACCATGAATATAAGCCTTGAATGTATCCCACAATATTCCATATGAAATTTCCGTAGTGTAATTTGTTGAAAAAAAAAAGTTAATTTGTTCTTTCATAAATTTAACGTCTAAATCTTGCAATAATGTAACATCAAAACGCCAGTGCTTAACAGTAGAAACAGAGTCTTTGAATTTAAGAGAGAGTTGTAATGGAGAGTGATCCGAAATGGCTATAATGTCATACTTACAAGCAGTTACAAGTGAAATAAAACGTGAATCAATAAAAAAGTGATCAATTCTCGAGTATGAGTGGTATACATGAGAAAAAAAGGAAAACTCTTTATCTGTCGGGTGAAGAAATCTCCAAATATCAACAGCTCTGGAGTTAGTAAGGAAAGAGTTAATATATGTAGCCGATTTATTCGGTAGGAACTGTGAAGGTTTCGACCTATCTAGCAGGGGATTCAAACAACAGTTAAAATTCCCACCCATTATTAAATGATATTCATTTAGATTGGGTAAAATAGTAAACAAAGATCTAAAAAACTCAGGGTGATCTACATTCGGGGCATAAACATTAACCATGACAACCTTAATATTGAATAATAACCCAGTAACCAATAAAAATCTGTCGTTAGGGTCTACAGTGATGTCATGTTGAACAAATGTAATAGAGGGATCAATAAAAATAGATACACCTCGAGTCTTAGAGCATGAGTTGGCATGAAATTGTGGGCCTTTCCAAGATTTAAAAAAAAGCAGATTATCCTCCTTCCTCACATGAGTCTCCTGTAAAAAAATAATCTGTGCTTTCAGTCTCTGGAATACTTTAAAGACCTTCCTCCTTTTAAACAGGTGGTTTAAACCATTAGCATTCCAAGAGACAAAATTAATGTTTTGATCCATTACTTAGGTCAACCCTCCAGTATATAAAGGGTTAACCAAAGCAGGGACCCATGCGCCCGGAAGAAGAATTAAGATATAAAGAAGGACCGGAAATGACGACGTGTCAGCCATATCTGTAGTTCTAAAAAAAATCAAGAAAAAACGAAAGAAAATGAAACATAAAAACCCCTGAAAGAAAAACAAAACCCACCCCCACCCAAAAAGCCCCCCATCTGACCAGAGAGCGATCAGAGAAAAAAGAAGAAATAACACTAAACCTACCCCCATGTCTTCAGACAGCAGCTCCTAATATTAAGGTAAGATCCACCACCTAAACTTATAAGAAGGATTTTATGGAGAAAGACAAAGAGAAAATGGCGAATGTAAAAAAAAACGCGAAAAGTTTTAATAAACAAAAAATAAAAAATCGCCATTTTCAGTAACTCAGAAATAAAATAGTAAAGAATATAATCATATTATTAGTATAGATTAGTATAAAATTAAACATACACATATATTAAAAAAAATTTTCACAGAGGAGAAAAAAAACATATAAAAATGTGTTAGAGATGAACAGGATAATTAAAGCTACAATGATCTATTACTTTTCGAATGGTCAGAAATCAGAGTCTGACTATTAACCTGAAAAAGACCAATATCTACCGCATTTTTTATCAGTCACTCGGGCTGAGAGGTCGCGCTAGACGGGAAATTAGCCGACAGGTAGTTCCGTGCTGCAGACACGGAGTCGAATATTTGACGAGCTTGGTTCTCCGGAGAAATTCTGAGCCTCGCAGGATACAGGAGCACAGGTTTCAGTTTCTTCTCAAAACATTCGGACATCAGATCTTTTAACAGTCTTCGAGCCCGTACTACCTCCGGACTAAAATCTTCATAGGCTCTTAGACTAAAGCCACGAACAGTCACATTTCCAAGTCTTCTGGCTGTACGAATCAATCTATCCTTTGTACTCATGTAGTGCATACGGACCATCACCACTCTGGGTTTAGAAGCTTCAGCATTTCGGTTCCAGATACGATGTACTCTATCGAGTAGCGGTGGATCAGCAGGGAATTCGGATGGGTATGCTTCTTTTAATAGCTCAGCAAAAAACGTCAGGAGATCTCCTTTCTCAATGCCTTCAGGAATTCCAACCAAACGAATATTTTGTCTTCTGGAACGGTTCTCTGAATCAATGCTTTTCAGCTGGAGCGCTTCTAGCTGTTTAATTGCTTTGGAAAGTTTCTGTTCGACCTCAGCCAGTCTAATCTCTTTTTGTTGTACTTCAGTCTGAAGAGCTGCAATTAAGATATGTTGTTTTTTGGTTTCAGCTTCTGAGGCAATTAAAGCTGTACGAAGTTCAGCTAGGTCTTTTTTGCGACAAGCATCTTTGAATTCATCACGAAAAATTTTTTAAAAGTCATTGAAGGTCATCTCACTTAGTTTAATGTCTGGTTGTTTCTTCTCTCGGCCGTCACCTTCTTCTGCCCGGGTTTTAGCTCGTGTAGCTTTTCCTTCAGTCATTTCTTCAAAATTTTCAGACTCAAGTATAAATAGAGAAATAATAAAGATCTTTCTGACTTCTGTGAAGTTAGTTCAAAGGTGGATACAGGTTAAAAGTAGTATATTTTATGGAGCAAAAACCAAAACGTGTTCACTCCATGAGCGCCACCTGGAGACTCCTCATCTATTTTCTAATAACATTTCTAATATTGTCTATTCTAATACTTAATATTTAGGTATTAGAATAGACAATAATTTAAATCATCTGTTTAAATTAAATTGTCAACCATTATTAAAAAAAGATACAAGATGACTTAGAAAAGTGGAAGGACTTACCTATAAATCTGATAGGGAGGGTAAACTGTATAAAATTAACATATTTCTGAGATTACAATATATTTTTCAATCATTACCTATTCCCTTATCAGGAATTTTTTCCCCAAAAATTGAATAAATTAGTAAGAACATTTTTATGGAAGGGTAAGAAGCCAAGAGTGGCTTTGGATAAGTTAACATGGTCATAGAACTAGATGGTTTGCAGTTACCAAATTTTAAAAACTATTGTAGGACCTTGTAGCCCTGCTAAAGACAGAGCTGCTTGAAATAAATGCTGTCCACAAAAAAGGAAGTAAACTAGTAACCTCCGTTTATTCAAACCACGCGGGTTCCTTTTAAGGGGAGGTGACAGGCTCACTGGAGTGATATCATAATGCTGCTGTGAGGCCTGGCTGTTCCCCTGGCAACACGCTCATACAGCCTGAAACTTCTGCGCAGTGGGGGAAAAACCTATGTGCCCTGCCATGCTGGCTGTTTGCTACAGTGATTCAGCCCGTCATGTGTGGGATTGACCCAGCCCGCTACAGCAGCTCAATTAAAATTTTTGTCAAATTTTTATCAGTTAGGCAAAAAAAAAATGGCTTGGCTCAGGATAGAGCTATATAAATTAGAAGAGAATGTTTCTGAACATTCAATTTATAAATGGAATGAGACATTAGTAAAAATAAAAATGCACCAATATTACATCATATATCAAGAATCTGGAGTAATATACATTTAGAAAGAGAGATGGTAAATTATCAATTGCCAAATATGTTAAAGCAGAATCAATTAATTCCTTTTACAATGAATAATTTTTTTTAATGAATGGACAAGAAAAGGAATTAATAAAAGATTGTTTTTTGGGTAATATTTTAATGACATTTGAGCAATTGAAAGATAAATATGAAATATCGAATGACTGCATTTTCTTATTATCAATTTAAAACATATTTAAAGGAGAAGATAAGAAAAAAATTTAAGGTTACCTGAATTAAGTTACTTTGAATATATAATTATGTATACTATATAGATAAAAAAATTTATTACAAATTTACAAAACAATGAAAATGATAAAGAAATGGACAAATCAAAACAACATTGGGAAGAAGATTTAAATATACAGATAAAAAATGAAACTTGGTTGGAACTATGTTGGAATTATGACAAATACAATAAATACTCCGTATCGTATACAATATAATTTGTTACATAGATTATAAATTATGCCTCAAAAATTAAAAGAATGGAATCCTACATTGTCAGATAGGTTTTTCCGCTATAAACAGGAAGTTAGTACAATATTACATTCAAATGATTTTTTTCTGGGAGAAATTAAGTTTAATATTAAGTCGAATAATGAAAAATAAAATACCTCAAGACCCAAAAATCTTTCAATTAAGTTGTATAAATAATAAAGATTTACAGTTTAAGTTGGATAGATTTCAAAATCGATTTATCATGATTGTTTTAGCAGCAGCAAAAATAGTGGCGGCGGAGTCAACTGTATTATTTAAGAAAAGGTTGGACAGGTATATGGATGAGAAGAAGATGGAGGGTTATGGGCATTGTGCAGGGAGGTGGGACTAGAAAGGGGTGTTTGGTTTGGTGCGGACTAGAAGGGCCTAATGGCCTGTTTCCGTGCTGTAATTGTTATGTTATATATGTTATGTTAACTTGGAAAATGGAAACATATTTGAAAATACAGCTTTGGTATATATAGAAATGAATAATTATATTCCATGAGAAAAAATTACTTATAATTTAAGAGATAATTTTGGATAATTTCAACAAATTTGGGAACCATATATAAAGTTTATTAGTGATCGCCAGATTCAAACTTCCTACTCTCAGTCAGATAATAAAATATATTTTATATTCATTGAGTCAATAAAAAGTAGATAATAACTAGATGACACTTTTTTCTTTTGATTTTTTTCCCCTCTTTTTTTTGTTTTCTTTTCTTTGGGGTTATTTGGGGGGTGGAGCGGGAGGTGGGTTGGGGAGAAATGAAAAATATGCATATATATGAATTTATGTAAAATCTATAGTCTTGAATTAATGTGACTTATTAAATAAAAAAAATTACCAGTCCCCATGAAGATTGTGGTAAACTGCCTAAATGACTATCAACCAGTGGGTTTCCCATCAACAGTGATGAAGTGCTTTGAAAAACTGAATATCAGCTCCTGTCAGAGCAGTGACTTGGATTCATCAAATTAGCCTATTGTAACAACAGATCTATCTCACTGGCTTGACATAAAGGCCTGGAATACCTGAACAGCAACGATACATTTATTAGGATTTTCTTTATCGACTGCAGTTCACTTTTAAAACCAACATCTCCAAGACCTGGGACTCAACACACGACTTGTAATTGGATCCTGGATTTCCTCACCTCCAGACCTCAATCAGTGATGACTGGAAGAACATCTCCACAATCTCCATCAGTAATGGAGCACCTCTTTATGCTCAGAGGTCTTGGCGTACCACAGGGCTGTGCTCTTAGCCCCCTGCTCTACCCACTATACACCTATGGCTCAGTATGAAAACACCATCTACCACCTTCTGATGATACCACGGAAGTGGGTTGCATAAAAAGAGGCAATAAATCAGAATACAGGAGGGAGATGGAAAACTTCGCTGAATGGTCCACCAACAACAACCTAACATTCAATGTCACCAAAGCTAAAGAGCTGATTGTTAACTTCAGGAAGGGGAAACCAATATGATCCAGTGATCATTGGGGGGAATCAGTGGTGAAAAGGGTGACTAAATTTAAGTTCTTGGGTGTCACTATCTTGGAGGATCTTTCCTGGACACAACAGACTAAAGGCATCATGAAGAGAACACATCAGCATCTCTACTTCTTCAGAAGTTGGTGGAGGTTTGGTATGGTACCAGAAACCCTGACAAATTTCTGCAGATGTGTGGTGGAAAGTGTGCTGACTGGCCTCTTCACAATCTGGTATGGGGACACCAAGACCACTGAACGTAAAGCCCTGCAAAAGATTGTGGACACAACCCAAGACTTCACAGGCCTCAAGAATATTTACAGGGAATGTGGTCGTCGGAAGCAGCAGCAATCGTCCAGGATCTAGATCACCCAGCACGTGCTCCGAGGGAGGTAGAGGTGCCACAAGACTCATTCCACCAGGTTCAGGAACAGCTACTGCCCCTCCACCATCAGACTCCTCAACAGCAAACTCAATCAGGGACTCATTTAAAGACTCTTACTTTTGCACTTCATTGATATTTTTCTCTCTGTATTGCACAGTTTATTAACATTTCTTTATTTGTTTACAAGTGTATGTTGAGTCGGGTTCTTTTTGCATGGCAAATAAGTAGTAATTTTGCCTCACCTGCAGGAACAAGGACCTCAGGGTTGTATGTGATGTCATGTATGTACTCTGATAATAAATCTGAAATCTATGTTTTCAAAAACGTCACAGTTCTCTCTCTTCCCACAATTTTTTTGCTTCCATGTTTTCCCTTTTGCCTTTACTTGGGCTTTGTCTTCTCTTTTCAGCCACAGTTGTGTCATTTTTCTATTCAAACACTTTTTTTTTGGAATATACTTATTCTGCACTTTCTTTCATTCTTGCAGAAACTCCAGCAATTGCTTCTCTGCCATCCTACTTGCTACCAATGAACTTTTGACAGTTCCTCTCTCATACCTCTGAAGTCCACTAGGGAGTAGAGATACTTCTGACACCTTTGGACTTTAGTTCCTCCCTCTCAAACTGCAGGGAAAATTTTATCATATGATACTAACTGTTTCCTCAGTGTTGCCTTACCTTCCCCCCTCTTATCATCTCTGGTTCATTACACAATATCCAATCCAGAATTGGCATTTCCCTGGTCAGCTCAACCACAAGCCATTCTAATAAGCCATCTCATAGGCATTCTCCATGTTCGTTCTCTTGAGATCCGGTCTCAACCTGTTTTTCCCAATGTCCATAAAATGTTAAAATCCTCCATTGCTTTTCTGACCTGCCTTTTCAATTTGCTGCTGTAATTTGTTATCCACATCCTGACTACAGTTTGGAGATCTGTATATAACTGCCAAAAGTGTCCTTTTACCCTTGCCATTTCTTAACTCAACCCACAATGATTCTATATCTTCTGATCCAATGTCACTTCCTTCTAGTGATTTGATACTATTCCTTTTCAACAGGGACACATCACCTACTCTGCTTACATGCCGATCTTTTCAATACACTGTGGACATCCAGCTCCCAATGATGTCCATCCTTTCGCTACAACTCCATGATAGCCAAAACATCATACTTGTCAATCTGTAGCTGTATTATAAGGCCATCCACTTTATTGCTTCTGCTGTTCAAATTTAAATATAAAATCATAAAGCCCTGTATTGGCCACTTTGTTTGGATCTGTGTACTTGCACTTGTATTGCAACTCATCTCCATGGCTGCAATTTTGCCATCTCTGCCTGACCTTCCACAGAAACTCCCTACTAACTGTCTCTACTTGTGTAACAACTACCTTTTCCTCTGCCTACCACTTTGGTTCCCACCCCCCCTCCTCCCCGCTAATCTAATTTAACCCCCCCCATTCCCCCACCAATAGCAAATTTTCCCTGTCATGATATTCTTTTAAAATTTTAAAATTTAAACATACAGGTCATTTTGGCCCACGAGCCTATGCCACCCAATTAACCTACAACCCCCGGTACATTTCGAACAGTGGGAGGAAACCAGAGTAACCCCACACAGTCATGGGGAGAATGTGCCAACTCCTAAAGACAGCACGTCCTGGTCACTGGTGCTGTAACAGTGTTGTACTAACTGTTCCCCTCTAATTCAGATGTAACCCATCCCACTTGTACAGGTCAGCCCTTCCCCAGAAAAGGCTCCGTAACTTTACCTCATGACTATTGAACTCTATTCCATGGTTAATGAAAGCCAACTAACCATGCACTTTCTTAATACCAGTATCAACCTGTGCAGCAGCTTTGAGTGTCCTATGGACATGAACCCCAGGATTTTCTAGTTCTCTCCACACTTCTCAGAGTTCTGCTATTAATATTGCATTCTGACTTCAAATTTGACCTTCTGAAATGTACCCCGTCACATTTTTCTGGGTTAAACTCCATCTCCCACTTCTCAGCCCACCTCTTGATCTATTCAATGTCCCTTTGTTATCTCTAGTAACCCTTCAGGCTGTCCTCAATCACTAGTGTCATCTACAAATGACCTAAACCCCCCCCCCCTCCCCTCCCCTTCCATTTCCTCATTCAGGTCATTTATATCACAAAGAGGCGAGGTCCCAGAACAGATCTCTGCGGAATAACACTGGTCACCGATCTCTATGTAAAATATGAACTTTCCACAACTCCCTCTGACTTATTTGGGTGAGCCAATTCTGTATCGACAAAGCAAGGTCGTATTTCTAAATAACAAAACAGAGAATTAACAATTGGCAGATCATAATAGCTAGTCTGGAAACTGGACTATCTGGTTTTGGAAAAGGTATCAGATTACAAATCAATGGCCACAGAAGAAGAGGAATTGGTAATTGTGACTGGAATCACCTGTAGCCCTTTTTAATCTCTGTACATTATTCATAAAATAGTAATTATCCAGTGACTCATGTAAGGTGGAACTTCCCATTAAAAGTCTTCTTCAGGGTCCTAGTGGCCCTCAAAGCCTAGTTAAGGCAGGTGTCTTCCCTGCTTGAAAGTGCCTTGTGTTAATAACCCGCTTAAAGGTGATAATTGGCTAATTTAAGGTTACCCAATCTTAACCAATTATCACCTGACAGTCTATGGGTAATGTTGTAATTTGTGCAGCACCTGTGGCAATGAGAAACCACACTGATAGTCTGCGTTCTTTCCTTTCTTTGGCTTGGCTTCGCGGACAAAGATTTATGGAGGGGTATGTTCACGTCTGCTGCAGGCTCGTTGGTGACTGACAAGTCCGATGCGGGACAGGCAGGCACGGATGCAGCAGTTGCAAGGGAAAATTGGTTGGTTGGGGTTGGGTGTTGGGTTTTTCCTCCTTTGTCTTTTGTCAGTGAGGTGAGCTCTGCGGTCTTCTTCAAAGGAGGTTGCTGCCCGCCGAACTGTGAGGCGCCAAGATGCACGGTTGGAGGTGATATCACCGCATTGTTTTTTGAAAACAGGGCAAGGTCATGTCCCCCGGCCCTGTCCCCCATCCTGCTGGGCAGGGAGAGGTCACCATCCTCATCCCCCATCTTGCTGGGTAGGGAGAGGTTGCGTCCTCCAGCCCCGTCCCACTAGTCAGGGAGAGGTCACTGTCCCCCCTTGAGGAGAGGGAAATAATTTCAGTGTAGGTGTAATTTCAGTGTAGTTGCTTCTCCTCTCACCACACATGCACCATCTGGCACTATTTAGGAACACGCAGGCATCAGCTGGCACAATTTAGGGCCCCTTTAAAATATTTGCTACAGGCCCCACAATATATTAATCCGGCACTGCATTGAAGCCCACTTCCAGGACGTGCAGCTATGTTTGACAACAGCAGACTACATCATAGCAGGCAACATCTGGAGGTGGGAATCATCTCCCCACTAGCCTTCACCTTGGCCATGGAGGTGATCAATAGAGCATCTCGATGGGTGTTTGGAGAGCAGCACATAGACCTGGCTTGAGGCTGCCACCTATCAGAGGATATATGGATAATTTCATAATGCTGACCACGGCAAGGCTTGTACTGTATGCCTGTTGAGGAAGTTTCAAGAGAACATTAATCAGGTTTGGACAAAGATCAAGCTGAGCAAGTCCAGCAGCATCTCCATCATCAAGGGGTAGCTGGTTGACCAATAGTTTTACACGGGTGATGAGACAATCCAAACAGTCTTCGAGAAACCAGTGAAAAGTTTAGGACGGTGGTATAACGCATCCCTCAAATATACAGAGCAGATACATCAGCTCAGAAGGATGCCATCGGTGATGTTAAGAGCATTGACAAAACCACACAATCTGGCAAGTTGAAGTTCTGTTGTATGTAGTTTGGGCTCTTTCCACGCCTCATGTGGCCACTATCCCTGTATGAAGTTCCAGTAACAAAAAGCTGGAGACACTGACCAACTCATATATAAGGAAGTGGCTTGGACTTCCCAGGTGCCTCAGCACCACAGGGCTTTATGGGAAAGGAGTCCTAGGCTACCCATTTCCAGTCTTTCAGAGGAGTATAAGTGCACCAAAGTAAGACCGAAGATGATGTTAGCAGAGGTGAGTGATCCATTTGTAGCTCAAGCTGCCATCATCCTGGATACAGAGAGGATATGGATTCCGTCAGAAGCAACTAAGCAAGCAAAGATGGAACTCCAGCATCATGGGCCAAGTCCAGCAAGGGAGGAATGGTCTTGGTCTTGGGGCCAGTACACCAGCCTGGAACAAGGATGCTCCATCTCAGAGACGCAGGATTGTGAAGCAGGAGATATGTTGGCAGGAGGAGTCGGCAAGTTATGCAAAGGCTGTCACTCAGGCAAGGCCAATGGATGAGATGGAAGGGAGTAGAGAAAAGGAAGATGTCCTGGAAAGAGCTGTGGGAGATGGAGACATTCAGAGCGAATGTCACCATCAGGGCTGCATATGAAGCCTTTCTGTCTGCCCCAAATCTCAGCCAGTGGTATGGAGAGGATCCTACATGCTCCCTCTGTCCAACTTCAGCAACACAGAAATGTATTTTGGTGTGTTGCAAGACCAGCTTCGTTCAAGCCCAATACACTTGGCGTCACAACCAGGTGCTATGGTGTCTTGTAGCAGTGCTAGAAAATCGGATGACAGAACCAGAATGTTAATGTTGGGATTGGGGTGGGGGGTGGTAAAACTAAATGGTAATCAAAGAAGTGTATGTTGGGGACATTCTCTCAAGTGTATATATTTCAATGCAAGGAGCATTGTAAGAAAGGTAGATGAGCTTAGAGCATGGATTAACACATGGAAATATGATATTGTAGCCATCAGTGAAACTTGGTTGCAGGAGGGGCATGATTAACAGGATTCTGTTGTTTTAGGTGTGACAGAACAGTGGGGATAGAAGGTGGAGGAGTCACATTGCTTGTTAGAGAAAACATTACAGCGATGCTATGGAGGTAGATTGGAAGTTTTGTCCAGTGAGGCTTGCCCATGAGTGTAAGAGAGGAATGGGAAAGGCATAAAAGCTCTAATAAGGGTGTAGTATAGATCACCTAATGGGCAGAGGGAATTAGAGAAGCAAATTTTTAAGGGGATAGCATATATATGTAGTAAACATAAGGTGGTGATTGTAGGAGATTTTAACTTTCCATACATTGACTAGGACGCCCATACTATAAAAGGGCTGGATGGATTGGAGTTTGTCAAATGTGTTCAGGAAAGTTTTCTAAATCAATATATAGAAGAACCGACTAGAGAGGGTGCAGTATTGGATCTCCTATTAGGGAACGAGATAGGTCAGGTGACAGAGGTTTGTGATGGGGAACATTTTGGGTCTAGTGATCATAATATTATTAGTTTTGGGTTAATTATGGAGAAGAATAGGACTGGGACTAAGGTTGAGATTCTTGATTGGAATAAGGCTAATTTCGAAGAAATGCGGAAGGATTTAGAAGGTGTGGATTGGGATGATTTATTTTCTGGGAAGGTTGGAACAGTTAAATGGAGGATATTCAAGGGGGAAATCTTGAGTGGACTGAGTATGTCCCTGTGAGGATTAAAGGAAAGGTTAGAAAATATAAGGAGCCTTGGTTTTCAATGGATATTGGGAAATTAGTTTCAAGGTAGAGGGATGTATACAATAGGTATAGACAGCAGGGAATATATAGAGTGGGAAAAAAAAATCTCAAGAAAGACATTAGAAAGGCTAAAAGGAGATATGAGATTGGTTTGGCAGGCAAGGTTAAAATAAATCCAAAGGGCTTCTACAACTACATTAAAAGTAATAGTGAGGGATAAAATTTGGCCCCTTGAGATTCAGAGGGGTAGGGTATGTAAAGAGTTAGAAGAGATGGGGGAAATTTTAAATAATTTTTTTTCTTTAGTATTTACTAAAGAAAGGAATATTGAGTCAGATTTTTCCACTGTTTAAAAAAGACTCTAAAAGTTAATCTGGTAATTAACTGGTGAGTCTGATGTCGGTGATGGGTAAATAGATGAAGAGTGTTCTTAGAGATGGTATATACAATTATTTGGATAGACAGGGTTTGATTAGGTTAGTCACATGGTTTTGTGCGTGGTAGATCATACTTAACACGTCATAGAGTTTTTCGAAGAGGTTACTAAGAAGGTTGATGAGGCGAAGGCTGTTGATGTTGTCTATATGGGCTTTACTAAGGCCTTTGACAAGGTTTCACATAAGAGGTTAGTTAGGAAAGTTCATCATTAGGTATTAATGTTGAAGCAGTGAAATGGATTCAACAATGGTTGGAGGGGAGATGCCAGAGAGTAGTTGTAGAGCTCGTCGAAAGAACCAAAGACTTGTTGATCCAAACCAAGGCTTTTATTAGCAAAAGACCGGAGCTCTTCACAGGTGGCCGACCAGTCCGGAATGATCCGACCTGGCTAGGGACACAACCCTTTAAGGCCCAAACAATAGGTGTGGCTTAGCTCTCAGCCAATCGCTGTAAGCACAGTCTAGATACAGTAACTATATACACTATGTACATTGGTGATAGATCTATACTATCACAGTAGTAGTGGAAAATTGTTTGTCCAATTGGAGGCCAGTGACTAGTGGAATGCCTTAGGGATCGGTCCTGGGTCCATTGTTGCTTGTCATATATATTAATGATTTGGATAATAGGGTGGTAAATCGGATGAGTTAGTTTGCACATGATATTAAGATTGATGGTGTTGTGGCCAATTAGAAGAGTGGGCTGAAAGATGGTAGATGGAATTTAATACTGATAAGAGTGCGGTGCTACATTTTGGTCGGACTCATCAGCAGAAATCGTACATGTTAAATGGTAGATAATTGAGGTATGCGGTAGAACAAAGTGATTTAGGAATCCTGGCACATAATTCCCTGAAGGTGGAGTTGCATGTGGATAGGATGGTGAAGAAAGCTTTTGGTCTGTTGGCCTTCATAAATCAGAGTATTGAGCGTAAGAGTTGGAATGTCATGTTGAATTTGTATAAGGCATTGGTAAGGCTAAATTTGGTAAATTATATGTAGTTTTGGTCATCAAATTATAGGGAGGACATAAACAGAACAGAGGGCAGAGAAGATTTACAAGAATGTTGCCTGGGTTTCAGGGTTTGAGTTACAGGGAAAGGTTAAACAGGCTGGGACTTTATTCCCTGGAGCGTAGAAGATTGAGGGATGATTTGATAGAGGTATTTAAAATTATGAGGGGGGACAGATAGAGTTAGACAGGCTTTTTCCATTGAGAGTGGAAGAGATTCAAACAAGAGGTCATAGATTGAGATTGAAGGGGGGAAAGTTTAGGGGAAATGTGAGGGTTTTTTCACTCAATGGGTGGTGGGAGTGTGGAATGAGCTTCTGGCCAAAGTGGTAGATGCAGGCATAATTTTAATATTTAAGGAAAAGTTGGATAGGTACATGGACAAGAGAGGTATGGAAGTTTATGGGCTGGGTGCGGGTAAATGGGAATAAGTGGAAGAATGTGTTTGGCATGGACTAGAAGAGCTGAACTGGTTTATTTCTGTGCTGTAATTGTTATATGGTTATACGTGTCATAGTGTTTGAAGCTCAATTTTCAGGTCATCAACTTTGAGCCTGAGTTCCTCAAGCAGCCAACACATGCTGCAGATGTGGTCAACTAGAGCCACAATAGGATCCACCGACTTCCACAGCCTGTGACTATAGCACATCACCTGGACCTGCATCCTTATTTTATTTAAATAGCTGTAATTATGTGTCTTATTTAATTGCTGAGTTTCCAATAACATTGTTTAGTCTCAAGTACCAGCCCACTTTAAATTTAGACATCCAGCAGGGTTACAGGCGCTTTCGGCCCAAGAGCCCATGCTATCCAATTACACCCAAATGACCTATACCTTTTATGTTTTGAATGGTGGGATGAAACTGGAGCACCTAGAAGAAACCCCCGCAGACACTGGGAGAATTTACAAACTCCTTATATACAGTGCAGGATTTGAACCTGGTCGCGATCACTGATGCTGTAATAGCGTTGCACTATCCATTACGCTAAACATGCCACCTTGTACAATATGTATTTTTGAGTGGTTTAAAAAGGAAGATTTAAAAAATATAACCTGATGCCCTAAGAAGCCTCTGGAAACAATTTTCAAATTCCACTTACACACCTTCCCCACTGCTTAAGATTCCCTTCCTCTAATGGCTCATGTTCATTACCATCATCTTTTACCAGCACTTTTTAATCCCTCCGCCTCCCCCTCTCCCTCTACTTTCACTCACTCTCCACTTTCACTTCCCTTTCCTCTCCCACTCCCTACACTTTCCCTAACTCTCCCACTCCCTCTTCACTTCCACTCCCTCTTCTCTCACTCACTCTCTACTTTCACTCCCTCTCCCTCTCCCACTTTCACTCATTCTCCACTTTCACTCACTCTCTTTCTGACTCCCTTCTCACTCTCCCTTCTCTTTCTCTGAATCTCTCTCTCACTCTTCTCTCTCTCTCCCTCTCCCCCTCTCACTCCCCTCTCCCTCATTCTCTTCCTGCTGTATCTCTCACTTATGCTTCCTCACTCATGCTCTCTCTCCCCACTCTCTCCCCTCACCCTCAATCTGTCGCTTGATCTGTTGCGCGCACTCTTGCTGGTGCTCTCTCTCTCACACATGCTTTCCCTCCCTCTCTCACTCTCTCTCCCTCTCTTGATGTGCAGCCCAATGAAAGAACTGCAACTCCATTCATTTCAATAGAGATTTTATAGCTACACCGAAAAAGACAAAACATAGTCTGATGCCTATTTAAACTTGTTTATGCTTGTAATAAAGGCTCATCACTATTTTGAGATATTTTGTTTCATTTTTAACTATTTTTTCACTCCTTGTCAGAGTTATCTCTACAGTATTGATACCAAGCCAAAATTCACTATTTCAAGGGTTAGTAACATTTTGACATCATTTATGTTCTCTTCAACTAAATCTCTTTTGATTGAACTCTGATACATAAAACTATGGTTTCATTTTAATTTGCATTTGAACAATATTTTGGAAATCACTGATAAAAGTTAGTTTGTAATGAAATTTAAAGAATTGAAAGTAAACATTTTGACCTAGGTACATCAGAAATCAATCTATCTTTCAATAAACACATAATATTTTAATTTTACAATATCCAACTATTTCTTAAATGATTCCAAACTTTTTATCTACATGACTTAACCAGAATTCCCTTTGAAACCAGATATCATTTATGTGTTTCTGATCTGTGCAAGAAACTATGTGGCTAGATGCTAGATCCTTCTCCATGAAGAACTTCTGCCACTAAACTTAAACTAAATTGTAAATATACATCAGATCACAGCTGATTTTTAGAACACAGTGTTATGACTATGTGTTACTTGGGATGCAAGATTTAAATAACAAAAACTTCCACCATGTCAGGAAACTGTTCACACACACACACACACACACACACACACACACACACACACACACACACACACACACACACACACACACACACACATACATACATACATACATACATACATACATACATACATACATACATATATATATATACCTACTCCCCACAGTGGTGCACTACAGTTATTACAGTGAGAAGGTATATTTTTACGCGGTTACAAAATAGTTCATATTATCCTGACTATACAATATCCCTCCTTCTCAAGATAAAGGAAAAATGAGTTTTTTTATCACTTTCTTTCCAGTGCAACTTAAGTAACTGAACTTGTACACTAGTTTATTTACACAACTATTTTAAAATAGTTCTTATCGATATTACACTGGCGGCAGTATGTAGCTTTGCCATCTTGTGGATTTGGCTGTGACCGTTGGGCTCGGTGTAGCTGGTACACGTGTAGGTCATGTAGCTTGTTGTGCTTCACCTGATATCTGCTGTGTTGATGTTTTGGTATTAGTGGTTGTGGTCTCTTCACTTGATATTGGTGTTACAGGCTTTGCTTTCTATTTCGTCACACCTTGTGTCAGCCAGATGTGAATTCTGTTCCTCCTCAGCTGAATGCCAAAGTCTGTCTCGACAATGTATGATCTTGGTGTCTCAGCTTCTCTGATGACCTTTTCTGGGGTCCATATTTTCAATATTGGCTCTTGAATATGCACATGCTGCCCTCTGAAGAGTTCTGGCAATGTTTGTCCATGTTTGCTATAATGCTGGTGTCCTTCTTCTTGCGTGTCAGCCAGACTTGTGGTTTCCTCCTGGTCTTCTGGAGGGTGTATTTCACTTGGCAGAGTTGCTTTATATCTCCTGTCATTTAAAAGTTCTGCCAGGGACTTCATGACATTCATTAAAGGTGTTGCTCATAATGATACAAGAGCTAGTTCTGGGTCTTCTTTTGTTTCGTGACACTTAACTAGTGTTCGTAGTTTGCACTTGTCTTTCAATAAACCCATGACCTTTGGGGTAGTATGGGAATGATGTAGTGATAACAAACCCATATTCTGTTAGCTTTAGATTTAGAAGATAAACAGAATGTGTTTCTGATGTAAACAGGATGTAGGTATTTTTTACATTCTGTTTTAGGTGGAGGTTTAGTAGTATGTTGTTGAAAAGGAAATATTTTTGCCAATTTATTAGAAATCAGATAAAACAATTTTTGGACCTTAATGCTGACTCTATGGATAATAAATTTGCTCTTTGGGGTGCAATGAAGGCATACATTCATGGTCAGATAATGTTTTTCTTCTAAAATTAAAAAGGAGTATATGTCTTAAATTAATAATTTAGAGACAGAAATATCCACTTTAGAAAATGAATTGCATAAGCAGTCATCAGAAGAAAAAAAGAATTCTAGAGAACAGAATGTTACAGAATAATACATTACAATCTTATAGAATGGAGAAAATTATGAGAAATAAATAGATATTATGAAATGTGGGATCAAGCACATAATGTATTAGCTTGGCAATTGAAAATTGAACAAGAATCAAAAACTATTATTGCAATTCAAGGTAATATATCATAAATCTCAGGATATTAATAAATGTTTTCAACAATTTTATATGAAATTATATAAATCAGAATCTGGGTAAGATTACATAATATAATTGATCAATTTTTAACTCAAGTAAATTTACCTAAATTAACTATGGAAGAGCAGAAAATATTAGGAACCTCTTTTACAGCTGCAGAAGTAGCAAGAGTTTATAGTTTACAGAATAATAAGTCCCCTGGTGATGATGGATTTACATCAGAATTTTATAAAGAATTTAAGGACGTGCTGATTCCTGTGTTTATGAAAGTTTCAAAACAATTCAAAGAAACTGGAAATTTCCCTGAATCCTTCAAGATCCAATTATAACAGTAATTCCAAAAAAAGGTAAAGACCCATTAATGCCACCATCTTATAGACCAATATCGTTATTGAATGGAGATGATAAGATAGTGGCTAAATTACTAGCAAATAGATTGGAATTTTTTTTACTGAAACTAATCAACAAGGATCAAATGGGATATAAGGATAAAAGAAAATTGGTAGATAATGTAACTCGGTTGATTAGTTTAATTAATCTGGCCCAAAAACAAGAAAATTTGGGTGTTGCAGTTGCTCTCGAAGCAGAAAATGCATTTGTTAGAGAAGAGTGGGACTTTCTTTTTAAGACTCTTGTTAAATTTGTCTTACGGTATACGTTTATAAACTGGATAAAAGCATTGTATATTAATCCAAGAGCAAGAGTAGTAACAAATGGGTTTATCTCTGATTGTATTAAATTAACAAGATCAACAAGACAAGGCTGCCCATAATCACCAGCTCTGTTTATATTAGTGATTGAACCACTATCTGAACTCATTAGAACAGATTTAGATATTAAGGGTATTAAAATAGGGACTACTGAACATAAAATTAGCTTGTTTGTGGATGATGTGATTGCCTATTTGACAGATCCAGTAAGTTTATTAAATAAATTATACATGCAACTAGATTTATATGGGGTAGTTTCAGGATATAAAGTTAATTGGGACAAAAGTTAAATTATGCCTTTGATATCAGGTGATTATATTCAGTGTAGACAAAATATGAAATTTAAATGGATAAAGTATTTTGGAATTCAAATTGATAACTTTAAGAAAATCTTTTTAAATTTAATTATGGGCCATTGTTTAAGAAAATTGATGAGGATTTTTAAAAAATGGGTGGATTTACCAATTACATAATTGGTCAAGTACATTGTATTAAAATTAGTATTTTTCCATGAGTGTAATATTTATTTCGGAAACTGCCAAAATGTTTGGCCTGGAAGTCAGCCTGAAGAAAACTGAGGTCCTCCATCAGCCAGCTCCCCACCATGACTACCAGCCCCCCCACATCTCCATCGGGCACACAAAACTCAAAACGGTCAACCAGTTTACCTATCTCGGCTGCACCATTTCATCAGATGCAAGGATCGACAATGAGATAGACAACAGACTCGCCAAGGCAAATAGCGCCTTTGGAAGACTACACAAAAGAGTCTGGAAAAACAACCAACTGAAAAACCTCACAAAGATAAGCGTATACAGAGCCGTTGTCATACCCACACTCCTGTTCGGCTCCGAATCATGGGTCCTCTACCGGCACCACCTACGGCTCCTAGAACGCTTCCACCAGCGTTGTCTCCGCTCCATCCTCAACATCCATTGGAGCGCTTACACCCCTAACGTCGAAGTACTCGAGATGGCAGAGGTCGACAGCATCGAGTCCACGCTGCTGAAGATCCAGCTGCGCTGGATGGGTCACGTCTCCAGAATGGAGGACCATTGCCTTCCCAAGATCGTGTTATATGGCGAGCTCTCCACTGGCCACCGTGACAGAGGTGCACCAAAGAAAAGGTACAAGGACTGCCTAAAGAAATCTCTTGGTGCCTGCCACATTGACCACCGCCAGTGGGCTGATAACGCCTCAAACCGTGCATCTTGGCGCCTCACAGTTTGGCGGGCAGCAACCTCCTTTGAAGAAGACTGCAGAGCCCACCTCACTGACAAAAGGCAAAGGAGGAAAAACCCAACACCCAACCCCAACCAACCAATTTTCCCTTGCAACCGCTGCAATCGTGTCTGCCTGTCCCGCATCGGACTTGTCAGCCACAAAGGAGCCTGCAGCTGACGTGGACTTCTTACCCCCTCCATAAATCTTCGTCCGCGAAGCCAAGCCAAAGAAAGAAGAAATATTTATTTCAATCATTATCTATTGATATTCCTCAAAAGTTTCTCAAAGATCTAAATAAAATTAAAAGGAAATTTTTAGGGAAAGGTAAAATGTCGAGGATCTCTATGGAAAAATTTACAAGGAGATTTGAATTGGAGGTTTAGAACTTACAAATTTTGAATATTACTACAAAGCAGCCCAGTTAAGATTTCTTCGTTCCTTTTTTGAGGAGGGAGAAAAGATGGCTTGAGTTACTATAGAAATGAATAAGATAGATGAAAAAGAATCTTAGGAATTTCTATATGAATGAAACAAGATATCATTAATGGGAGAAGTAGGTACACCATATTAAGACATCAATTAAAAGCTTATTTACAAGAAAGATTAACTGCCTCTTATTTATTGTTAGAAGATGGAATAGAAACAATAATATCAAATCCAAGTATAAAAAAGTTTATATCTGTGATGTATCTATTACTCTTAAGGGGGGTAAATAAGAAAGATTTATATTAATCGAAACAAAGGTGTGAAAAGGATTTGGCCATAGAAATTGGCCACAAATGTATTATGATAATATGAAAAACACAATAAATGTCAGTATAGTATAATTTTATACATCAGTTATATTTTACACCACAAAAACTCAATAGATTGAATGCATATACTTCGGATAAGTGTTTCTGATGTAAACAGGACGTAGGTATTTTTTACATTCTACATGGACATGTCTTAAATTGAACTTTTTTTTGGACCAATGTTATAGATTTTCTTCAACAGATAATGGGTGTTAGACTCCTGAGAAATCCTATGTTATTTCTTTTGGGGGATATTTCATGGATTAAAAGATTTAAAGTTGGATTGGTTTCAAAAAGAATTTTTAAAAATCGCATTGGCAGTTGCCAGAAAATGTGTAGCCGTTTCATGGAAATTGGACACGGACTTAGTATTAGATAGATGGCATGGTGAAATGCCAAATTGTATACCGCTGGAAAAGATTATGTATAACCTAAAGAATAAATATGATAATATTTTTGAGAATTTGATTTCCATATATGCAAAAGATATGTGTTATAACTTTATGAAGATCTATATTGTTAATTGGTAGACTATGGTTCAAGCTTGTCATTCCAAAGCCTCACTTCATCTTAACTTCTTATTTTATTCTTGCCAGATGTTTTATATGTATCACTTTTTTATAAATATACTTAGATTTTGATTAAGTATTATATACTCTACAGTAGTGTTTTAGTTCATCATATATCTTGTATTCAGTGGATATATTCATAGTTGTAGAAGTTAACATAATTAGGTTATAATTTAGTTATAATGTAAAATATAGTGTTGTTTATACTATTAACCTATTTTGTTATTTTTTTTCTGTTCTATCTCTTTTCTTTATTTTTGCTTGTTTTCTCTGGGGATTTTTCTGTGTGGGAGGGAATGGGTGGGGGGAAGAAAAATGATAACATTAGCATGTATTAAATTTGATTTATAGTAATTTGGCTATGTATGTATTTTTTACTTGTGCCAATAAACTCCTTTTAAAAAAAAAGACATATTCTGCTGCCAGCTTTCTGAATTCTTGTGACGTGAACTGTTCCATTATCACATATTACTTGCTCAAGTATTCCTTGTTCAGCATGGAATGCTCTCATTTCTGAGGTGATAGTTGACACTCTCAGGTCTTTCACTCTTTTGATGAATGGAAACCTAGAGTAGTAACAGGCTTCCATTAAATACCACTCATTTATTTGAAAATTTTATTTATAATTTGTATCAATACAAAAAAAATAATTCAATGATATAGCAATTATCATAAGTCATACACAATGATGCAATTAAAAAAAATTTCTTCCCAACTCCCCCCAAAGAAAGAAAAAGAAAAGAACACCTACCTCTACATATGTAATATTATTAGCATATATACTATTCATTGATTATTTTTATGGTTTCTAATAGGGAGGGGTGGGTGAAGTGCATAAGGTGGATGGAATCCATATATGGTTTCCAAATTTTATAAAATTTTTCAACTCTATTCCTTAGACTATATGTATTTTTGTCTAAAGGTATACAATTTTGCATTTCATTATGCCATCTGCCTAATAGTACCACATTTTCTGTTTTCCATGTTACTGCTATACATTTCTGTGCAGTCGTTATTACTATACTTCAACATTTTCTTGATATTTATCCAATTTCAGTTTTAAATCTTTTTCATATATATTCCCAAGTAAAAATATTCTTGCATTTTTTTTGTATCTTTATCTGCCCTAATAATACACTCAAATTGTTCCAAAACATTTCTACTTTTTTGCAGGACTATAACAAATGTAAAATGTCCCTATTTCCTTGGTATATCGAAAACACTTAACCGAATAATTAGATTTAAGTCTATTTAATTTATGTATAGTATAATTCATGAAGAAAATTATATTGAACCATTTAATTGTATTTGTAACACTCTCTTGACATAATTTTGACCATATTTCCTCTTGAATTTGTATATTTAAATCTCTCTCCCATCATAATTTTGATATATATAAATCTTTTTTCCTTGTAATTGCTTGTAATTTTACATACATATTAGTAATAAATTTCTTAACCATAAATGTATCTGTTATTGTACCTTCAAATTTACTTTGTTCTGGGAGCCTCAAATCTGTTCCTAATTTCTTTTTTTAAGTACATTTTAATTGGTGAGATGCAAACATTGTTTTATTTTATATATTATATTATAAAATTGCTCAAAGGTTAAAAAGAATGATCCTAAAAATAATCTTTTATCCTCTATATAGCTTTACTATACCAACTAATAAATAAAGAGTTATTCATCAATTTTGGCAATTGATAATTTTTAATTCCTTTCTCCACATTAATTTCATGACATGTTTTTAATATATGTTTTAAAATTGGTATCTCCATATTTCCTTTAAACAGTTCACTGTTTTGATAGAAGTATTTAAGATTATGAAAGGGATAGACAGAGTGGATGTGGATAGACTATTTCCGTTAAGAGGAGGAAAGATTAAAACAAGAGGACATGAGTTAAGAATTAAGGGGCAGAGGTTTAGAGGTAACATGAGGGGGAACTTCTTTACTCAGAGAGTGGTAGCCGTGTGGAATGAGCTTCCGGGAGAAATAGTGGCGGCGGAGTCAATTGTATTATTTAAGAAAAGGTTGGATAGGTATATGGATGAGAAGAAGATGGAGGGTTATGGGCATTGTGCAGGGAGGTGGGACTAGAAAGGGGTGTTTGGTTCGGTGCGGACTAGAAGGGCCTAATGGCCTGTTTCCATGCTGTAATTGTTATTATTATGTTATGTTATGTTCCATTTATACAAAATTTGTTCTGGGATAGTTTCTCCAATTTTATTCATTTTGATCTGAACCTAAGCTAACTTTATAGCCCGATACTAATCCATATTCTTTTAATCTTATATTCATCTTATTTAACAATATTTCTGGTCTCATTAAATATACAATAACATCATCTGCAAACAAACTAATTTTATGTTCTTTATTACCTATCTCAAATCCTTTAATTTTTTAATAAATTCTAATTATTTCTGCTAATGGCTCTATGCTAATGCAAATACAAAAGGTGACAATGGGCAACTTTGTCTAGAAGACCTTTCTAACAAAAAAGGTTTTGATATTTGTCTATTCATAATCACTTTTGCTTTTGGCTAGACATCCAATGCTTTTATCCAATTTATAAAAGTATTTGGAATCCCAAAAGCATTGTGTTTTAAACAAAACAATCCCATTCCAATCGATTAAATGCTTTCTCTGCATCTAGCACAACCACTACTGCTGGAATCCTTCTATTATGTGCTACATTTATCACACTTAAAAATTTAACTATGTTATGTGCTGCTCTTCTATTTTCAATAAAAACAATTTGATCCATATTTATTAATTTTGGCAAAAAATAAGCAATTAGCTAATAATTTTGATACAATTTTGTAATCTGTATTCAATAATGATATAGGTCTATATGGATAAGGTTGTAAATAATCTTTTCCTTTCTTTGAAATTACTGTTATTAACACTGTTTTAAAAGATTATGGTAGGTCATGTACTTCTCTCATTTGGTCTAATAACCCCATTAGTACAGATATTAATAACTACTTAAACTCTTTATAAAATTCTGGTGGAAAATCATCTTCATCTGGTGCTTTATTATTTTGCAATGATATCAGAGTCTATTTCAGGAAAAATATATATTAGACAATCTTAACTTTTCATCTTCATTTAACACAAGTAATTTAAATTGTATCAAATACTTATCTATTTTATTACATTTTTCAAAGATTCTGAATGATAAAGTTTAGAATAAAATTCCTTAAAATTATAATTTATCTCCTGCATTTTATAAGTAACCTGACCAGTAGGTTTCTTTGTAGCCATTATTGTCTTTAATTGCCATGTAAATACTTAATGAGCCCTTTCACCTAATTCATAATATTTTTGTCTCAATCTCATTATGTCCCTCTCCATTCTATAAGTTTGTATTGTATTAAATCTTAATTTTTTTGGATTCTAACAATATTCTTTTCTCCTCCTTTTTTTTTGCACTTGTATTTCCTTCTCCAATTTCATTATTTCTTTTTCTAACTGGTCCATCTCTTTCATATATTATTTCTTTACATTTGAAGTATAACTTATTATTTGACCTCTTAAATATGCCTTCATAGAATCCCTT
The DNA here is from genome assembly GCF_036971445.1 of Narcine bancroftii. NCBI lineage: Eukaryota > Metazoa > Chordata > Chondrichthyes > Torpediniformes > Narcinidae > Narcine > Narcine bancroftii. Next base: position 33,226,384 of record NC_091472.1, read on the forward strand.
ATCGTAAACTTGCTTGTTGCTGAATCATTATTAGTTTCAAGAAAAAAAATTAACTGTTGTCTCATGAAATTACAAAATTATTTTTTCTTCAATAATCTTGTATTTAACCTTCATCTATAACCTATATTTTGTTCTTCTTCCAACAAAATTGACAAAATTAAAGGTGAATGATCTGATATAACTCATGCTTGATACCTGTACTCAAACTTTTGTACTCTATATTGAAATTGTGTAGAAATTAAAAACATGTCTATTCATGAATATGTTTTACATCAAAAAGAGTAAAATGAATAACCTCTTTCACTTGGGTGAATTCTTCTTCAAATATCTATTAAACATATCTTTCATTAAATATATTGCTATTTTAGCTACTTTATTTTTCATAGTGTTATCTCCTGATCTATCCAATTTAGGGTCTAAAGTAAAATTAAAATCTTCTCCTAATATAATTTTACCCTTGCATTTGATAATTACATGAAACTATCTTGTATAAATTTACTATCATCTACATTAGGAGCGTACACATTAATTAAGGTCCATAGTTCTGAATAAATCTGACAATTTTCTATAACATAACTTCTTGCTACATCTACAATTTCTTGTAAAAAGCAATATCCATTTTAGTCTTTTTCATATATACTAATAATTTCTTATGCTTTATTGGATTTTGTATCCCATTAATGTGAATACTAATAAAATTCAATTTTCGGCCATCAGATATTTTTCTAAATCTACTAACCATCCATCCTTCCAATCCCATCCCTCTCACATTTAAAATAGTAAAATTATATTTCATTGTATAATTATTATAATTAGGTGTATTAAAAAGGAAAAAAGAAAGAAAAACAGAAAAGGATAGAAGACCCCCCCCACCAATGCGTACATTATTAATAATACATCCTTAAAAACATGATCAATAGGAGTTGTGGTTGAAACCACACCAACACATGACTCCGTAGAAGCTAGGGCTACACTTCCAACTTACTCTCTCGAAATATTGTACTGTCCCTTGTTGCATTAGATCTATACAATCTATGCCAATTACAAATTTTTACTTATTTATAAATCTTTCAGGTTAAGAACTTTCCTCTCTAATATTCTCTCTCTCTCTCTCTCTCTCTCTCTCTCTCTCAAAAAAAAACTTTTTTAATATTAACTCTTTCCTTCTCTATATTATCAGCTGTAATCTTTCTGCATCATCTCTCACTTCACCCATTACTCCCCTCTTGTCTCTCTTTCTCCGGCAATGAATCTGCAAACACCTTTGCATCATTGGTTTCTGTAAAAAATCTATTTTTCACTTCTGGAACAAAAATTTTCAATACTGCTGGATACCTTAAATTAAAAGTATAACCTTTCTTCCATAACACATTTTTAACAGCATTGAATTCTTTTATTTTTTTTCAACAAATTAAAAGTTATATCAGGGTAAAAGAAGATCGTATTTCCATTATAAATTAATGATGATTGTCTTTCTTTCACTTGCTTTGCTGCCAGTTCCAGAATTTTTTCTCTCACCTCATAACAAAGCAACTTTACCAGTGTCGGACCAGGCTTTTGATCTGGTTGCAGTTTCACTCGTAATGCTCGATGAGCTCTTGCAATGTCAATAACTCCTTGAAATTCAGTTACCCTCAAAGATTGCGGAATCCAATGTTGAAAAAATTCTTGATATCTTGACTTTCATCGGCTTCTTTAAGTCCAACAATTTTTATATTATTCCTTCTACTGAAATTTTCTAAAATGTCAATATTTTGAGTTAGTTGATCTTTTGTTGCAGCTGCTTCAGCTTGAATTTTTTCATCTGCTCTTTAACATTTTGAATTTCAAATTCGTTCCCTTTAATTTTTTTCTTCCACAACTTCAAATTTCTTATTCACTTGCATCATCATTCTTTCCACCTTCTTTGTAAAGTTCTTATTTTCAACTATATTCTTGTTATGAGTCCAGAGGACCACAAAACACAGCAGCAATAGATATTCATCAAGACAAATGGTTATTTAAACAAAAGTTGCTTTTAATTATCTTTAAACATGAAAACAGAAGCACACTTTAACTTATCACTATTAACTTAACTAACCTAACTTAACCCCTTCTTATTCTAAGTGCATGTGTATGTAATGTGTATGTAAGTTCAGAAAAGTTCTTTGATTCACAGTCTAATCTCACTTCCAGTAAACCTCCAAGTTTACTGGTTGAAAGCAATTCTTATAATGTGCACAGAATTTAACATTTATGAAGTTCACCAGGCTTTGGTGCTTGAAAGGTAAATAGTTACCACTCTGAAAGGTTCATGTCAGTTTTCAGAGAGAGAATTGTTGTTTGCTGGACACAAACTTATCCCTTTTAATCAGCCACTTCAGTGTCTTGCCGAAGAAACTTGCCCCATCAGGGTTTTTCAGATGATAACCTCTTTCTTTCGGGTCACCACAGAGTTCCTTTTTGTTTCCCTTATTTCAAGTGAAACATTAGGCAGCCAGTCCTCTCTTCTTGCATGAACCACAATGGCTTTGACCAGGCTGAACTAAGCACTCACAACCCGTCTTCCAAATGGGATTTTTCCACAAGCTTTCCAGCTTGTCCTGTTCCAGTCCCAGCTGCTGCTGCTGACTGTAAAACTGCAGAACTGATCTCTCTCTCTCTCTCTCTCTCTCTCTCTCTCTCTCTCTCTCTCTCTCTCTCTCTCTCTCTCACACACACAGAGAAAAGCCTGTTTGATTCCCCCTGCTTGCAAAAACCACATGACCCTCTTAGAACAGTAAACAGCACTCCCAGACAGCCTGCGGGTCTGAACTACTCCTCTGAATTCTTTCATCTGTTGCTTTTCAAAACAACAATCCATTAGTGAAGTTTCTTGGGCACTCTCAAAAGCTTTTGCAAAGGCTCTTGGACCAGCCTGTCTAGCTTGAGCAGAGTGCCATTATTTTAAATGAGATCTGTTTTGAAGTGTTTGTATGTGACTCATGCATCTTCTTCTCCTGTGACAGGCAGCCATTGTCAATGGAGACCTTGGACAGTGATGTCCAAGGTCTCCCCAGCTCCAGGCTTATCACCACAGGCTCCTACCTTCTGGACAGCTCCAGGATTCTTCTTCAAGGTAGGCATCTCTTCCTTTTCTGTCTCTTTTTCTTGTCAATTTCTTGTGAAGTAACAGCTGTTTTATTTTTCTTTGGTGACATCTTGTACTGTTTACTAAATCTTCTAACAGCTTTTCCTTCTTTTTTTCAACCACTTCAACCTTTTTTTTAACCCTTTTTTGGTCTTTTTCCAGAGAGAGAAGGGGTTCCAAGTCAAACCTCACAACATCACGTGGCACCCCTGCCCTCCATTAAATAGCACTCTTGATTCTCGGTGAACAAGTCTGCTCTCACTGTGTTCCATGGCCTGGCAAGTACCTCTGAGGAAATAATTTCCTCTTTTTGTTGTGAGTTTCTGTTGATCTTTTTCAATATCTTCTTACCTGGATCTCATAACTGACAGTCATCAATTGCAACTCACAGCAGCTATCCAAACCTAGAATTGCTGATCCGTCTGCATCTACCACGTAGAATGTACAGAGGATGTTCTTTCCCTTATGGCAGTCATTGATCTCAGGTCTCCCTAACTTCTTGATCATGGGTCCACCTTAGGCCTTTAATGTGACACCTGCTTTTTCCAATGCACCGTCTATTGGATATGTTATTATGTTCTCTGGGAATATCTGGTGATAGAGTCTGAGTGGAAGGATGTTGCTTTCTGATCCAATATCCTGCCTCACCTTTAGGTTAAATATTGTAGGCTTGTTCTGGATTGTCCTCTGTATTTGGATCCTTGTGTGCAACTCACTTCCTTCTTTCATCTCACCCGACATCTCGTGAAGATGTATGGATTCTATGTCCTGCATCTGGGTAACAGAGACCTCATTGTTGTTTCCTTTTATGTGGCAGATATTCTTCTTGTCTTTTTTCTTCACTGGTATTACTGTTTTCTTCATACCAGACTTGCGCATCTTTACCCAGTGATTTGCTTTACCACAGGCTCTACATTCAGAACCGTATGTGGGGTATTTGTTTCAATCATCAAAGGGGTGTTGCCTGGCGCAGTTCCTGCAGGTCTTGGTTTGCACTTTTCTAATTGTGTCCTTTATAGCACCAACCTTTCCTTCTCTTTGCTGTGGGAGGGTCTGCATAGATAGGAATTTTATTTGTGTCCTCGTGGCTTCGAAGGCTCACTGTGTCTATAGCTTTGGCCAGCTTCAAGCTATCCTTCCCTATAAGAGACTTTTGCACTTCGGGATGGGCACTCCCCCAAATTAGTTGATCAACTAATCTTTCCTCTATATCCTTAAATCTGCATTTTGCAGCAACAATTTTAGTCTAGTGAGGAAGTTATCAATAGTTTCATCAGTCTCTTGCATTAAGCCTTGAAATTCATAGCGTTTAATTCTATGATTAGACCTGGGTTCAAGGTGAGAAGCAAACATTGTAAATATCTGCTATGGATCATAGCAGATCATAGCAGATCTTATTTGATAGCTCCCAGCTATCAAATAAGTCAAGGCCTCACTCCCCTGTCCAGAGAAGTATATAACTGACCTTCTCCTCAGCTGTTGCATTTTAAAAATAGCTTTTGAATGCCAAATTGCACTTTTGCTGAAACGTTTTAAATGATTCCACAGTGTCTTCAGCCTCCCCATCCATCACTGGGTGAATTGCTGTTGTTCCAGCCATTTTTTTTAGTAATGTTTTTTCTCTTCTTCCCCTTTGTATTTCAGTGACTTACAATCAATTGTACGGCTTTAGTCCTTTTCTCTTATGTCTCTGTGTTACTTGGGAGGTTTCTTAAATAACTTAGAGCTGCAAGATTCAAATATCAGAAAAAAACTTTTACTTACTGATACCTTCCACCATGTCAGGAAACTGTACACACACACACACACACACACACACACACACACACACACACACACACACACATATATATACATATATATACATATATATATATATACACACACACACACACACACACATATATATACATATATATATATACACACACACACACATATACATATACACACACACACACACACACACACGTATACACACACACACACACACACACACACACACACACACACACACACACACACACACACACACACACACACACATATACATACGCCCCACAGTGGTGGACTACAGTTACTACAGTGAGAAGTGTGTATTCTTGCATGATTACAAAATACTTCACATGATCCTAACTATATAATGCACAGAACAGTAAAAAAACATTATGGGCCCTTCAGCCTACAGTATTATGCCAATTTACATAAACCTAATCCATGATCAATCTAACCTAACCCTTCCCTTCTTCACAGCCCATAAAACCGATTGTTCTTACAGCCATGCTCCTATCTTAATAGTCTTTTAAATGTTCCTATTGTACTAGCCTTTGCCCTCAGCAATGCATTCCAGGCACTTACCACTCTCCATGGGGGAAAAAATGTACCTCTGATGTCTCAGTCGTATTGGCCATTGTTGCATTGAGAAAAAGGTGCTGGCTGCCTAGCCTACCTATGCCTCTACATCTCTATTAATTCAATTCTTATTCTCTGTTGCTTCAAAAAGAAAAAACTCTAGCTCACTCAAACTTTTTTTATTACCATGTTCTCCAATCTAGGCAGCATCTTAGTATATCTCTACATTCTCTCTAAAGCCTCCACAACCTCCAATGAGGTGACCAGAACTTAACCTAATACTCTAAGTGTGGTCTAACCAGAGTTTTATAGAGCTGCAAAATTATCTCATGGCTCATGAGCACAATCTCTCGACGAATGAAGGCCATTACACCATATGCCCTCTAAACCACCTTATTAATTTGTGTTGCAAAATTGAGGGTTCCATGAATTCCAATATTGCTCAGTTCCTCCATGCTACCATTAACCACTATGTTTGATCTTCATTACTGTGCATTACTTCACACTTTTCTGGATTGAACTCCATCTGTTAGTTCTCTGCCCAACTCTGTATCTTGTCTCTATTCCATTGTAACCTACAACAACACTCAACACTATCCAGAACACCTTCAACCTTCATGTCATCTGAAAAGTTGCTGACCCACCACTCTACTTCATCCAAATAATTTATAAAAATGACAAAGAGCACCAGTCACAGAACAGATCCACGCAGTGGAAATTAGTTACTAATTTCCTCTGCTTTCTGTGTGCAAGCCTATTCTGAATCCATAAAGACAAGTTTCCATGGATCCCATGCCTCATGACTTCTTGGATGAACTGAGCATGGGGAACCTTGACATACACCTTACTATCATCCCTATTCACTGTAATGTTAGTTATCATGGTTGCAATGCAACTACCATTTGATTAGATTTGGCTGCCAGGAGGGGACTGACATACAGTAGGCAGAACTGTAATGGAGACTTGCAGCCTCATGGCATTCCTCATGTGCTGTTTACAACAACTTTAAAGTAAAGAACCTTTTCTTCATCCATGTGTTGTCTTAAGAACTCACACATAAGAATACAAGATGAAACATGGTGTCAGAATTGGGATGAAGGAAATTAGAAGGAAATATTTTAAAAGGTAAAATCTAAAGTCAACAACTGATCAGTGAAGAGAAGCGAACACAGAGAAATATGGAGGGATTACACCCACCAGCGAAATTTCAGCTGATCAGTAATGTGGCTGAAAATTGAAACAAATTTAAACAGCGTTTTGGATTGTACTTAGTGGCAGTCGGAGGTGACGAGAAAAGTGATAAAGGGAAAGCATCAGTTTTCTTACATGTCGAGGGTGATGGGTGATAGAGGAGTATAATAACTTCACAATTGCTGCTGAAGGAGACAAAATGAAACTGGAAAAACTAATGGAACAGTTTGAGCCATACTGCATACCTAAAAGTAACGTGACATTTGAGAGGCACAAATTTTTCACCTGTACAGAAAACGGAAGAAAGTATTGATCAGTATGTGACTGAATTGAGAAACAGAGGCAAAACGTGTGAATTTGGTGGACTGACTGACTCACTGATAAAAGACAGACTTGTGCGTGGTATTCAAGATAATAGTCTAAGGGAAAGATTGCTAAGAGAGCAAAATCTAGATCTGGAAAAGCCATAGCACTCTATAGGGCTACAGAAACTGTAAAAGCACAGGCAAAAAGAGGTGTTCAGTGAAAGTGGCTGCAACGTGGATGCAGTGAGCAAAAATGAACATAAACCATTTAACAAAAAGAGTGCCAAAGTGGAAAGAGAGGCATGGCCAGTGAACAAAAATGAAAGGGACAATCAAAAGCCATGTCGTCGATGCGGTACACAACACCTATCAAAAAAGTATCCAGCGTATGATAAAATATGCTATATATGCAACAAGTGCAACCATTATGCCAGTTGGTGTAGGAACCAAGTGCAACAAAGTAAGGTTTATGCAGTAGATGAAAGGGAGATAGAGGAATTTTATGTAGATGTTGTGACTGAAAACAAAAAAGAAAACAGACTGGATGTTGAGATTAAAAGTGAATGACATATACATTTTAGTTAAATTGAATACTGGAGCACAAATTAATGTAATAGCAGAGACTGATATTAAGAAGATTAGACCGACACGATAAATGTATGGAACAAAAGTGAAAGTGACAGGATATTCAGGTACTGATATGCCAGTGCAAGGAGGATGCATGGTCAAAGTGAAACACGAGGACAAAGAGCACATGCTGTCAGAAATAAAACTTCTCACACATGAGTCTCTTTAAAACTGATGACACGACAAGCTTTATTTACAAGTCTGCAGAGTTGGACTCAACTGGCTTCTCACCAGTTAAGCCCCGATACATAGTGCATTGATTTTTATACCCTTGTTGTTTGCCCTTCCCCTACTTATTAATACTGTTTTAATTGGTTAGTATTGCAAAAGCATTCTAAGTACAACTGCATTTTTAATTATCACGTTCGTTACGTACGCTGCGAACTCTACATACACTAAATTCTGTTTCTCACCCTTCTTATCAATCTTTTGTCTCCTGCATGTCTCTCACTATGACCATGAAAAGATATGTTTAAAAAAACGTATCCAGCTGAACTTTTTGTCCTTGGCTGCTAGTAAGCTCCCTGTCCGTTCTGGCTTCCCTTTTTATGATTAATCATCACATTTTAACTTAAGCCATTTTAACCTAAATTCTCTATCTCTAACAATCCACCCCTTTCTCTCTTTAAAATGTGTGTATTATGTATATGAATGGGGATTTTAACTCGGGGAAGAGAAATGTTTCATGATAAATTAATTTCGTGCTGAAGTAAAATTCTAACGGGGTCTCCCAGTTCCCCTGGTTGCATAGCCTGTTGGACCATGGAAATCACCAGGCTGCGTAGACAGGGAATAATACAGGGCAAAACAAGTAGGAGGAATAAAATACCTCCGATGACCCACAATAAGGTACGCCACCAGGTTCCTCCAAACCATTTGTCCATCCAATTTAATTTTGCAAAAGGATGCCAGGTTTAAACCGGTACATGGGACAAAGTACGAATATTATCAGTGATTTTTCGAATGGCTTGGCCATTATCATCAATCTGTAAGCAGCAGTTAGTCAAATTAAGCTTTCCACATACACCTCCTTCTGTGGCTAGGAGATAGTCTAGGGCCAGACGGTTCTGATATATAGCAGAGCGCATTTGACCTTGCTGGGATGCAAGTAATTGCAAGGCTAGAGCTGTTTGATTTGTAACAATTAAAAGTTCCTGCAATTCTAGTTGCAAGATCAACAAAAAGGTTATCTCCCCCAACTGCGTGACCGAAACTTTCATGGTTATTTGGATGGACTCGAACTAAGTCCGGTTGTCTTAAAGGGGCAGGCACTTTCGAGTGTGGAGTGGAACTTCTTATTGGAACAGTACGCTGGTGTATGCAAAACCAGAGTCCATCAGGGCATGGTGGGCCTGAGTCACCCTTCCAACCGTTAAGAGGGAAAGGAGTGGTATTAGGATTTACTGTAGCATTTACTGTTGGGAAGGCTTCCACCCATCGGGTAAAGTGATCTATTACCACCAACAGATACTTCCATCTTTGGACTTGAGGTAACTCTGTGAAGTCGATCTGGATACTTTGAAAAGGGCGTATGGCTAATGGTTGACCTCCCATGGTCCCTTTCCTCATTATCTTCTTATTAATTTTTGTGCATAGGTGACAGTTCTGCACCTCCTGTTGGGCCAAGGTGTAGATTCCCTTACACACATATTCTCGAAGCACTGTGTCACATAAGGCTTGGGTGCCCCAGTGGCTCTGATGATGCAGGTGTTTTAAAATATTGCGAGTTATTTCTTTATTTAGAACCATTCTTCCATCTGGTGTCTTCCATGTTCCATCAGGCAGCTGGCTTGCGCCCAGCTGAGCCATGTCCTTTTCTTCCTTAGCAGTGAAAATGGGAGCCTTCTTTATGCCTTGTCTTATTGGGATTAAGGTCAGCAAACGGACTTCTTGTTGCATGGTTGCCCTTTTGGCTTCTTCATCAGCCAGTCTGTTTCCAATTGCTGTCGGGGTATCTCCCCTCTGATGGCCTGGTATGTAGACCACTGCTATTTCCTGGGGTAATGTCAGGGCTTCTAAAGTCAGAGTAATCATCTGTTCGTGTGCCAATTCCTTTCCTCTTGATGTAATTAGACCACGCTCCTTCCAGATCTTACCAAAGGTATGCACTACCCCGTATGCGTATTTGGAATCAGTGTAAATCGTTCCAGTTTTCTCTGCCAGTATTCTGAGGGCTCTCTGCAAGGCATATAGTTCACAGGACTGTGCTGACCAGCTTCCGGGTAGTCTCGTGGATTCTACTACTTTCCAAGTATTTCCTTCTATTATAGCATACCCACTTCTTCTCATTCCGTCAACACATCTGGCGGAGCCGTCAATGTAGAATTCATATCCTTCTCCCAGAGGAGTATCGCAAAGGTCTTCTCGGGTCTTGGTCTGAAGATCCGTCAACTCGACACAGTCGTGCTCCACCTCTCTCTCTGTTTCACTGCCGTATAAAAACTGAGCTGGGTTGCAGCTATTAATCTTTGCAAACTGTAGATCTTCTCCGACCATTAAAATGGTTTCATACTTTAATATGCGAGAATCAGTCAGCCATCGATGGGCAGTTTGTGTTAATAAAACACTCACAGAATGGGAGGTGTACACAGTCATCTTTCCTCCAAAAGTAAGTTTTCGTGCTTCCTCTACCAACAGAGCAGCAGCCGCTACTCCCTGGATACACGTCGGCCATCCGCGAGACACTGTGTCCATCATTTTGGAAAGGAAAGCCACTGGGTGTCGCTGACCGCCTTTTTCCTGTGTTAAAACTCCCACAGCTGTTCCTTGGTTATGAGTGACAAATAGCTGGAAGGGCTGTTTTAAAGAGGGCAGAGTGAGTACCGGGGCTCGTGTCAGGCGATGCTTCAAGTCCTCAAACCATCCCTCCTCCTCCTGGGTCCATTTCAATGGATATTCATTTTCATTTGTCAGCTTTTCATACATAAACTTCACCAACGCTGAGTAGTCCTCTATCCATAACCAGGAATTGTCTTATTTCCTTCTTATTACGGGGTAACGGCATTCTAGTGATTCCCGCAATCCGTTCAGGGGTAATCCGTTTCTGTCCTTTACTTATCTGGTGTCCCAGATATACCACAGTTCTCTCAACGAACTGTAACTTGTTCCTGGACACCCGTAGACCCTTTTTCCCCAGATAACTCAAGAGTCTAATTGTATCTCCCCTCATTTCTTGTTCCTTGGGTCCTGATAATAGTAAATTGTCCACATACTGCATTAGTTGGGAATCATCAGATCGTGGATAGTCCGCCAGGATTTGTTCTAGCATTTGTCCAAACAGGTTCGGAGATTCAGTGAACCTTTGGGGCAATACAGTCCACCGAAGCTGTCTCTGTCTACCTGTCCATGGATTTTCCCATTCAAACGCGAACATATCTCTACTTTCCTCTTCTAATGGACACGTCCAGAAGGCATCCTTCAAGTCGATAACACTAAACCACTCATGGTCTGGGGGAATCCGACTCATAATAGTATAGGGATTAGGCACCACTGGGTGGCGGGTCTGAACAATAGCATTCAAACTTCTTAGATCCTGAACTAGGCGATAGGATCCATCTGACTTTTTCACTGGGAGTATAGGGGTGTTATAAGGTGACATGCATTCTTCTAATAGTCCGTCTCGTATTAGAGTCTCAATTACCGGCTGTAGCCCTTTTCTCCCTTCCAACGAAATAGGATACTGACGTTTCCTTACCGGCTGATGACCTGGTATTAATGTAACATGTAAAGGTGGGATGTCCAGACCTCCTCGATTTCCCTCCTTATACCAGACTCTCTCGTCAATCTGCCGTTCATCCTCTTCCTTTAGAGCACAGAGGTGGACTCGCACTTCTCCGTCCACAGGGAGAGCACCCAAACCTAGGAGAGCCTGTAAGCCTGTAAATCCAGCCGACGGTAACAACAAGAGGTCTTGTACCCCTTCTCTTTCTTCCAGTTTCACTGTTACTTGGGGAATTATTGATACCATTCTGGGAGCCCCTTCTATCCCAGAAATTTTCAAATTACTTTTTACAGGTTCAGTCCCGATTGGCACAGTTATTACACTACTTCGTTCCGCTCCTGTGTCCACCATAAACACCACCTCTTCTCCCTTGGGACCAATTTTTAGTTTTACCAGGGGTTCCCTCTTATACTTGGTCCCCAACATTTGGAACCCCTGACCCCCCTAATCTTCTTCCATAAGTTCGAGGGCACGCAATTCCCTCTTGTATCGGGGGCATTCCCTCTTAAAGTGTCCTTCCTCATTGCAGTAATAGCACTTAACGAACCTCCGGGGTCTTCCCTCTCTTGGATATCTTGGATTGTTTAGAGGAAGGTTTTGTTTTCTTTCCCCTCTGGATTCGGCATTCATCTGTCAGATAGTCTGTACCATAACCTTTGTCGCCCTCTTTTGATCTTCTTCTTCTCTCTGCACATATACTTTTTGCGCCTTTTTTAACAGGTCGCTTAGGGGTTTTTCGCTCCAGTCCTCCTCCTTTTCTAGTTTCTTTCTAATGTCCTGCCATGATTTGGAAACAAATTCAATTCGAATAAGCTGTTCACCCATTGGTGTACTAGGGTCCACGCCCGCATACTGTTGGACATTCTTTCTCACCCTCTCCAAAAAATCAATAGGGGACTCGTCTTTCCCCTGGTGGTTCCCAAATGCCTTGGTGAAATTGTGACCCTTTGGCACAGCCTCCCGTATCCCTTTAATTGTCCACTCTCTATATTGTCTCATACTTGCCAATCCCTCGGGTGTTCGTTTGTCCCACCTGGGTTCATTTAAGGGATATTTTTGTTCATGGGGTCTGGGGTCCCCAGGTTGTTCATATTCCCACATGAGGAGGGCAGCCCGTCGAATCATCTGCCTCTCCTGGGGTGAGAATAATGTTCCCATTATTGCCTGCATCTCTTCCCACGTATATGTGTTTGGTCCCAGGAATTGGTCGAGCTGTTCGGCCAGTCCTATAGGATCTTCCAATAACTTTTTCATTTCTTTCTTAAATCCCCGCACCTCTGTACTAGTTAGGGGAACATTCACATATCCCGTTCCCCCTCCCGGTCCTCCCATAGGAACTTCCCTCAGGGGATTTAGGCTTATTGAAAACTTTGATGGTCCTGGACCAGTCTGGGATCTTGTCCAGGGTCGGTTTACCGGTGGAAGTTTAGGGTCCGACTCCCTTAATTCATTCTCTTTTTTTTTCCCGGCCCCTTTCGGGGCAATCAGATTCATCACCTTTCCCCTCCGGTAATGAGCTTTCCTCGGGCGCAGTAGGCACCGGGGGAATATAAGGAGGGGGAAGGTTGTCCAGAGGTTCCCACTTCTTTTCTCCCGCTACCCTCAATTTAAAACATTTTGTTAAGGATCCTGGCCAGGGAACCCAACAAAATGCATATGCTGACTCTTCTTGATTCACCTTTGGTCTCGAATTTACATATATGTTTAATGCTTGTCTAACCCAATCCTCATCAGATCCAAATTTCGGCCACCAGACCGAGGAACCTTTAATAGGTTGTTTCGAGCAAAGGAGACAATATTGAACCATCTTTTTCTTGTTTTTGTCTCAATATCTTTTACTATCCCAATTTTCAAACATTCTCCCCAAAGGGCTGTCAAGGGGAACTCCCAGGAATTGTCCTGAATTTTCAGACGAGCCCTTAGATTTTGATCCTCCCATTTTCCCACCTAGATCCGTTTATCGTTGCTGAGAACCCTCTCGTTCTGGACCCTACTCCCTTCTTCTCAGACGCCTCGTCGGAGGTACTGTCCCTCCTTCGGTTACCGCTGAGGTTTCCCTGGGGTCGACCCCTCTCTTCTCGGCACTTCGTCGGAGGTGCTGTCCCTCCTTCGGTTACCGCCGAGGTTTCCCTGGGGTCTATCCTAGAGTCCCACGACAGGGTCCTCACGCCACGACAAAAGCTCTATACCTGATCTATTACGTTAGGTTTTTTTTTAATCCAAACAGGTGTATCCCATTACACCTGTTACCCAATCCCCACACCACAATCGTAAGTCGTCACTTACCGGTGTCTTCTCGGGGATTGAACCGTCACCCTTCTCCTCTCCGTCTTGTCGTGTCACCTTGTCCGGATACCACTCGCTCAAGCCGCCCGAAGCGACGAGCAAGGGACTAGGAGCCGCTGAACTCAGCGGGGTGCACCACCTCCGATGTCTCTCTTCTCGCCTCCCCTCACGGCTGGAGTGTAGATCCCGGACGAGCCCCCATTTGTCAGAAATAAAACTTCTCACACATGAGTCTCTTTAAAACTGATGACACGACAAGCTTTATTTACAAGTCTGCAGAGTTGGACTCAACTGGCTTCTCACCAGTTAAGCCCCGATACATACAGTGCATTGATTTTTATACCCTTGTTGTTTGCCCTTCCCCTACTTATTAATACTGTTTTAATTGGTTAGTATTGCAAAAGCATTCTAAGTACAACTACATTTTTAATTATCACGTTCGTTACGTACGCTGCGAACTCTACATACACTAAATTCTGTTTCTCACCCTTCTTATCAATCTTTTGTCTCCTGCATGTCTCTCACTATGACCATGAAAAGATATGTTTAAAAAAACGTATCCAGCTGAACTTTTTGTCCTTGGCTGCTAGTAAGCTCCCTGTCCATTCTGGCTTCCCTTTTTATGATTAATCATCACATTTTAACTTAAGCCATTTTAACGTAAATTCTCTATCTCTAACACATGCTAGCATTCATCATGGTACCAAATGATGTACAGGCTATACTAGGTTTAATAGCCTGTGAGAAACTGAACCTGGCAAAAAGAGTTCTCGTTGTGAAAAGTGAAGGAGAGGCAGTCTATGATGAACTCATGAAGGAGTACAATGTCCTATTTCAGGGTCTCGGCTGCCTTCCAGGAGAACACATGATCAGATTGGATAAACATGTGCCACCAATAATACATCCATGCAGAAAAATTCTATTTGCACTTTAAAAGTGTTACAGAGTTTGGTGTTGTGTATTAGCCTATGTGTTGTGTGGTTTTGTATTGGAAAGTGACAGTTTGCCTTAGAGAGCCAAGGTGAAGGTGGACTGCTGAGAGAATGGGAGACGGACTGGTCATGTGCAGAAGATGATCTATAAATTTCTGGACTTGGAAGCCAAATCACCACTGGGTGTGGCTGTGAATTGGAAGGAGGCCCAAGCAGAGTCATTGTCTGGGAGGCAGTTTAGAATGTTGGGCATTTTAAAAGAGATGAACATTCCGTAGGCAGCCAGAAGGATCCGGACCAAGCCATTGTTCCTCTCTCTGCAAGCAACACAAGAAGACAACTTTGAATTTTGTGCTCTCTCTCTCTCTCTTTCTCTCAAAGATCTTTTGGCTTCAGTTTACCAAACAAACTGAATTTTGTTTATGATCTTTGCTTCGGTTGAGATCGAAGTTTTGTTAGTCTTGTGTGTTTTGTGTCTACGTTTTTCTGTGGGCTAGTTGGAAATATAACTTAGACTTTAATTACATATGTTATATTTAGGCTGGGGAATTTATAAGTTTTACACTGTTATAGAAATTTGCTTAATAACCAGTGGGCATTGTTATAAAAGGGGGGATTTTGAATTAAAGTTTGAAGGTAAATTTTTGTTAATAAAGTAATTGTTCATCTTTAGCCCTGTGTGATATGCCTTCTTTGTGGTTGCTGGTTTGATCTTGTAACAAAAGCAACTAAAAGCAGAGTTGGACTGTATGGAAAGCCTGAATGTGATTCAGAAGATAGATGACTCAATGGAGTGGTTGAGTTCACTTGTTGTTGTGGACAAAAAGAATGGAAAGCTTAGAATTTGCCTGGATCCAAGAGATCTAAACAGAGCATTAAAGAGAGAACACTTTAAGCTTCTGACACGTGAAGAAATCATGTCACAGTTTGCGAGTGCAAAGTCTTTCAGCAAGTTAGATGCATCATCAGGATGTTGGCAGTTAAAATTGGATGAAGCAAGATCAAGACTGTGCAATTTCGATAGTCCATTTGGCAGACACAGATTCCTAAGGTGACCATTTGGAATTGCCTCAGCTCCTGAAGTGTATCACAAAACTATCCATGTGGTCTATAAGCACATGGACGGAGTTGATACCTCAATGGATAACACCATAATATAGGGAACTATGAGAATAGAGCATGTTGAGAGACTAAGGAAAGTGCTGGAAGCAACAAGGAAAGCAAACCTAAAGCTGAATAGAGAGAAATGCCAGCTCAGGGTGACGGAACTAACATTTGTAGGAGATTTTATTGGCAGTGAGGGCATCAGACCAGATCCCAGAAAGGTGTCCGCTATTGGGAACATGCCAAGGCCTCAATGCATAAAGGATGTACAGAAGTTCGGTCAACTCTATGGGTAAATTCATTTCCAACATCTCAGAAAAGATGGCTCCATTGAGAAGACTAACAGAAAAGAACAATGAATGGGAGTGGAAACATGAGCATGAAGTCATGGAGGGAACTAAAGAAACTGCTCACAGAGGAACTAGTTCTGAAGTTTTACGACCCAGCGAGACGCATCACATAGTGGACTCGGTGCAGTTCTTAGGCAAAAATATGATGACTGACAATCCATTGCGAATGCATCACACTCAGTGACAGATGTCTAGATGCGATACACTCAAATTTAAAAGGAGCTGCTCAGTCTCACATATACCTGTGAAAGATTTCCATCAGTTTGTGTCAGGACAAGAAATCAGTGTAGAGACTGTCCATAAGCCTTGATTGCATTAATCCAAAAGCCATTAAATGAATGTCCACTTACAATACAAAGAATGATGATTAGGCTGCAACGCTACACACTGAATGTGGTGTACACTCTGAATAAGCTAATGTACACAGTAGACACTTGTCTAGAGCTGTTGACACAAGAGATCCAACAAACACCAAAATAGATGAAGACGTGAATGCCTTCGTAGACATGATCACAAGTGCATTACCCATATCAGATGCAAAAATGGAGCTCATAAAGTCAGAGACAAAGATGAAACACTGAGACAACTGAGAAAAAACATTTTGGATGGATGGCCCAACATGAAGCAAGACTGCTCATCTGACGTTGAAGAGTACTGGAACTGCTGGGCAGAACAAAGGAAGCAAAATCCTTATCTCAAAGAATCTGAGAAAAGATTCTAAAAAGGATCCATGAATTTCATATCAGATACAGGAAGAGATTCAATGATCATGTTCATGTGGAGATTCATACCTATCTCTGGAACTATTGTGTTTCACTCTGTGTCATTTCCCTGGATAATGTATCAGTTCACAGAATACTGGTACGCACACCCTCTTGACTAGGGTTAAGTTTTCACATGTTTTGTCATCCAGCAGTGATTCATATCTATCTGGGACAACTGTGAACCTAAGGTGGTGCTTTTTATCTTTAACTTTCACCTTGAATTTACATATAACATTTGTGCCGATGCTCTGTCCAATGCAGTCTTTGAGCTGAACAGGATTAGCATGGATGAATGACTTTATCTTCATTGCCCTGATGTCATGCTCACCAATCAAATTATCTTTTGCCCCTATGTCCAGCTTGAAAGGAATATTTGTTCCATTTGAATGCAATGACACAGTCCACTTGTCCTGCTCAACTCTGTTCATGCTTGGCTGTTCAGTGCCTGTTGGTTTATAATCTTCCTGCACCCCCAAGCCAATGAAAAGTGTATCACTGAGAGCAGTTTCTTCTATAATGTATACAATTTCACTTCTGTTTGTTTCACTTTGGAAAAACATTGTCTTGCATAATAATTCTGCCCTTTGCACTTATTACAGACTTTTCCATAGACTGGGGATCGTTTTGGTGCTTGTTTAGTGCCGCATCATTTACAATTGAATGTCCCTCCATCTTTTTGTTGTTTCCTATATCACGTTTTTTGTTTATGTGTGCGTCCAGACACCGTGGTTATGAGTATGGCTTTATTTTCACTGGGATCTGCGGTCTCACTGAACCTTTATGCTTGTTGCAGAGCTAATTCACTGGTGTGGCTTATCTTCACAACTCCAGCTAAGGTAAACTCTGTTTCTCGCAGCAACCCCTCTCTCACTTTCTTATCAATAATCACAAACTCAATTTGATCATGGATCATTGAATCTTGTAGCGATCCAAAATTGCATGTTCTTGCTTTTAATTTCAACTCTCTCCCTGCAGTTGCATGCATGAGCGAAACATGTTTCTCTTGAACATTTCATTTTTCTTTGATGAGCAATCTGTTCATCAAACATCTCAAAGACCTTGTTGAACTTGCCCTGATCTTCTGCCTTGGCAAAAACAAATGTATTGAAAACTTCTAGAGCTTGAAGTCCCCCCATGGTAAGTAGCAGGGCAATTTTACATGCACCAGGTCTGCTATCATGTCCAATGGCTTGCAGGTGCAGCACAAATCTTTATTTGAACAGTCTCCACTCATGGTTGATATTTCAAGTCCAATTTACTGCATCAGGAGTCTTCACACTTTCCATCCTCTGCTGTTAATTATTCATGCACAATCCTGGTATTTTTTCATGACTATGCACACTGCACACTTTCAATACTATGTGATGTTCCTTTCATTGTAATAAAGAAACATTGGTTTTTTTAAAACAACTAAACTTTATTAGTCATAGACTCATTCGTGAAGGCATCCATCTTGAATCCCACTGAGTTGCAACAAACTAGTCTCTGACTCCCTCTAGTGGTCAGGAGGATAACTAGCATTCTATCATTGTGTGTGTGTGTGTGTGTGTGTGTGTGTGTGTGTGTGTGTGTGTGTGTGTGTGTGTGTGTGTGTGTGTGTGTGTGTGTGTGTGTGCGTGTGTGTGTGTGTGAGAGAGACAAACTACAAAAAAAGCCAGAGAAAGGGAACAAGATGAATTAAGAGAATGGTGGATAAATGAAAAGGAGATACAGGGTTATAACATCACTGAGAAAGAATGGAAGAGAAAATTGGTACATATAGAGGGTTAGAAAGGTAAAAGTAGAGAGACAAAGGAACAGCTAAGGCAGCGAGAAGATTTTGGAGTTAAAACCACTATGACCAGGCAAGATATGTGGTGGAAAGTGTGCTGACTCACTGCATCATGGCTAGGTATGGGAGCACCAATACCTCCAAGCAGAAAATACTGCAAAAGATAGTAGACTCAGCCCAATACATCAGAGGCAAAACTCTCCCCACAAATGAGCATATCTATATGGAACATTGCCATTGGAGATCTTCAATTATCAAGGATTTTCTCCACCAGGCCAATCTCTGTTCTCATTGCTACTATCAGAAAGGAGGTACAAGTGCCACAGGACTTGTGCCGCATAGTACAGCTTGAGTTATTACCTACAAATTTCAGACTCTGAACAATAACTATACTCATTTAGAGACTCATTTAAGGATTCTTATGCTCATTATTTATTACAGTATATTTATATCCATATTTACATAGTTTGTTCATAGTTTACAATTATGGATATAGAAATCGCTAAGGCTGGCAGAAAAAAATAATTTCAGGGTTATATGTGATGTCATTATATACACTGACACTAAATTTGAACTTTGAAAATATAGAGCCAGAGAGGGATGACTGAAAGAAACAACAAATAGAGAAGCGGAGAGGACAAGAAAAGTTAAAGGAAAAATATAAATAGAGAAAGGGATAAAAAAAGAGGGAGATGGTTTTATAGCAAGAGTGGAACAGGCATTGAACCAGGCAGAGTGATGGCGAGTGTGAAATAAAAGAACCATTGCAGAGCAATATGTTAATTTACCAATTAATGCAGCTTTCATTTTTTGTCAAAGATATTCCCACTTGAAAAGAAGTGATGATCACTGAAGGAAGATCAAGAATTACTCTTAAAAATGAGCGAGAAAAATTATGCAGCTGGTTGAAAACTAGTCTTTTTTTTAATTGACCAGTAAATATTCAGGTTGAAGTGGAAGCACAACCCAAAAACCATCCCCAGTTAATTCTGATGAAAGTATTTTAATTAAACAGGAAAGACCTACTTAAAATCGTCCCAGACTTGATTTTACTTTTTTTTTGTTTAAGATAGGTAAGGTTAAATATAAAAATGAATCTACTAAATAGAACCATGCTCAAAAATAAATTTTTGTTTTTGGAATTAACCTAAAATTAACTCTAAATTATATGTTTTCACCTAATATCACCACTAGTGGGAGATATTACCTTTGTGAAAAGAAATTGGTCTCTGATTTCCATGGAGCAATTTATTATATTGAAGCAATGTTGATTCTTGAAATTCAGTCAAAAACAAAATTGCCTGGAGATATTGCTTACCATTTAATGCAAATTATGCAACATGTAAAATACAGAATGAAAATAGACCAAACCTGTTTATAGAATTTTAAGAAATGCAACCTGGAAACAGGTCTGGGTCTGCACCAACCATTAATAACCCATTAAAGACTTATCTTCCATTAATCACATTCTTCCTTGTCGCTACATCAATCCCATTCTCTGACTGATATCCTTTTTTTGCAATCTTCTTATTCAGGTCTGCATTCAGCTTGTCATATGGATGTTTCACATCCTTTTAATTTATTGATGGGATGTAGACAACACTAGCAACACCAGCATTTATTGTTCATCCCTTGTTGTCCCTGGTGAAGACAGTTGAGATATTGTTTGCTCTGGAGTCATATATAAATGGCACAAGAGTAGTGAACCAAACAGTGCTTACAAGAATGCATGGTCACCAGTATGTGATAACCTTTCATATTTAAAATTTCAAGGTTTGTTTACTTACTCAAATTTAAATTCCTTTGTTGCATTAAGGGGTACAAACTCACATCTCTGGCCCAGTACTCCCATTTCAACACTCAGATGCTCCGCCACGTTTGGGTCTCCCAAGAAAGCCGCATGCATCCTATGCTTGCCATGCTCAGCCTCTCTCTCTCAGGGACAAGACTCCCCTCCCTTTGGCTGTGAGTCCTAGCACCAAAGAGCAACTTCCCATTTTTTTTGTTGCTGGCTTGAACTTTAATGAATCAGGATCTGGAGTTTTGTTTGTGGTGAGGAAGTGTTATTGCACACTTTGGTGCCATTCAAAGATAATCAGAAATTAATTTTTAAAACTCAGATTTAGATGTAATGTCACATATACCAAGACACAGTGAAAAAGCCTAGTTTTGAGGTTTAACAAGCATTGCTAAAAATCGCCATGCTCCGACACTATCTTGGTTATAAAAATCCACAGAAAATCACGTGGTAATAACAAAGTACCAAGATCATTCTTGACAATGGTCAAGCTGTGTTTGTTGCATTTTATCAGGCAAATCAGATTCATTCACAGTGGTTTCCTACCATTCCAAGAGCTGCATACATCAGTCTAGATCAAGCTAGATTATGAACAAGAATAAGTGCAGGAGAACACTTAAAACAGAATTCAGGATGGCAATAACCCAACAGGCAGGGTTAAAAAAAATCCCAGAGATTCCACAGTTGGTGTTTGGGAGAGAATCGGTTCCCTTTCAGCCTGCCCATCTTCGGGTGAGATTTTAAAATGAATATTTCTCATCGGTCTTTATTGTGGAATAGATCATGGAAGCTAAGGAATTGCTGCAAATGAACTTTGATGTCTTAAACTATGGTAATTACTCAGGAGGAGGTGTTGATGGAAAATTAAGGTGGATAAAACTCAAGGCTGTATGGTGCATCCTTGAATCTTGTGGGAACCCAGGGGGAAAAAAACATCCCATGGCCCCTTATATGCATCATCTTTGTCCACAGATGAAGTACTGCAAGAATCTGACTAATGTTATTTAATCAAGGCAGAATAGATATCAGGGAACAACAATAGGACAGTAAGATAGACGTCAGTTGTGTGTGAAAGTTGCTGGAGAGTTATCTGAGAGATAGGCTATACCAGCATTTAGATAGGCAGGGATTGATTATACTGCACCTTGACAGCATAGTTTTCTATGTGGGGAATAGTGTCTCATGAATCTGATTTTATTTTTTGAAGAGGTGACCAAGAGGATTGATGTGGTAGTCATTGTCTATATGGACTTTATCAAGCCCTTGATAAATAGTCTGGAAGGTTATATCACAAAAAATCCAAAGTGAGATAGCCAATTGAATATAAAACTGGTTTGGTGGAAGGAATCAAAGGATAATAGTGAGGGATGCTTTTCTGATTGGAGACCTGTGACTAGGGGTGTGTCACAAGGGAAGAGCTGGATCCACTCTTTGGTATCCATATTAATGATTTCAAAGTTCAGATTTATTGTCAGAGTATATTCAGGACATCACATACAACCCTGAGATTCTTTTTCCTGCAGGCGAGGCAGAATTACCACTTTTTGGAAGGGCAAAAAAAAAAACTCAAGAAAAGATATATGTATAAAAAAGAAAAATGTAAACAAAGAAGGAAGTGCAAACAAACTGACTGTGCAAAACAGAAAATAAATATTTAATAATAAATAATGTGCAAAACAAGAGTCCTTAAGTGAGTCTTTGATTGAGTTTGTTGTTTAAAAGTCTGATGGTGGAGCAATAGCAACTTTTCCTGAACCTAGTGGTATATGTCTTGTGACATATATACCTCTTTCCTATGGCAACAATTAGAACAGAGCATGTTGTGGGTGGTGCGGATTTTTTGGGGGAAATAGTTTTGATTTTTTTCAAAAATATTCAATACCACAATATATTAATTTTTTTCTTATAAATAACAAAACCAAAACAGTTGCTCCCTCCATCTCCCTCTCCATACATACAGATCTGCAAACCATCAGAGCTTATATATCTTTTAAATATATAGAATACAATTAGGGTAATAACATTTAGATATGTATAATATTAATATTTATAGCTTTTTTATTATTGTATCTGGGCCCCTATGTGGTCCAGGTATGGCTGCAAGATCTTTATAAAAGTGTCATATTTATTCTTTAAGTTATATGTGATTCTTTTTTCCATAGGTATACAGTTGTTCATTTCTGCAGTCCATCGTGCTATAAGTAGAGGGGAGTCGGACTTCCAAGTGGCCTCAATACATTCGTGCTATGTTTATAAATGAGAATTGATATTTATTCAATTTGTTGCTTATTTCCATGAATTACCTAGTAAGAATAGCTCCGGGTCACCCGTGAAGGCCACTCCTGTCATCCTGGTTAATTTTTCTGTGAAGTCTTACCAAATTGCCATCACTTTCACGCATGACCACATTGCATGTAGAAAAGCCCCACATCTGAAACACACCTCTGATATTTCAACTTCTGATCTATGAAATTTCTGTGGGGTAAGATATAATTGGTGTAAAAATTATATTTAACCAATCCATATCTTGCATTTATAATTGATATCACACCGTCCTTACACCAATCTGACCAACTTCTTTCTGAAATCACCTCTCCCACGTTTGACTCCCATCTTTCCCTTGACCCTGATTTTTCACTTTTGCTCTGGAGAGTGTAATATATTTTTGTTATAAATTTGGGTGTATTCCCCATCCAGACCATTTTACTAATTTCAGGTGGGGTCAACGTTGATCCCCATCTTTCTCTTAAGAATGATCTAAGCTGGAGAAAACAAAAGAAGGTACTCATTGGACACTCCGTATTTGTGTTTTAGTTGTTTGAAGGACATAAGAGTTCCTTCTGTGTAACAGTCTTTAATATATCATATGCTTTTATCACACTACAAATTTATTTTTTATTGCCTATGCTCATAGGCAGTAACACATTTTTTCACAATGGTGCTTTTATTGATATCCCTACTTTTTTTCTTATACATTCATTAATTTCTTGCCATGTTCTGATCTTATGTATTAGTATGGGATGTTCTGTCTTTTTTTCTAGAAATTTGACAATCCATTTATAAATAAAATCCTTTGCCTCCCCCTCCCCCATTGAGTGCATTCCCATCTTCCTCAGAGAAGGCTGTGAAATCTAGCCTGTTCAGCTAGGTATTTTTTTTAAATCTGGAAGTCTAAATCCTCCCAGCCCATAGTCCCAAGTCAGTTTTTCCAGTGTAATTCTTGCCTTATTATTCCATAAGAACTGTCTAATAAGATTGTTCAATAATTTAAAGAAATTTTTAGGTAAACGAATAAGCAGTGATTAAAAAAGATACTGCAGTCTTGGCATTACTTTCATTTTGACACAATTAACCCTTCCCACTAGAGTAATCGGTAAGTCTCTCCATTTCTGCAAAAGAGGAACAAAATTTAGGGTGGTGTGGATCTTTACTGATTGCTTCTTCCCTCTAACAGCAATGTTCCATATAGATTTTTTCAATGGTGTGTTTTACCTGTGATATACCGAGATGTGTCCATTACCTTTTGCAGGGCTTTATATTTAGACTCGGCTGCACCATTTCATCAGATGCAAGGATCAACAACAAGATAGACAACAGACTCGCCAAGGCAAATAGCGCCTTTGGAAGACTACACAAAAGAGTCTGGAAAAACAACCAACTGAAAAACCTCACAAAGATTAGCGTATACAGAACCGTTGTCATACCCACATTCCTGTTTGGCTCCGAATCATGGGTCCTTTACCGGCATCACCTATGGCTCCTAGAACGCTTCCACCAGCGTTGTCTCTGCTCCATCCTCAATATTCATTGGAGCGACTTCATCTCCAACATCGAAGTACTTGAGCTGGCAGAGGCCGACAGCATCGAATCCACGCTGCTGAAGATCAAACTGCGCTGGGTAGGTCAGGTCTCCAGAATGGAGGACCATCGCCTTCCCAAGATCGTATTATATGGCAAGCTCTCCACTGGCCACCGAGACAGAGATGCACTAAAGAAGAGGTACAAGGACTGCCTAAAGAAAGCTCTTGGTGCCTGCCACATTGACCATCGCCAGTGGGCTGATATCGCCTCAAACCGTGCATCTTGGCGCCTCACAGTTCGGTGGGCAGCAACCTCTTTTGAAGAAGACCGCAGAGCCCACCTCACTGTCAAAACACCCAACCCCAACCAACCAATTTTCCCTTGCAAGTGCTGCAACCGTGTCTGCCTGTCCCACATCAGACTTGTCAGCCACAAACGAGCCTGCAGCTGACGTGGACATTACCCCTCCATAAATCTTCGTCCACGAAGCCAAGCCAAAGAAAGAATATTTAGACTAGGCCATGATGCAGCCAGGCAGCACACTTTCCATGACATATCTGAAGAAGTTTGCCAATGTTTTTGATGTCATACAAACCTCAATAAACTCTGAGAAAGCAAAGGCATTGACATGGTTTCTTCATGATGACATTCGTGCATTGGGTCCAGGAAAGTCCTTCGAAATGGTGACTCTCAGGAATTTAAATTTGCTCACCCTCTTCTGCTCTAATTCCCCAATGGGTCATACATCTCTGGTTTTCCTCTCCTAAAGTCCACAATTAGGTCTTTGGTTTTGGTGACATTGAATGCTAGGTTGTTGTTGGTACATCATTCAGTCAAGTTTTAAATCTCCCTCCTGTATGCTGACTCATTGCCCTCCTTTTATGTAACTCACTACTGAGATAGTGTCAGCAAATTTGTAGATGGTCATATTGAGCCACACAGTCATAGGGGTAAAGTGAGCAAAGCAGGGGGCTACGAACAGCCCTGTGGTGCTCCGGTAGTGATGGTGATTGTGGAGCAGATGTTCTAACCAATCCTCATTGGTTAGTGTTTGGAAGTGGGGAACATTGGAGTGTTGAAGTCCAGATCTTGGAGTTTTGAGGGGATGGTGGTGTTGAATGCCAAACTGTAGTCGATGAAGAGCATCCTGATGTATGTGTCTTTGCAGTCCCAGGTGTTCCAGGGCTTTGTGTAAAACCAGTGAATGGCATCTGTCATAGACTTTTTGCTATGATAGACAAATTGGAACCGATCCATGTTGCCACTCAAACAGGAGCTGATGTGCTTCAACACCAGCCTCTCAAAATCCTTCATTTAATTATATTAGATGACAATGTAATTAACATAGTAAATTTGCCAGTGTCATAAAAGTATGTGCTATCATGGACCATGAAGAAGGATACTCAAGTTTACAAAAGTATCTAGAACAGTTGGAAACTTGGGTTGACCAGAACAGGAGTCAACCAGAACAGGAGTGGTACAGAAAATGGTAAAACCCAGAAGAGTGGAGTGAAAGACTGCAGATGCAGTTATTGTAGTAAAAGCACAATGCTGGAAAAACTCAGCAGGTCACACTGCATACTTTATAGAGCAAAGATAAAGATACATGAACAACGTTTCGAGCCTAAGCACTTCATCTAGGTATGAGAAAAATGTAAGTAGGTGCCTGAATAAAATGGTGTGAGTGAGGTGCAGGGGAAGGAGCAAAGACCCACAAGCAGGAGGTAATAGGTGTGTAGGGAATGGAGGGCAGAAGAGAAAAAAGGAGAGGGGGTATATATGAATGGAGAGGGAAGTGGGTGAAGAGCTGGAGGAAAGCAGACAGGGAAGAAAGGGAGAATGGGGAATGGTCTACCAGAAACCAGACAAGTCGATGTTAATGCCAACTAGTTGGAGAGTGTCCAACCATAATGCTAGGTGTTGCTCCTCCTATTTATGGATGGCCTTGGTTTGACAGTGTATGAGGCCATAGACAGACATGTCAGCATGGGAGTGGAGTGCAGTATTGAAATGGTTGGGGACTGAGTGATCCCTGTCAATGATGCTTCCAGTCTCTCCAATATACCAAAAGCCACCAAGGGAGTACCAGATACAGTAGATGATTTTACAGTAAAGTGTTGTTTCACCTGAAAGGATGCTTGGGACTCTGACTGGTGGAGAGGGAGGAGATGTGGGTGCAACTGTGGCACTTCCTTTGGTTACAGGGGAAAGTGCCAAGAAGGCAATTAGTGGGAACCCAGAAGAGAGTTGTAGAAGACGGAGACCTAGAAGTATAGGTGAATAGATTCCTGAATGTGTCAACTCAGGTGGAGAGGGTAGCAAAGAAGTAATTTAGCAAAAATGCCTTCACAGGGCAGGAAAATTAGTACAAAAATTGGAACCTTATGATACAGCTGTATAAGTTGTTGGTGACACCAATTTTTTAGTACCACACTTTTAGCACAGTTATGACTGCACAACTATCAGAAGGGTTTCATTAAGTTGGAAAGGGTGCAGAGAGATTAACCAAGATGTTATAGGATGTGAGGGCTTTGCAATGATAGTGATAACGGTGGCAATGCAATTAGCAATGCCTTAAGATTTAGAGCTCTGTTTGATTATATTTGGCTGCCAGCAGCGGCTGACTTAGGGCAGGAGTCTGAAGTATGTTAGATCTATAATGGAGGCTTGCAGCCTCATGGCATGCCTCATGGTACTGTTTATAACAACTTTAAAGTAAAGAACCTTTTTCCTTCATCCATGTGTTGTCTAAGAACTTACACATAAGAATACAAGATGGAACATAGTGTCAGAAGTGGGATGAAGGAAATTAAAAGGAAATACTTGCAAAGAAAAATATCTAAAGTCAGCAACTGATCAGCGAAGAGAAGATAACGAAGTGAAAAATGGAAGAATTACATCCACCAGTGAAACTTCAGCTGAAAGGTAATGTGGCTGAAAATTGGAACAGATTTTAAATAGCAATTTTGATTGTATTTAGTGGCAGTCAGAGCTGATGAAAAAAATTATAAAGTGAAAGTGTCAGTTTTCTTACATGTCATGGGTGATGAAGCCATGGAGGTGTATAATAACTTCACATTTGCTGCTGAAGGAGACAAAATGAAACTGGAAAAAATAATGGAACCGTTTGAGTCATACTGCATACCTAAATGTAATGTGACATTTGAGAGGCACAGATTTTTCACATGTGTACAGAAAATGGAGAAAGTATTGATCAATATGAGACTGAATTGAGAAACAGAGGCAAAACATGTGAATTTGGTGGACTCATCGACTCGCTGATAAAAGATAATAGTCTAAGGGAAAGACTGCTAAGAGAGCAAAATCAAGACCTGGAAAAAGCCATAGCACTCTATAGGGCTATGGAAACTGTAAATGCTCAAGCAAAAGAGCTGTTCAGTGAAACTGGCTGCAACGTGGATGCAGTGAGCAACAATGAACATAAACCATTTAACAAAAAGAGTGCCAAAGTGGAAAGAGAGGCGTGGCCAGTGAACAAAAATGAAAGGGACAATCAAAAGCCATGTCGTCGATGTGGTACACAACACCTACCAAAAAAGTGTCCGGCATATGATAAAACATGCAATATATGCAACGAAAACAACCATTATGCCCATTGCTGAAGGAACCAAGTGCAACAAAGCAAGGTTCATGCAGTAGATGAAAGGAAGATAGAGGAATTCTATGTAGATGTTGTGACTGAAAACAAGAAAGAAAACAGAGACTGGATGCTGAGATTAGAAGTGAATGACATATACATTTCAGTTAAATTGGATACTGGAGTACAAATTAAAGTAATAGCAGAGACTGATATTAAGAAGATTAGACCAAGACCAAAGATGTATGGTACAAAAGTGAAGGTGACAGGATATTCAGGTACCGAGATACCAGTGCAAGAAGAATGCATGGTCAAAGTGAAACACAAGGACAAAGAGCACATGCTAGCATTCATCATGGTACCAAAGGATGTACAGGCCACACTAGGTTTAATAGCCTGTGAGAAACTGAACCTGGTAAAAAGAGTCCTTGTTGTGATAAGTGAAGGAGAGACAGTCTATGATAAACTCATGAAGGAGTACAATGACCTATTTCAGAGTCTAGGCTGCCTTCCAAGATAACACACAATCAGAGAGGATAAGCATGTGCCATTGATAATACATCCATGCAGAAAAGTTCCATTTGTTCTTCAAAAGCAACTAAAAACAGAGTTGGACTGTATGGAAAGCCTGAACGTGATTCAGAAGATAGATGAGCCAACGGAGTGGGTGAATTCACTCATTGTTGTGGACAAAAATAGTGGAAAGCTTAGAATTTGCCTGGATCCAAGAGATCTAAACAGTGCAATAAAGAGAGAATACTTTAAGCTTCTGACACATGAGAAATCATGTCACAGTTTGCAAATGCAAAGTTTTTCAGCAAATTAGATGCATCATCAGGATTTTGGCAGTTAAAAATGGATAAAACAAGTTCAAGTCTGTGCATGTTCAATAGTCCATTTGGCAGACACAGATTCCTAAGTTACCATTCGGAATTGCCTCAGGTCCTGAGGTGTATAACAAAACTATCCATATGATCTATGAGCACCTGGATGGAGTTGATACCTCAATAGTATGGGGAACTATGAGAATGGAGCATGATGAGGGACTAAGGAAGGCGCTGGAAGCAACAAGGAAAGCAAACCTAAAGCTGAATAGAGAGAAATGGCAGCTCGGGGTGATGGAACTAACATTTGTAGGAGATATTATTGGCAGTGAGGGCATCAGACCAGATCCCAGAAAGGTGTCCACCATTGGGAACATGCCAAGATCACAATATAAAAAGGACGTACAGAAGTTTAATGGAATGGTCAACTATATGGGTAAATTCATATCCAACCTCTCAGAAAAGATGGCTCTTTGAAAAGAATATTGAATGGGATTGGAATCATGAACATGAAAAGTCATGGAGCGAACTAAAGAAACTGCTCACAGATGAACCAGTTCTGAGGTTTTACAATCCAGCAAGACCCATCAAAATATCTTCAGAAGCATCACATAGTGGGCTTGGTGCAGTTCTTATGTATGGTTTTATGGAAAAATGGTTTTATGGAAAAATCAGTACAGACAATAAAAAGACTGATGAACAAGGCAAAAGACAGTAGAGCAGACTTCTACCAGTGCATGCTTGTATACTGCACAACACCGCTCGTGTGATATGTCACCAGCACAACTCCTTATGGGATGTAGGCTAAGATCAAATCTACCCATTCAGGAGAACCTCCTAAAAACAAAAGAAGGGGAGAAAGTGAGGAAGTTCAAAGAACAACAGAAAGAAAAGTAAAAGTATTATTTTGACAGAGGAACAAAAAAACTACTGGAACTCTACACTGGTGACCATGTAAGGCTAAAAGACCAAACAAACTTATGGACTCAGGAGGGAACTGTCCTTAGTGAAGTCCAACCAAGATCATACACCATTCAGACAGATGAAGGTGCTGTTCTGTGAAGAAATCTTTGAAATCTTCAAATGGGACCACCACAGTAGATGGATAGACAGAAACAGTTGAACAACCTGAATGCACATCTGAGAAAACAACTCAGATTCAAGGATAATCAATTAGGAGATCGTCAAGACACGTGAATCCTCCTAAGAGACTTATTGAGCAAATTTAAAGACTCCTGCTATGGAATGAAGTAGTGCTATCTTATTCGCTCTTCAAGTTTTAGTGTATGTAAATGTGAACACACAGAACAAGTTTTGAAAATTTTAACAATGTTGATAATAATGAAAATGTAAGTTCCTGATGTTAAAGTTAAAATTGCAGAGTTATACAAAGAAAACATGTTAGTTAAAAGTAAACTATTTTTGTTTTAAGAAAGGGAGATTTAATGATGGTGATCATGGTTGCAACGCAACTAGCAATGCCTTAAGGATTATAGCTCCCGTTTGATTAGACTTGGCTGCCAGCAGGGGCTGACACAGAGCAGGAGACTGCAATATGTTAGATCTGTAATGGAGGCTTGAAGCCTCTTGGTGCTGTTTACAATAACTTTAAAGTTAAAAACCTTTTCCTTCATTCATGTGTTGTCTAAGAACTCACATATATGAACACAAGATGAAACAGGCTTGTTATATAGAGAGGTTGGATAGGCTGGATCTTTATTCCCTGCAGAGTAGGCTAATTAGTGAACTTATAGAACCATACAAAATCATGAAGGACATAGAGAAGATGAATATTCCCATTCTTATGTTATTTAAATCAGGAACTAGAGGGCATATTTTTAACATTAACCAGGGCATTAATGGTTATGGGGAGAAGGTCAGGCACTGGGGCTCTGAGAAAACAGATCAGCTCATAATTAAATGGCGGGGCACACTCGATAGGCTGAATAGCTTATTTCTTCTCCTATGTCTTGTTGTCTTATGGTCTTAACATGAGAGGAGAAAGATTTCAGAGGGACTTAAGGGACAACTTTTTGACTCAGGATAATCAGTATCTGGAATGAGCTGCCTGAGAGAGCAGGTACATTTCTAATGTTCATGCCACTGCAAAAATTAGATGTTAGCACACAAAGGAGATTTTGGCTTAAACCCAACATTGAATCAGGAAATTGACCGAAATGAAACAAAACCCCATTAAATTTAGAACATGAAAAACAGATCACTTTATAATAGATGTCTCCTTAACAATGTAAATGACATGAGTGTTCATGTTAGCACCATTTATTACTCAAACAAAGCTCAGGATCCCTTCTCAGAGTGCAGAGTTTACTGGCAAGTATTCACTTCTACACTTTCTATTCATAATTTATTGGATTAATAAAGAGATGTAGAAGTTCTAAATAAATGAACAACCAAAACATTATAATTATAAATTTGAAGTTGCAACTGTTCTTTTAAAATGAATTTTGAAATGCATTTATTTGACGGTTAGATATTTACAGAAATATTTCATTGATTATGAAATTACTAGAGTATGAGCAAAACAATTATGGCCGTAAGAACTTTAAATGTTTGACTTCTTTTAAAACTTTAGTTCACTACCTTATAGAACAAGGTATCACTTACCAACTGTAAGATAGTTGACATTTGATAGTTTTACGAGCCCAGAGGACCCCAAAACCCAGCAGCAATAGATATTCACCAAGACAAATGGTTACTTAAACAAAGTTGTTTTTAATTATCTTTAAACATGAAAACGAATCACACTTTAACTTATCACTATTGACTTAACTAACCTAACTTAAACCCCTTCTAATTCTAAGTGCATGTGTATGTAATGTGTGTGTAAGTTCAGAAAATTTCTTTGGTTCACAGTCCAATCTCATTTCTCATTTCTTCAAGTTCAATGGTTGCAGGTAATTCTTATACTGTGCACAGAATCTAACATTTATGAAGTTCACCATGTGAGATAGCTGTTATTAAAGGAGGGATAAAATTGACCTGAATGAGGTGCAATGAGACATTATCAGTTTGGGTGTTGATAGAATAAGCCAACTTCTGTAATAAAATTTCTCACCACAGCAGGCACCAACCAGTGGAGAGAGTCAAACCAAGCTAATGAAGCCAAGCCAAGCCAACCTTGATCTTGGACTAAAACTATTCTCAATGGCAACCTTCTTGGGGGCTATTTATGTGACCACAACTGTTTGTCTTCATCCAGCACAATGAGAATAGCGACCTTGCAAAAAGCCATGATCACAAAATCAAAAGAAATCAAAAGGAAGTTTCAAAAGTGCTAATTCTGTAAGTGGTAAAATTTAATTTATAGGCATGGAACATGTATTAATTGTTGGATGGAAGGGTGTACAACAAGCATGGTATTAGATTTGGTCTGTGAAAGTTACATTTTCTGCTCTGCAAGTTGATGATATTGTGATTAAAAAGGCTCTTCTGAATTGTTGATTATTGACCATGTTAATTTCCTCCACATAATTTTACAGTCCACTTGTAATGTATTTATTGAGATTAATTATAAACATTCAAATATTGTGTTCTAGAGCTAATCCTCAGGTCAGTTCCGAGGTTGAAGGTCTTCGAGTGGGGGAAGACTAGATTTGAAGAAATGAGAAGGGATTTGCAGAAAATTATATGGGCTGATCTTTTTTCTGGAAAGGATATAGAGGAGATTTGGAGGGTATTTAAAGAAGAGATATTGAGAGTACAGGATCTTTACGTGCCAGTCAGATCGAAAGGCAAAGCCAAAAGTTCAAGGGAACCATGGTTTTCTGAAAAAATTAGGAAGTTGGTTCAGGATAAGAGGGGGGCATATGCTAAATTTAAGAAGCAAAAAATGGTTAAGATTATTATATAGATTGCAGAAAAAAACTTAAGGAAATTAGAAAGGCAAAAAGGAGGTATGAGGTGTCAATAGCTGATAAGGTAAAAGTGAATCCTAAGGGTTTTTACAGATATGTGAATACTAAAAGGATGGTTAAGGATAGAATAGGACCCCTGGAAAATGAAAGCGGTGAATTGTGCGAAGAACTGTATCAGATGGGAGAGATATTAAATGATTTTTTTCTCATCTCCGTTCACGAATGAAAGGGACATTGGACTATGTGAGGCAAATGGCTTAGTTATGGAAAAGATAGGGATTAGTAAAGAGAGGGTTTTGGAGCTTCTAGGGTCAATAAAAGTGGATAAGTCTCCTGGTCCTGATGGGATTTTCCCCAGGACTTTAAGGGAGGTCAGGGAGCAAATAGCGGAGGCACTGTCAGTGATTTTTCAACGATCGCTGGAAGAGGGTGTGGTGCCACTGGATTGGAGGGTTGCTAATGTAGTTCTGTTGTTTAAAAAAGGTATGAGGTGTTGGCTAAGTAATTATAGGTCTGTAAGTTTGACTTCAGTGGTAGGGAAAGTTATGGAGGGTATTCTTAGAGATGGTGTGTATAAATATCTGGATAGGCAGGGATTGATGAGGAGCACCCAGCATGGGTTTGTGAAAGGGAAGTCATGTTTTACGAAACTTGTTGAGTTATTCGAAGAAATAACAAGAAAGGTGGATGAACATAGGGCAGTTGATATAGTATATCTGGATTTTAGCAAAGCTTTTGATAAGATTCCACATGAAATGTTAGTAAGGAAGGTTCAGTCATTAGGGATTAATAGAGAAATAGTAAGATGGGTTCAGAGGTGGCTGGAGGAGAGATAGCAGAGGGTTATGGTGGACAACTGTCTGTCAAGATGGAAGCCTGTGACGAGTGGCATGCCTCAAGGATCGGTGCTAGGTCCCCTGTTGTTCATAATTTATATTAATGATTTGGATGATGGGATGGTTAACTGGGTAAGTAAATACGCAGATGATACGAAAATAGGGGGAGTGGTGGATAGCGAGGAAAGTTTTCAGGGATTACAGAGGGATTTGGTTTGTCTGGAAAATTGGGCTGAAAGATGGCAGATGGAATTTAATGCAGAGAAGTGTGAGGTGCTTCATTTTGACAAAAAAAAATTCAAAATAGGACATATAGTAAAAGGGAGGATGTTTGGGAATGCACAAGAACAAAGAGATCTTGGAGTTATGGTGCAGGGTTCCTTGAAGGTGGATTCCCATGTTGACATGTTGGTTAAGAAGGCATTTGGTATGTCAGTCTTCATAAATCATAGCATAGAGTATAGGAGCTGGGAAGTGATGCTGCGACTGTTTAAGGCATTGGTGAGGCCAGGTTTGGAGTATTGTGTTCAATTCTGGTCTCCAAATTATAGGAAGGATATAGATAAGGTGGAGAGGGTGCAGAGAAGATTTACCAGGATGTTGCCTGTCTTAAAATACCTAGAGTACAGAGAAAGGACTTTATTCATTGGAACGTAGATGATTGAGAGGGGATTTGATAGAGGTGTTTAAAATTATGAAGGGAATAGATAGACTAGATGCAAGTAGACTCTTCCCCCTGAGAGCAGGGGAGGTTGAAACAAGAGGACACAAGTTGAGGGTAAGGGGGCAAAATTTTAGGAGAAACATTAGAGGATGCTTCTTCACTCAGAGAGTGGTGGCTGAACGGAATAATCTTCCAGAGGAAATAGTTGAGGCAGAGTCAATTTTTTCATTTAAGAGGAGGCTGGATATATTTATGGGAAAGAGGGGGTTAGAGGGTTATGGGCGGAGAATAGGCAGGGGAGCGAGCAGAGTTGATTGAGTAAACTGGCGTGGACTTGTAGGGCCAAGATGGTCTGTTTCCATGCCATAAACTCTTATATGGTTATATGGTTATCAAAGATCTCCATTAATCGTAATAGCCCAAATGAAATGGTTGCCACTAATAAAATCTTCTTCTGTTTCTCATTATGTGGCTGATTTATTATCAAGTTTACAACTTCCTCTGCAACACTCTGAGCTTTCCTTCAATATTTCATTCCATGTAAAAAGGCAGAATGACCTTGAATTGTTAATTCAGTATTTATTCCTCACTAGAATTGTATGTCTGCTGGAGAATCACTGAAGATAGATACATAGATTCACATTTCTGGAGAAATTTCAGTGTTCAGAACACAGCTGACAATATTTTTCATGTAAATTCCACCAAGTTCAGCATTCCCATACATGCATAAACAAATGGAAGTCTTGAGCCTCTTGGCCAATTTGCCAGCCTTTTCTGAAATTGTACAAGGCATTGGTGAGGCCAAATTTGGAGTACTGTGTACAGTTTTGGTCACCAAATTATAGGAAAGATATAAACAAAATAGAGAGAGTGCAGAGAAGGTTCACGAGAATGTTGACAGGATTTCAGGGTCTGAGTTACAGGGAAAGGTTGTGCAGACTGGGGCTTTTTTCTCTGGAGCGTAGAAGATTGAGAGGGGACTTGATAGAGGTGTTTAAGATTTTAAAAGGGACAGAGTAAATGTGGATAGGCTTATTCAATTAAGAAAGGGGGAGATTCAAACTAGAGGACATGGTTTAAGATTGAAGGGGGAAAATTATAAGGGGAACATGAGGGGAAGTTTCTTTACGCAGAGGGTGGTGGGGATGTGGAATGAGCTTCCGGCAGACGTGGTCGAGGCGGGATCATTGGTTATATTTAAGGAAAGACTGGATCGTTACATGGATAAGAGGGGACTAGAGGGGTATGGACCGGGTGCTAGTCAGTAGGACTAGGAGGGTGGGGATTTGCTACGGCATGGACTAGTAGGGCCGAACTGGCCTGTTCTGTGCTGTAAGTGGTTATATGATTATATGGTTATATGAACAGTGCTCCAACTCCAGGCATTTCATGGATTCAGCAATTCCCCAGTACATAAAGTATCAATGGAAGTATAAAGTTTTCACAATCTTGGGGGATATATTTGCATTTTCAAATAGTTTTTAAACATAATTTGGCTTGAAGAGTTTAGTTCAGATTTATTTATTATTTTTTAAAGTCTTACTCGATCATTTTTAGTTTTTTTTAATTTTTAGGTTGCCAGATGCATTCAGAAGCTTACAAGATTTTTGATAGATTTGGTTGTGGCTTGGATTTTCCAATTGTACATTCACCAGATTTAGTTGATAATATTTTTCAATTGAATCTTCTTAGAAAGGATTAATTGGAATTATATATAATAGATTATTAAAATTACATCCAGTACTTCATGATAAGATTAAAAAGGCTTGGGAACTGGAACTTACAAGACCCTTTTCTGAGGATCTATGGGATAAGATCTTTAAACTGGTAAGTGCATCTATATGTGCCCAACATTCATTAATCCAATTCAAAGTGGTGCATCGTGATCACATGTCCAAAGATAAATTGGATAATGCTTTTTTAAATATTAACCCTATTTGTGACAGATGTAAATCTGAAATTGCTACATTGACACATATGTTTTGGTTTTGTTCATGCTTTTAGAAAACTATTGCAAAGGCATTTTTAATATCATTTCAACTACAAGTGGAGCTACCACCCAATCCAATAACTGCTCTTTTTGGGGTTATTGACCCAGACATAGTGAGTTTTTCTGTACCTGTTCAACAGGTTGTGGCTTTCTCTACATTGTTAGCTAGAAGAGCCATCCTGTACAAATGGAAAGACTCTAGACCTTCAACAGTGTTTCAGTTTTTCTCATATTATGTCTTGTCTAAGTTTAGAAAAAAATAGATACAGGTCTTTATCCCTTTAGCCATGATTCCGAAAGCCTTTCTAGAGAGATCGAGGAGAGAATGTGGCTCAGGCGGCAAGCGGGGAGAGAATAACAGCATGTCATGGGCGGGCGATTGGGGAGAGAGCAGCGCGCCGCCACAAACCCCCCCCCGGTCCAGTGCTGGTGCAACCTCCCCCTCACGCGACCCCCGCACTCAACTCACACTTGAAAATCCCATGTCGGTCAGCGTTGTTAATTAGTGGAACACGAGATAATGCTTATTTTATAAGTGCCACCAGGTAAAACAAAGTCCAGGGTCTCCAAATTGCAGAGTTTTAATGCGGGATCAATGGCCATCTTTATTACCCATAATCCCCCATGCAGTTGGAATTGCTCTGCATTTTCCAGAGCGGTTCCAACTGTGTGGAGGATTACAGGTAATGAAGACAGCCATTGCTCATTGAGCCAGCTTCAATGCAGCATTGCTCCATAAAAAAGTCTTATGTTTGGCGCGGATCTGTACTGCTGCCATTTTAATTCCATAATCCAGAATAATCTGAATACTGAGAAGTGTCCGGTCCCAAGGATTTTGGGTAAAAGGATAAGCATCTGTATCATGTATTTGATTGATCGGTGAAATTTCAAGATGCATGGTAACCTTTTATGTTTATTTTCATATGATGTAAATGTTTCTATTGTGATTAGATATATTTACTCTCTGTTGATACTATCTATAATTCCTGTTCATCAAAGTATAATCTCACTTTTGTCCAGAATTACTTTATACCTCAAGACCTTTCCATAATCCTCCAATGTGGTCCTCAGCCTGGCCAATGACCCCCCCCCCCACCCCGGATCTGGCAAATATACTAACATATCATCAGCGAAATGGATGATTTTGTGTTCCACCTGGCCCATTTTGAAACCTTTTGTGTCTGGATCTTGTCAAATGGCTTCTGCCAGTGGCTCAGTTTCCACTGGGAACAATGGACAACCCTGCCTACTGGACTTGCTCAAAGGAAACAATGGAAACCTCTTCCTATTTGTAATAATTTTGCTTGGGGTTTACGTTAAAGTGTCCTCATCCAATTAATAAATGTTTGACTCAATCCAAATTTCTCCAGTACCTACAACAAATAGTCCCATTCCAATCTCTCAAAGATCTTTTCCACATCCAAACTATGGCCACTCATAGATCACCCCCGACTTTGCCAGATGTACTACATTAAGCAATCTAGCTATGTTGTTTGCTGATTGTCACATTTCTACAAATATAGCTTGATGTGGATTCATTAGTTTCAGCAAATATTCTGCCAACCTATTGGCCAATGCTTTTGCAATGATTTTATAATCTGTGTTTAATAATGAGATGGGCCTATATGAGGCAGATCACTGTGATGTTTTCTGTGGAGAAAACATATTTTAGCTTTTTATTCACCAAATTCCTGCATTTTTCTATGTGCCTGCTCTTTGATAGTCCTTTTCCAGTTGAGCTATCTCCTGTGTTATGAACCCAGAGGACACCGGTAGGGTATGTATCTCTACCACTTGATCCACCACTTTCATAAGAAGGGGCATTGAACTCTTTATAAAATTCAATGGGAAGACCATCCTCCCCTGGTGATTTAGCAGCCTGGAAAGAGCTCAGGGTCTATATAATCTCCTCTTTAGAGGCAAGGGGCACTCGCCCCTTATCACTCTTCCTGAACCAAAGTTAGTAGTTCCAATGAATGCAAGAATTGATTTATTTTGGTAGGATTACCCCTGACTTAGATTTATATATTTCCTTATAAAGCCTTCCAAATGTTTCATTTATTTCTTTTGGTTTATATGAGGTCTTGCTTTACCCTGTTTAAATCACATTGATTGTTCTTGAGGCCTCTTCTGCCCTCACCTGCCAGGACAAGACTTTGTGAGCCCTCTCCCCTAGCTCATAATACTGCTGCTTAGATCTGTTTTGAGCCCAGAGGTCCCCAAAACCCAGCAGCAATAGAAATTCACCAAGACAAATGGTTACTTAAACAAAAGTTACTTATAATTATCTTTAAACATGAAAACAGAATCACACTTTAACTTATCACTATTGACTTAACTAACCTAACTTAACCCCCTTCTAATTCTAAGCGCACGTGTATGTTATGTGTGTGTAAGTTTAAAAAAGTTCTTTGACTCACAGTCCAATCTCACTTCTTACTCCTCCAACTTCACTGGTTGTAGGCAATTCCTATACTGTACACAGAATTTAACATTCATGAATTTCACCAGGCTTTGGTGCTTGTTACCATTCAGTAAGGTCCTTGTCGGTTTTCAGAGAGAGATTTGTTGCTCGTTGGACACCCACAACTGATCCCATTTGATCAGCCACTTCAGTGTCTTGCTGAAGGAACTTGCCCCATCAGGGTTTTCCAGATGATAACCTCTTTCTTTCAGGTCACCACAAAGTTCCTTTTTGTTTCGCTTATTTCAAGTGAAACATTATGCAGCCAGTCCTCTCCTTTTGTATGGACCACAAGGGCTTTGACCAGGCTAACCTAAGAACTCACAACCTGTCTTCAAAATGGGAGTCTCCCACAAGCTTCCCAGCTTGTCATGTTCGAGCTGAACTGTAGAACTGAATTCTCTCTCTCTCTCTCTCTCTCTCTCTCACACACACACACACACACACACACACACACACACACACACACACACACACACACACACACACACACACACACACACACACACACACACACACACACACACAGAGAAAAACCTGTTTGACTCTCTCTGCTTGCATGATCCTCATAGAACAGCAAACTGAACTCAGACAGCCTGCGGCTCTGGACCTAATCCTCTGAGTTCTTTCATTTGTTGCTTTTCAAAAACAACAATCCATTAGTGAAGTCCTTTGGACACTCTTCAAAGTTTTTGCAAAAGTACTTGGAGCCAGGCCTCTCTTTCTTGAGCAGAGCTCCATTATTTTAAATGAGATCTGTTTTGAAGTGTTTGTATGTGACCTACACTAAAAACCTGCCACAATTTATCTCTTTTAAAACATATCTATATACAATATAAAATATAATATAAACTGTCACACTTCGCCTCAAAAGGAATTTTAACGCTTGACTTTAAAATCACTAAAGAGATAATACACAATATATAACATGTTATAACAATGTATCTCAATGTTGAGAGTAAATATTTCTATACATGATCAATTTTAACATCTTGACAAACAATCTGCTGTCACATTATTTGTACCTCTGATATGATTAATTTGCAGATTATATTCTTGTAATATTAAACTCCACTTTAACAAACTTCTGTTTTTTTCTTCATTTTATTCAAAAACACCAGAGGTTTGTGCTCAGTAAATATCACAATTATCACAAATATTACAGTTATCACAAATATCACAATTATCACAAATATCACAAAAACACCAGAGGTTTGTGCTCAGTAAATGTTACAATTATCACAAATATCACAGTTATCACAAATATCACAATTATCACAAATATCACAAAAACACTAGAGGTTTGTGCTCAGTAAATGTCACAATTGGTTCATGAGAGGTTCCGAGATATACATCAAAATTCTGCAGAGCAAATATTATAGACATTTTCTTTGATAAACATTCAATTTTTTGGAAAAGTAGGCAACAAGATGGGCTAAATCATTAATCTCCTTCATGTGCCCCTTTTTAATACTCTTGGTATAACCAATTCTCTGGCCCCTTAAATAAGCCATCAATGTGTCCCATATTAGGAAGTTATCCTCAGTAGAGTGGCAGTTTGTCTCACAGAACAATCCTATCTGAGCTCTAACAAAGCTACAAAATTCCAATGTTCCCAAAAGCAATGTATTCATGCACCATCTATACATTGAGGCTTGCTTATTTGGCATTGTAATGGACAGAGTCAAGGGTGAATGGTCAGACAGTAGTCGAGCTGTGTACTACGTCTCCACTATCCTACCCTCCAATTGGGCTGATGGCAAAAATAAATCAATTCTGGTGTAGGAATAATGTTGTCTTGAGTAAAAGGAGTAGTCCCTTTCTCTTGGTTTCAGCCTTCTACAGACATCTATGAGATATAGGTCATACATAAAGGCTAGGGTAGACTTAGCCACTCTAACCCTTGTTATCTTCTTTGCTGATTTGTCGATGACTAGATCTAGACAAAAATTAAAATCCCCTCCAATTAAAATGTTCTCCCACCCACCATATACTTTCAAGAATATATCCTGTATAAATTTTTCATTGTCGAAGCTTGGGGCATAAATATTCATGTGTCTAGGGTTTTGTGTATATTTGACAATGATTCATCATGAATCTCTCTTCCTGGTTAGCAACCATTTCTCTGACCACCACTGGAACATTCTTCCCTATCAAGATAGCCTCTCCCCTGGCCCTGGAATTGAAGGAAAACATCACCACCTGGCCCACACACCATTCTTTAACTTTAAATACTTTTGCTTTGTAAGGTGGGTCTCCTGTGAAAACATTATATCCACCTGCAACATTTTTAGTTGTGCCAGGTCTTTTTATCACTTAATCGTTCTGTTTATCCCATTTTCATTAAAACTCACAAATTTTATTGACTTTTCTGTTATCCCAGGACTACTCCATTATATCTTTCCCCTTCCTTCTCATCCCCGATACTTAACCTCTATCTGTGTTCTCCGTTGATCCTTCTCTCAGATGACTGTGTTCCACACAGGATGTAAGCAAATGAACAAAACTTGTGAGTGTACACAATTCAAAGAAAAACGAAAAACACCCCAGAACTCCCGCCTCTTCTTTTCTCCCTCCCAGTTTACCTTTACCTCCCAGCCCTAATAAACAAGCTATTAGCAACCCCCCTGCCATTTTGAGACATGTACAATGCACTCATGTACCACTAATACCTCCCTCCCTTTCTTTGAGCTCCCCATGTTTATTCTTACTTCTAATATACATTCAACTTTAAACATAAACATTGTGAAAAAAAAACTACCCTCATTACCCTCATTCATCACAATTAAAATATTTACAGTCCATCTTTCCCCTGATTCCCTCTTTCACACTTACATTTGCATTTAATGTAAATGAAGCAGTGGCAGGGTTCTTACAAAGTCCATTGCCTCCCATGGATTCTTAAAAAACATTATTTCCTCTCCCACTCTTACTATCTTCAGCATTGCCAGGTGAAGGAGGGTAAACACGATTCCTTTTTGTTTAAGGCTCTTTTTAACCAGGTCAATTTTTTCCTGCATTTCAATAGCACCACACTTTTGTCTGTGTACAATAAAACCTTTCCTCCCTCATATTCCACTGGACCCCACCCCCACTTGCCTTTGCACCCTCCACCACTGCCCATAAAATCTTCTTTCTATCATGGTAGTGAAGGAGCCTTACCAGGATAGAGCATGGACATTGATTTGGCCCCAGGCAGGGTGCAAGAGACCAGTGGGCCCATTCTGCTTACAGGTTACTTCATATTTGTTCCCTCCCCAGTATATCTGGGATCCACTTTTTCAGTAACTCCACCGTGTCTCTCCCCTTTGTATCCTCCTTCACCCCCACAATTTGAACTGTATTCCTCCTGCTGATGTTTTCTAATGTATCCATCTTCTCCTGTGTCCTTACCCTATCCCTTTCCCACGCTTCCATTTTGTTCTCCCTCTTAGCTAATCTTTCCTCCATTCTCTCAATTCTCTCTTCCATTTTCGATACCCTTTCCATCAAGTTATCCAACCTTTCTTTGATTGCCCCCTGCCCTGCTGCCACCAGTGTCTTCCAATTTTTAAAAAATAAATCTGGCCAATGGCCTCCAGTATTTATCTGACAAAAGGCATTAGGCCCTCTGCCCCTTTATCTGTCTTTCACTTCGCTGTAATGTCCTTCTTTTACTCCCTCTTTCATCCTCTTCTTCTTCTTTCTGACTCCAGGCCACCCCACCACATTATTTTCCCACCGAATCTCCTCTGGCCGCGCTGCTCCTGCAGTCCTCCAGGCCTGACACCCTCTGATGTCTCTCATGTCTCAGACCCAACTTCTTTGCGCCCACTGGTTAATAAATAATTTTTTATTTTCTCTTTTATTTTTTCTTCCAGCCCATAGGGTCATTCTCTCCACTGTTGCCAGTGTTGCCACCCACTCCACCTTGACTCAGTTATCCTGGCCTCGCATCCCTGAACCGTCTGCACCCATAGTGTACCTGCTTCCACCAGCATCGCTGTCACTCTGAGTCTGCTCTACTTCCCCTACCTTGGGCCCTGAATTTTCCACACCCAACAGGGCTCTCACTGCCTCAGTCACAGCCATACCTCACGATCTGGAGGAGGCTATCCTGTCTCTCCCTCCCGGGTGAGTCTTCTTCTCGAGGGAACTTCTGGGGGTCCACTTTTGCTGCTGCCACTGTCGATGTCTTATTAGGCCCCAGGTCAGCCTCTCCACCTCTACCACGTGGTGAGACTTTTCCTCCATCTTGGTTCTTCGTTCCTTTACCCATCTTTTTTCTTTTCCTTCTCACTCTTCCTTTTTTTTGGCGTATTTTTATTTTTGGAGATCTTCTTGTATCTATCCTTTATTCTGTTTTCCTCAGGGAGCTCGTGGATCACCTTACAAGCCCCTCGCTGCCATCTTGGATCCTCAATCTGTTATTAAAATATTTTTTTAAAAATTCAGTTATATGTGCAGGTAGGTTGGAAGTCTAGGACTACCGCTAGAGGGATGAGAAACCATTTTGACTGACCCAGGAAATAGGTTTTAAAGTTGCAGAAAAAAATACTGCACTCTACTTGAACGACCCATGAAAAGGGTTTTAATTGCAAAATAAAGTACTCGTCTAAAAAGGATATATCTCTGAAGCACCTCAATCAGGCTATCGTGAGTAATCAACATTCTGTCACTCTTGATTTCTTTCATCCTCTTCAGGAACTGCTAACCCATCTTAAAGCCTGCGTATCTCACCCATCTTAAAGCCTGTGTGTCTGACCCATCCAAGGCCTGCAAGTCGCATTCATCCAAGGCCTGCCTCTCTCAACCATCTTAAAGCCCGCTTGTCGTATCAATTTTAAACCGATGCGTCATCTCTGGATTTCTGAAATCGAGCTTTGAACTACCTTCCGTGAATTGAGACTTGAGCTGTAGTGGCTTGGGATATTCCACACATGCCAATATATTCATGCATAGAGTTTAAGTTAGATAATTGTATTGACATTTAGTTAAGTTTAGATAAGTTAGTTAAATTAGAATGGGTGTTATATGATTGTTGATTAATAACTAAAAATATTATTTTAAATATATCGATTTCTGTGCTGTAACATTCTATGGTTCTATGACGATTTTACTAGTGCATGTTTAGAGGATGAGGTTCAAGACATCAGTGACATTCACTGAAGTATAAAACAGATTGGGACTTGCATTCAATGTCGGCAAAACCAAATTATCTACTAACCTGTCCCCATTCACACCACTGGCCACCACAATATAGATTCACAAAGAGAACATGGACTGCCTTTTTCTTTTATCTGAAAAACTGATTCTCAGTGAAGACAAGCATCAATAATTCAGTCAAGACTGGACCAGTTGCATTGTGTGGAATTATAGAGGCCTACACTAGAAGTTGAAATTGCAAACTGAAGAACATCCTCTAAGTGGCAGTCAACTTTCCTTCAAATTCATTCTTACAATTTATTTTGAGATTGTGTCTTTTTTCTCTTGTTTTGATATTAATTTTGCATTACATACTCTTGCTGATCTTTAATTATTTTTATGCAGATAATATTTTCCTGCAATATTTTTCTATACAATATAAACGATACATGAGAAATTTGGAATTGATTCAGCACAAATGACTATATAAGCCAAAATGTCTGTCCTTAAAATTCTCTTCTGAAAAGCATATTTACTTTTAATGCTTTGAATAATGTTTTTCTCTTTATGTTTTTTAAAATTGATCTTGAGAAATGTCTTTAAATTTTACCACAGCAGTTGGGGACTTAAATTCAAACAATCAAGTGAATTTGCACTAAAATAACGACTATAAATCTACAGGATTGTCATAATTGGATCTATTTTACAAATGGTCTTGAAGAAAATAATATCTACTTGGTCTGACCTATTTGTGACTGTTACAGAATAAGTTAATAAAATTATGATAAAATATATCTTAAAAGGGTAAGATTGTGAGTTTAGTTATGAAGTCATATTTCAAAAACATTTGCCATGCAAGAGCAGACTCAATGTCTGCAGTTGGCTTTGCAGAG
Organism: Narcine bancroftii; assembly: GCF_036971445.1. Classification (NCBI taxonomy): domain Eukaryota; kingdom Metazoa; phylum Chordata; class Chondrichthyes; order Torpediniformes; family Narcinidae; genus Narcine; species Narcine bancroftii. The sequence continues at coordinate 33,270,763 of NC_091472.1, forward strand.
AAATGGGAAGTGCCTGTGGACCAGCATGTTTGAACAGTGTCCAAGCTCAAGAACTGAGAAATCTTTTGGCTGCTCAACTGGAGCCAGAGTTTTAAATTTCTGGTTGAAGTTTGTTGTCCGAAGAGGGGCCCTGTGGTTTTGCAAACAGAGAGAAAACATCCATTGTTTGGGAGAGAGAGAGAGTGATGGAGAGTATTCTGCAGCAGTTTATGGTGAAGTCGGCAAGTTGGCAGACCTGCTGCATGATCCCATTTCAAGACAGGTTTTGAATTCAGAGTTCAGTCTATTCTAAGTCAACTGCAGAGGTTGTGTTTCTCCTGAAAAAAATGACATCAATGATTATGAACAAATAAAATATAACTGGAATTCTACATTTGTTTGGTGCCTTTGAATCAGAACTTGAATGATATTGAGCGAGTGGTCATTGAGGGAGCGGTCACCGAGGGAGCGGTCACCGAGGGAGCGGTCACTGAGGAGAAATAGGGTGTGGAAGATTCCTTATGGTAACCTGGAAGAGGAGGTTATCTTTTGGAAATACCCAAGAGGGGGTAAGTTTCTTCAGTAAGACACTTCAGTTGCCAATTGAAGGAGATTAGTTGTGTGTCCAATGAACAATGAATATCTCTCTGAAACCAACAAAAACATTCCTGAGTAGTAACAAGTTAAGTTAAAGCACCAAGACCTGTTTAATTCTGTGCACAGTATGGAAAATTAAATGATACCAGTGAACTTTGAGGAGGGAAAAGAGAATGACTGGTCAATGAAAGAGAACGTCCCTGAACACATAAACATGCGCTTAGAATTAGAAGGGGGTTACGTTAAGTTAATAGCAATAAGTTAAGTATTGATCTTATTATTATGTATTAAAAAAATTGAAAGCAGTTTTTGTTTAAGTTGCCATTGTCTTGGTGAATTTCTGTTACTGCTGGTTTTTGAGTCCTTTGGGCTTGTAACAGTGACTCCAAACCCTGTTAGGGTTGACTCTCAATTGCCCTCTCAAATGCCCAGAACCATTCAGTTCAGAATATGAGAATTGGTGGATAAGAAATGTTTTTTTTAAAATGACATCAATGATCATGAACAAATAAAATATAACTGGAATTCTACATTTGTTTGGTGCCTTTGAATCAGAACTTGAATGATATTGAGCGAGTGGTCATTGAGGGAGCGGTCACTGAGGGAGCGGTCACTGACGGAGCGGTCACCAAGGGAGCGGTCACTGAGGGAACGGTCACTGAGGGAGCAGTCATCAAGGGAGAAATCATCGAGGGAGCGGTCATCCAGGGAGCGGTCATCCAGGGAGTGGTCACTGAGGGAGTGGTCACTGAGGGAGCGGTCACCGAGGGAGTGGTCATCCAGGGAGCGGGATGTGTCAGAGTGGTAAAGCTTTAGAAAGAACAGGTAAGAGGCAAGGGGTTAGTAGGAGTTGAAGTAAGAAATGGCCACCATTTTCAAGGAACAAAAAAAAATTGGCAGGTAGGCACAGGTAAGGGCAGGTTTTAGATATCATATATTTTGTTCCTCTAATCATAAACAGTGGGAATAGCAGCCAAGGCAGGGCAATGTTTCTCTTGCAGAATGTGGGTTGTTACACAAGCCAGCAACATCCCTGGTGACCTCATCCACAAGAAGTGCATCCAGCTGCAGCTCCTGACAAGCCAAGTTAAGGAATTGGAACTGGAGTTAGATGAACTTTGGATCATTCGGAAGGCAGAGGGGGTGATGGACAGTAATTATAGGGAGACTATCACACCTAGGAGGCAGGAGAAGGGTAGATGGGTGACAGGAGATGGTAAGGGAATAGGCAGGCAGTGCAGGGCACCCCTGTAGCTGTTCGCCTCAATAACAAGTATACCATTTTGGATACTGTTGTGGAGGCTGACCAACCAGGCACAAGCCACAGCAATCTGGTCTCTGGCTTGGATTCTGGTCCTGTGGCTAAGAAGGGAAGGTAGGAAAATAGGCAAGTTGTAGTGTTAGGGAGAGAGATAAAAGGTTTTGTAGAAGAGATCAAGTATCTCAGATGGGACATTGTCTCACTGATGCCAGGGTCCGAGATATCTCAGATCGGTCTAATGGCATTCTCAGGAGGGAAAGTGAGCAGCCAGATATAGTGGTCCATATAGCGACCAATAATTTGAGTAGGAAAGGTTTATGAGATCCTACAAGGAGAGTTCAGGGAGTTAGGCATTAGGTTGAAGGATACAACCTCAAGGGTTATGATCTCAGGCTTGCTATCCATGCCATGTGCTAGTGAGGTTAGAAGAAGGAGGAAAATGCAGCTTAACACATGGCTAAAAGCGTGGTGTAGGAAGGAGGACTTCAGGTTTCTGGATCATTGGGCTTTCTTCCAGGGAAGGTGGGACCTGTTCCAACAGGATGGTTTGCATCTGATTTGGAAGGTAACTAATATCCTTGTGGGAAGGTTTGCCAGTGGATTTAAACTAGATTGGCAGGGGGGTGGAAACCAGAGAGCCAGGAGGGAAAAGATTATGTGAAAATTGCATGCACCTGGTTGTATGTGGTCGAAATTTTCTAAAGTGCGTCTATTTCAATGAAAGGACTATTGTAGGAAAGGCAGAGGAGCTTGGAGCGTGGATTGGCATGAGGAATTATGAGATTATGGCCATTAGTGAAACTTGGTTGCAGAAACCAAGGTTCCATAAGCCTGCTAACCTTGCCTTTAACCCTGACAGGAAGATACAAACACTGTACTCTCAAAATTTCACCTTTATGAAATCACTATAGCATGAGCAAAACAATTATTGCCGTACGAACTTTAAATGTTTGACTTCTTTTAAAACTTTGGTTCACTACCTTATAGAACAAGGTATCACTCACCAACTGTAAGATGGTTAACATTTGATAGTGTTACAAGCCCAGAGGACCCCAAAACCCAGCAGCAATAGATATTCACCAAGACAAATGGTTACTTAAACAAAAGTTTATTTTAATTATCTTTAAACATGAAAATAGAATAAAACTTTAACTTATCTCTATTATCTTACTTAGCCTAACTTAACCCCCTTCTAGTTCTAAACACACATGTGTGTAATGTGTATATAAGTTAAGAAAATTTCTTTGGTTCACAGTCAAATCTCACTTCTCATTCCTCCAAGTTCACTGGTTGCAGGCAATTCATATACCGCGCACAGAATTTAACATTTATCAAGTTCACCAGGCTTTGGTCCTTGAAAGTTAAATAGGTAATACTCAGGAAGGTTCTTTTTGGTTTTCAAAGAGAGATTTGTTGTTCCAGGACATCCACAACTGATTCCTTTTTAATCAGCCACACCAGTGTCTTGCTGATGAAACTTGCCCCTTTAGGGTTCTCCAGATGATAACCTCTTTCTTTCAGGTCACCACAGAGTTCCTTTTTGTTTCACTTATTCCAAGTGAAACATTAGTCAGCCAGTCCTCTCCTCTTGCATGAACCACAAGGGCTTTAACCAGGCTATCTTCCAAAAAGGCTTCCCACAATCTTGCTAGCTTGTCCTGTTCTAGTCCCAGCTGCTTCTGCTGGCTGTAAAACTGTACAAGTGATCTCTCTGCATGTGTTCTCTCTCTCTCTGAAAAAAAGCCTGTTTGACTCTCTCTGCTTGCAAAACCACATGCCCCCTTAGAACAGCAAGCCCTCTTCCAGACAATCTGCGATTCCAGCAAGATCTTTTATCTGTTGCCTTTTGTAAATAACAATCCATTAGTGAAGTCTCTTGAGCACTCTTCAAAGATCTTGCAAAAGCTCTGAGGCCCCGATATGTCTAGCATGGGGCAGAGCTCCAGTATTTCAAATAAGATCTGTTTTGAAATGTTTGTATGTGACCCACTCAAACAAACCTTACCCAATTTATCTCCCAAAAACATATCTATATACTCTGTCACATCAGACACTAGGTATTCATGGTGAAGTAGTGAACTGGATTCAACAATGGCTGGAGAGGAGATGCCAGAGTGTAGTGGTGGATGATTGCTTCTCAGACTGGAGGTCTGAGACTAGTGGTCTGCCTCAAGCATTGGTGTTGGGACCATTATTTGTCATCTATATCAATGATCTGGGTGATAACATGGTAAATTGGATCAGCATGTTTGCTGATAACACAAAAATAGGAGGCACCGTGGACAGTGAGAAAGAGTTTCAAAGCTTGCAGAGGGATCAGGACCTACTGGGAGAAATGGAGAGTAAATGGATGATGAAGTTTAGTGCAGACAAGAGTAAGGTATTGCATTTTGGAAGAATAAATCAAGTATGTACACTGTAAAAGTTAGGGCACTAAGAAGTGCTGAGGAGCAAAGAGTCCTGGGGATAACAGGTATATTCTTCCCTGAAGGTGGTTTTGCAGGTGAACAAGGTTGTAAAGAAAACTTTTGGTATCTTAGCCTTTATAAATCGAAGTATTGAGTATAGGAGTTGGGATGTTATGTTGAAGTTATTTAAGACATTGGTGAGGCCAAATTTGGAATATTGTGTACTGATCTGGTCGACTAACTACAGGAAAGAGATCAATAAGATAGAAAGAGTGCAAAGTAGGTACACTAAAGAGGTTGCTCGGACTTCAGGAATTGAGTTACAAGGAAAGGTTAATCAGGTAAAGACTTTATTCCCTGGAGCATATAAGAATGAGGAGAGATTTGATAGAGGTATTTAAAATTATGAGGGGATAGACAAAGTAAATGTAGATCGGCTTTTTACACTGAGGGTGGGTGACGTACTAACCAGAGGACATGGATTAAGAGTGAACGGTGAAAAGTTTAGGGAAACTTCTTCACACAGAGTGGTGGGAGAGAGGAATGAGCTGCAGGCTAAGCTGGTAAATGCAAGCTCAATTTTAACATTTAAGAATTTGGAAAGGTACATGGATTGAAGAGGAATGGAGGGCAATAGGCTGGGTGAAGGTTAGTGGGATGAGACCAAAAAACTAGTTTGGCACAGGCTAGAAGGGCTGAAGGGGCCTGTTTCTGTGCTGTATTGTTCTATGGTTCTATTTGACAAAAGGGTCTGATTTGAATACCCTGAAACATGGTACAGTATCATAAAAAAGATGTTAAGGTACTTCCATTTTTGTCTCACAAACCTAATAAGATTTTTTTGAAGAGCTGACCAAAAGGAATTATGAGGGTAGATTGGTGGTTGGTGTCTCCCTGGACCTTTGCAAGGCCTTTGACTAGGTCCCACATAGCAGGTGCATATGGACATTAGACAACATGGAATCCAAGGTGAGTTGGTCTATCAGATTCAAAACTGGCTTGAAGAGTTGTTATTCGGATTGGAGGCCTGTGACTTGTAGTGTGGTACAGTGATCAGTGCTGGGACCTCTGTTTGTCATCTGCATTAATAATTTGGCTGACAATATATTAAACATGATTAATACATTGCAAAAATTGGTGGTATAGTGGACAGTGAGAAATAAAATATCTAAGTTTACAACAGTTTGGATGGTTGGCCAAGGAGTTGCAAGTGGAATTTAACTTTGACAAGTATGAGGTGCTGTACTTTGGTAAGTCAAACCTGGATAGGCCTTGCACAATAAATGGCAGTGACCTGGAGAGTGTTGTAGAACAGAAGAGACTTATGGGTATGGATGCATAGTTCCATGAAAGTGGTGACTTGGGTGAACAGGGGAATGATGGCATTCAGTGTGCTGGCTTCATTGGGAGGGATACAAAATATGGGACCCCGTGATACAGCTGTAGAGGTATTGATTGTAATGTGCTTCGAAAGAACCAAAGACTTGTTGATCCAAACCAAGGCTTTTATTAACTAAAAGACTGGAGCATATCATAAGTAGGTCGACCAGTCCAGAATGACCTGGTCTGGCTAGGAGCAATCCTTTAAGACCTGCAGTTGGTGTGGCTACACTCTCAGCTAATCACAGTCATCCTACACTACCATCTGTACATATGTACATAGACACATTGGTGATAGAATCTGTACTACCACATTGATGAGACCAGATTTACAGTATTACGTGCAGTTCTGGTCATCCAGCTATAGCAAGGCTATCAATAAATTGGAATGGGCGCAGAGGAGATTCACAAAGACTGGAGGGCTTGAGTTACAAGGAGAGTTTGGAAAAAACTGTGTCTTTATTCCCCAGTGTGTAGGGAGCTGAGGGATGATCTTATGGAGGGATATAAAATTATGATGGACATGGATAAACTGAATGTTCAGGGTTTTTTTTTCCCCCAGAATAGATTATTCTAGAACTAGAAAGCATAATTCTAATCTGAGAGGGGAGGGACCTGAGGGTAATTTTTATTTTACTCAGAGGTCAATCCATATCTGGAATGAGCTGCCAGAGGAAGCTATAGAAGTGAGTAGATTTACAATGTTCAGAAGGCATTTGGACAGATTATGAAGAAGAAAGGCTTAGAAAGATGTGGTCCAAATGCAGACAAATGGGACTAGCCCAGAATGCCAGTTTGATTTGCATGGACATTAGGCTTTTTAATGTGCTGTACTACCTTATAACTCTTTTAAAGAGAAACCGCCTTCCTTTGTTTTCCCATCTCTCTGCTGTAAAACTTTCAAACCTTCAGCATCAAAGGAAGAATTGTTGATCACCTGTTTCTCTGATGCCTTTGTGAAAAATAATTCTCTGCTATCAGTAATAGAAAACAAATAAAATTACAGATTTTGGAATCTGAATTTGAAACAGGAATGCAGTATGAACTCAGCCAGTTAAGCAGCATCTGTTGGGAAGAGAAACCAGTCAAAAGTTCCAGTCAGTGACCTTCCTCTGAACTAGGGAAAGCATGAATAGCAAGTAAACTTCTCTCATCAGTTTTCACCATCGTGTTTGTCCCTTTCCCATCTTGTTTCTTTTATTTGCCTTGATTATGGTCAGTACTCAGACTGCTTATCAACTGATCTCTAAACCTATCTCCATCTAATCTTTTTGTCTTAATCTCATTCCTTCACCCACCCCCCCCCCCACCCCTCCCAGTTTCTGCACTGAAAGCTGTAAATTTTCCATTTTTTCTCAAGTTGTGAGTTCTTAGAGCATTTATGTTTTGTTTTTCTTTGTCATCAGAACTTTCCAATTTATTGTAATGTGGAGTCACAGGATAGTTAAAGCACAGAAAAATTATCCATTGAGTCTCTATTAGTTCAACGTAAGAACAATCTATCTAGCTCCATTCCATAGTTCTTCCCTATTGCCCCTGCAAATATTTTCTGTCAGATAGTTAGCAAATTCCATCTGAAATGTTACAATTCCATTGGCCTCCAGTATTACCCCAGCAATGAATTCTACACTCCAATCCCTTGTTTGAATTGGTTATTTTGCTAACTCCCAGTGACAAAACAGGAACAATGTCTCCCTGTGTATATTTTAATTCCCTCAAAATCCTTAATAATTTCCACTTTTCCAAAGAGAACACCAGTTTCTCCAATTTATTCATACATCTAAAGTCCTTGAAGTAATTTCAGTCAATCTATTTTGCATGCTAAAGCACTTCCACAAATCCAGAAGTGATTTATTCACTTGGAGCACAGACAGCATTTCTATTATCGATTTTTGGCCAAGCCAGAGTCTCATCTATACCTTCCTTTGCTGAGGTTCTTACAGTGAAAGAAGAGGCTGCTAAAGTACTCTTCTATATCCACTTGCAAGTAAGGACTTGGCTTTTGATTTGTCCCTCCTATTTCTTTTCCAAGATTCTTCCTCCTCACATGCCTATAGAATGTTTTTGGATTCCCTTTGAAGTTGGCTTTTGTCCTCACTTTTCTTATTTCTTATCTGTTTCCTGACACCTGCAATATCATTTTCTGCTTCATTTTACTCTCTATCATTTTGGTTATCCAGAGAGCTCCAGCTTGAATGTTCATTTGCTTTTCCTTGATGAAAATCAGTCTAGACTCATGCTGTAACATTTCCATATTGACGGACTCCCATTGTTTAATTACTGCAAGTTTTGATTCCAGTTCTCATTCTATTGAAACTGGCCTTTCTCCAATGAACTTTTTACTTTGGAATTTTCTGTATCCTTTTCAATTGCTATTTTAAAAAGTTATAACATTATGATCACTAGATGTTCTCCCACTGATATTTACTCCATGTGGCCTGGCTCATTTCCCAGAAACAAATCCAACATTACTGCCTCTGTCAATGGGACAGAAATGTACTCTTCACGAAATCTCTGCTGAGCATATTTCCCTCTCTCTTTGCTCCAGATGACTTCAGTATAGTTGGATAATTAGCAGCTCAGACCAACCCACAAACTACCCTCCACTCCATCAACTCTATTTACACATCTTTTCACCTCTGAAAACTAACAAACTAATTGTGGTGGAACATTTACTGCAGGCATGTTCGGGTATATCCTCACTGGGCTGGGCAGGCTGGCCCGCCTTCTGTACCTGTAGCCCCTCCCCATAAGATTGCTTAATAAAGGCTGAGAGCCCAAGTCTCCTCCCTTTGCTGAGGTTCTTACAGTGAAAGAAGAGGCTGCTAAAGTACTCTCACGCCTTGGACGTGAACCAGCAGCATGCAGAGGCATGTCTGGGTCTTCTGATCAATAAAACCTTTGACTCTTGCTTCATGTCTGTGAGTGGTCATTGATTGCACTACAATTTATTGATCAGAATTTTAAAGTGCCCTGGACAAGACAAATCTGACTGGAGAAGCTGGAGATCGATCCAAAAGATCCAGAAGCCTCTGTTAAGTTTGATATGTGGCTACACTGTTTGAAGGCCTACTTGAGGGTCACAAAATCACAGCCGATAGTGATCGATACAACTTGCTCTTCACAGCTGTGTGCCACCGGGTGTACCATTAATTCATGACTGCACTGGATATAAAGAGGCAATGGCAGTAGTACAGAGCCCCGAGGAATGCAATGTACGCACAGTTCCAGCTTGGCTCCCGACACCAGGGTCTGAGTGAGCTGCTCAACGATTTTGTAAGGGCCATGCTGGAGCTGGGGTGAGTCTGTGGGTGCCAGGATGCGACTGCAATGATCTACTGGAGAAGTTCATCCACAATGGGCTAGTTGCTGGATTCCGCTACCATCAAATATGGGAATGAATCCTGGAGAAAGGCAATCGGACCCTACAGGAAGTGGAGCAGATGGCCTGAGTGATGGGGACTGCCCAAAAGAACGTGGAGGCCTATTCAGCAGATCACGTGGCCATCAGGTGGGGAGAATGGGCAGCACCATCATTTTTACACATAATAGCTATACGTTTTCTTGCTACAGCTAACCCTAAACATATAAATATAAGACCTTCAGACTGCTGGTGATGCCTCACCTCTGTTCACTCATCATATTGGGGCTGGATTTCCAGTACAAGCTTTAGGATGTGCTGATGCAGTTTGATGGGCTCCCCCCACAGCAGTAATAACCAGTTCCAGTAGGCCCCTCCCCTCCCCCAAAGAAGTCCAATCACATGACTGAACACCAGGTTGGGCTCCCAATCTGTGGTCTAGCCACTCTCTGGGTCCTTCCACCTCCACTGTTCCAAAACCTCATCCCAGACTGCAAACCAGTGACCACTAAGCAGGTAATACAGCCCTAAGAACAGGGAATTCATTAAATTGGAGGTAGAGTGGCTGCTGGAGCAGGGTGTAATAGAACTGAGTAACAACCCCTGGAAGGTGCAAGTAATGGTGGTGAAGAGCAGGAAGAAGTGATAGACTACAATCAGACCATCAACAGGTTCATCTTACTGGACTCCTACCTTTTGCCCCACAGAGCTGATATGGTGAACAAGATCGCCAAGTATATGGTCTTCTCCACCATAGACCTCAAATTGGCATATCACCAAATCCAAATTTGCCTAAAAGACCAGCCGCATATGGCGTTTGAGGTCAATGTCCAACTCTACCATTTCCTGCAGGTCCCATTCAGCCTTACAAATGGGGTGTCGGTGTTCCAAAGGGAAATTGACGCATGGTGGATGACAACAAACTAAAGGCTATGTATCCATATCTGGACAATGTCACCATCTGCAGCCATGGCCAGAAGGAACATGACGAGAACCTGCAGAGGTTCCTGGTCACTGCAAAGGCCCTCAATCTCACCTATAATAAGAAAAAGTGGAGGTTTAGCACCAAGCGGCTGGCAATCCTGGGGTATGTGGTGGAGCATGGTTTCATAGCTCCTGACCCCCAAGCTCATGCAGCCCCTTCTGGAATTACCTCTGCCACAGAGGTAATAGGTGCCTGGGGGTCTTCTCGTATTATGACCAATGGATCCCCAACTACACAGACAAGGCCCAACCCTTTGTGAAAACCATGACCTTACCCTGTCAGCAGAGGCCCATAAAGCATTTAAGGGCATCAAGGATGAGATTGCCAAGGCGGGGATGCACGCCATTGATGAATTTGTCCCATTCCAAGTGGAAAGTGATGTCTGATTTCATTCTGGTTGCCACACTGAACCAATCAGGCAGGCCAGTGGCATTTTTTCCCCACACACTACAAGGCCCCAAATGCAGGCACACCACCATCGAGAATGAGGATCAAGCTATAGTGGAGGGCATGTGCCATTGGAGGCACTACTTGGCCAGCAGACCATTCACCCTGCTGACAGACTAGAGAGCTGTCGCCTTTATGTTTAATAATAAACATTGGGATAAAATCAAAAATGACAAGATCATGAGGTGGAGAATTTAGCTTTCCACCTGCAACTATGAGATCCTGTACCAGCCGGGCAAGCTTAATGAGCTACCTGTCCAGGGGAACCTGCACCAGGGTGCAAGTTGATCACATCCATGCCCTCCACAATAGCCTCGGCCACCCTGGGGTCACAAGGCTCTACTATTTTGGTGGAGGAAGTCAGAATCTGACGTGCAATTGTCCAATCTGTGTGGAATTCAAGCCGCAGTTTTACAGACCAGAGAGAACCCAACTCATCAAGGCCATTCACCCCTTCAAATGTCTCAGCAAGAACTTCAAGGGACCCTCCCATCCATGAGTTGGAACATCTACTTCCTGAGCATCATTGACAAGTACTCAGATTTCCCATTTGCCAACCCCTGCCCAGAAGTGACCACATCCATGGTCATTAAAGCACTCCACACAGTATTCACTCTGCTTGGGTACCCCAGTTATGTTCATAGTGACAAGGGATCCAACTTCATGAGGGAGGAGTGGCAGCAATACTTCCTTTCCAGGGGCATAGCTACAAGCAGAACCACCAGCTACAACCCCCGCAGAAAACTGGCAGGTGGAGAGGGAGAATGGTACAATCTGGAAGGCATCCTTTTAGCCCTCAAGTCGAAAGGGATGTCCATATCCCAGTGGCAAGAGGTCCTTCCAGAAGCACTGTTCTAACAATGTTAGAACGCACAAGGCAGACCCAGTGGTTGAGGAAGTGCACTTCCTGCATGTGAACCTGGATGGATGGAATGATACAGTGTCCATTTGGGACATGTCTGGGTCTTCTGACCAATAAAGCCTTTGACTACTTGCTTCATGTCTGTGAGTGGTCATTGATCATGCTACACTGATGCTCCATCAATTACCACAAAAGGCTAAGGTTGTGCAACTGATAGGCTTTTATTGGCTATAGACTGGAGCAGCAACCAACCTCCTTGACTGATCATGGCAGGATGAATGGGGAGCATGCAAAGGGGTCATGGGTAGGATTGGTCTCGGGAGGCATGTCCAACTAGCAGTAGAAAATCACATTTAAAAAAAATATTATTTAAAAGTTTTACAGAGCATCTACATACAAAATATTCTAACAATAAAAAAAAATCACCCCTTACTACCCCCCTCCCTCCCCCCACTTCCCATCTAAATGATCTCATCCCACCCACCTCCCCTCAGAGCCAAAAAAAATTAATACCGGGTATTTAATGGTTACTGCTTGGTGTGTCAACCCTTTACATGTCATTTATTTAACATCCAAACCCATACATTCCAAATATAAACTCAACATTTTAACAAAAAAAGGATAATTATTTTGCAAATTATAAGTTATCTTTTACAAATACAGACACGATTGTAATTCATTATGCCATCTTTGTATATTCAATTCCACATCATTTTTCCATGTAATAGCTATACGTTTTCTTGCTACAGCTACCCCTAAACGTATAAATGCTAGTTGAGGATTATCCAGCAGTAACCCTGTCATTAATGTATTCATATAACCCAACAAGTTGCTCTTGTGTCTTGGTGTGAGCTTGCAGGCGCCTCAGATTGAAGAGACTGCCATCCGTGCGGTACCGGATGTAAAAAGCGTCTTCATTGTTGAGGTCTTTCATGGCTTGTTTCAGCATCATGCTGAAGAAGATAGTAGAGAGGGTTGGTGTGAGGACGCAGCCTTGCTTCACGCCGTTGTCAATGGAGAAGGGTTCGGAGAGCTCATTGCTGTATCTGACCTGACCTTGTTGGTTTTCATGCAGTTGGATAACCATGTTGAGGAACTTTGGGGGGGGCATCTGAGGCGCTCTAGTATTTGCCAAAGCCCTTTCCTGCTCACGGTGTCAAAGGCTTTGGTGAGGTCAACAAAGGTGATGTAGAGTCCTTTGTTTTGTTCTCTGCACTTTTCTTGGAGCTGTCTGAGGGCAAAGACCATGTCAGTAGTTCCTCTGTTTGCGCGAAAGCCACACTGAGATTCTGGGAGGACATTTTCGGCGACACTAGGTTTTAGTCTATTAAGGAGAATCCTAGCGAAGATTTTGCCTGCAATGGAGAGCAGCGTGATTCCCCTGTAGTTTGAGCAGTTTGATTTCTCGCCTTTGTTTTTGTACAGGGTGATGATGATGGCATCACGAAGGTCCTGAGGCAGCTTTCCTTGGTCCCAGCAGAGCATGAAAAACTCATGCAGTTTGGTATGCAGAGCTTTGCCGCCAGCCTTCCAGACCTCTGGGGGGGGGGGGGATTCCATCCATACCTGCTGCTTTGCCACTTTTCAGTTGTTCTATTGCCTTATATGTCTCTTCCCGGAAAAGGACCTCATCCAGCTCTAGACTCAAGGGTTGTTGAGGGAGCTGGAGCAGGGTGGATTCTTGGACTGAGCGGTTGGCACTGAAAAGGGATTGGAAGTGTTCTGACTATCGATTGAGGATGGAGATCTTGTCGCTGAGGTGAACTTCACCGACTGAGCTGCGCAGAGGGCTTTGGACTTGGGGTGAGGGGCCGTACACAGCCTTTAGTGTCTCATAAAAAAGCCTTGAAGTCGCCAATGTCAGCGCTAAGCTGGGTTCGTTTGGCGAGGCTAGTCCACCACTCATTTTGGATCTCCCGGAGTTTGCAGACGATGCCACTTTAGTTGCCCATTCAGAGCCAGCTCTCCACCGCATGACGTTTTGCGGAAACTGCCAAAATGTTTGGCCTGGAAGTCAGCCTGAAGAAAACTGAGGTCCTCAATCAGCCAGCTCCCCACCATGAATACCAGCCCCCCCACATCTCCATCGGGCACACAGAACTCAAAACGGTCAACCAGTTTACCTACCTCGGCTGCACCATTTCATCTGATGCAGGGATCAACAAAGAGATAGACAACAGACTCGCCAAGGCAAATAGCACCTTTGGAAGACTACACAAAAGAGTCTGGAAAAACAACCACCTGAAGAAACACACAAAGATCAGCGTGTACAGAGCCATTGTCATATCCACGCTCCTGTTCGGCTCCGAATCATGGGTCCTCTACCGGCATCACCTACAGCTCCTAGAACGCTTCCATCAGCACTGTCTCTGCTCCATCCTCAACATTCATTGGAATGACTTCATCACCAACATCGAAGTACTCGAGCTGGCAGAGTCTGCAAGCATCGAATCCATGCTGCTGAAGACCCAACTGCGCTGGGTGGGTCATGTCTCCAGAATGGAGGACCATCGCCTTCCCAAGATCATGTTAAATGGCGAGCTCTCCACTGGCCACTGAGACAGAGGTGCACCAAAGAAGAGGTACAAGGAGTGCTTAAAGATGTCTCTTGGTGCCTGCCACGTTGACCACCACCAGTGGGCTGATATCGCCTCCAAACGTGCATCTTGGCGCCTCACAGTTCGGCGGGCAGCAACCTCCTTTGAAGAAGACCGTAGACCCCACCTCACTGACAAAAGACAAAGGAGGAAAAACCCAAAACCCAACCCCAACCAACCAATTTTCCCTTGCAACCGCTGCAACCGTGCTTGCCTGTCCCGCATCGGACTTGTCAGTCACCAATGAGCCTGCAGAAGATGTGGACATACCCCTCCATAAATCTTCGTCCGCGAAGCCAAGCCAAAGAAGGAACCCAATAAACATACCAACAGGTCAAGTTGCAAATCCATTTTAAATAAATCTCTCAAAAACGTTATAATTTTTTCCCAGAAAGGTTTAACTTCTGTACATGCCTATACTGAATGTAAAAAAGTACCTGTGTGTTCTTCACATCTAAAACACAGATCTTATGAACTAAAACCATATTTCTTCAACTTTCCGAAGGTTAAAATACAATTGATGTAAAAAGTTATAATTAACCAAACTATACCGCATATTAAGTAATTTCATAACACTATCAACACACATATTTGACCATTCCTCCCAAGACAAAGTAATAGCCAAGTCTTTCTCCCACTTGTCCTTCATTTTATATACATCAACCTTTTCCATCTTTTCCTGCAATATCATTTATATTTCCAAAATAAACCCTTTCTTTCCTTTATGAACAATTAATATCTCAAATTTTGTTCGACCCAGTAACACCAATTCTTGTCCAAAGTTTTCTAACAATTAATCTCAAACTTGATAATAAGCAAAAAAAGAATTTAATGAAAAGCCAAACTTCTCTCAAAATCTATTAAAAGAAAGAAACGTACCTACTTCAAAACAATCCTCCAACAATTTTTACACCTTTCATTTCCCAATCTTTCAAATAAGGATTATTTAAAGAAAAAGGAATTATTTTATTCTGATATAATGGTGATTTAGCTGAAAATTTACCTTTAGATCCTATAATCTGATCCTGCTTATACCAAATGTCCATTAAATGTCTCAATACTGGCAATTTATACTTTTGCAATAGAGAAGGATTCCATTTATAGATAAATTGATGTATTTTATTTTCAAAAATCTGGTCCAATTAAACCTTTGCCCACAGTGGTGGTTGATCAATATCAAACAACTTATTAATAAATTTTAATTTTGCCGTCTCATAGCAATTTTGAAAGTATGGTAATTGAAGTCCACCTAAATCATATCTCCATTTTGCATGGAGACTCTTGACAATTTACCTTTCCATAAAAACAAATGAATTACTTTATTTAATTCCTTAAAAAATTTCTTTGGTACTGCACTTGGAATAGACTGAAAAAGATATTGAATACGAGGGTATATATTCATTTTAATACAATTATCTAGTCCAATCAAAGTTAATGGCAAATCTTCCCATCTATTTAAATCAAATTTAATCTTACATAACAACGGTATATAATTTAAACTATATAAATTTTGATATTCTTTATCCACTATGACCCCTAAATACTTAATTTTATTAGACCATCTAAACTTAGTGAACTGTTTACAATCTGTATAATCTTCATCTGATATTGGTAATATCTCACTTTTATCCCATTTGACTTTATAACCTGAAATTATCCCGTATTGATTCAACAAAGTTTGTAATGGTTCTAAGGAATCCTTAGGATGAGATAGATACACCAACACATCATCTCCAAACAGATTAATTTTATATTCTTGTTTGCTTGTTGTAATTCTCTTAATATTAATATCTTGTCTTATTGCTTGAGCCAAGGGTTCTATTACTAAAGCAAACAAAGCTGGTGACAGTGGACAACCCTGTCTGGTTAATATAGACAAATTAAATGCAGGCGAAATCTGTCCATTTGTCATCAAATGCAGAAGGGTTGGAAGATAAAGCCTTAACCCAATAGTGGTCCAAATTTAAATTTTTCTAACACTTTAAATAAAAAATTCCACTCAACAGGATCAAAAGCTTTTTCTGCATTTAATGCTAATATCATTGGTTGATTAAACTGCTGTCTTGAGGTGTTAATTACTGTAATCAATTTACTAATATTACCGGCTGAATACCTGCCTTTGATGAGGCCAGCTTGATCCACATGTACTAATTTTGGTAAAAAATTAGCCAATCAATTTGCTAATATCTTTGCCACAATCTTATAGCAATTTTGATACACAAAAGTGCCTTTTATCTTGGAGTCTTTTTCTGCCAGTGCTGGTAGAGTGTTGAAGATTAATTATAAAATATTCTCAGAAGCTTGGATCTTGATGAATGTCTATGCACCAAATGATGATGCAGAATTTGTTACAGACACATTTTTGAATTTGAATCAATCGAATGAGAATATTTTGGTAGGAGGGGATTTTAATTATAACAGTAGTTTACCACCCAAACATATTAAAGGACTGATTCCACCCCACGAGGAAGAAGATTCACATGCATGAAATCACACACCCGCAGCTTCAGGACAGTTTCTTTCCTGCCGTCATCTGATGCTTGAATGAACATCATACAGAATAATGTTGCCCTTGCTCTATTTATACTGATCTCTTTGTAACTCTATATTCTATGATGTATTTCATTTGCTGTGCTTATTTATGAATAGCACATAAAATTAACGTTTTTACTGTACCTTGGTATTTGTAAAGAATAGAAAATAGAATGTAACAGCACAGTGCAGGCTCTTCAGCCAAATGATGAAGTGCAACAAACTAAATCTTCCTTTCTTCATACACACATATCGCTATTTTTCTTGCATCCATGTGCCTGAGTGTCTTTTAAATGTCCCTATTGTACCAGCCTCCACCACTTGCCCTAGCAATGCATTCCAGACACCAACTACCCTTTGTGTAAAATAATTACCTCTGTCGACCCCTCACATTGTACAGATAACCTCTGGTCTTTGCTACTCTTGCCCCAGTAAAAAGGTGTTGGCTGTCCATCCTATCTATGCCTTTTGTAATGTTTAGATCTCTATTAAGTCACCTCAACCTTCTTCGCTCCAAAGAGAAAAGTTCTAGCTCCGGTAACCTTGCCTCAGAAAACACATTCTCCAACTGAGGCAACATCGTGGTAAATCTCCTCTGCACCCTCCCCATAGTTTACACAACCTTTCTGTAATAAGGCAACCAGAACTAAACACAATATTCCAAGTGTGGTCTAACCAGACTTTAAAAGAGCTGCAACATTATCTCACGTCTTTTGAATTCAATCCCCTGACTAATAAAGCCCAACATACCATAAGCATTCTCAACTATCCTATTAACCTGCATGGGAACCTTGAGAGATCTATTGATTTGGATCCCAAGGTCCCTCTGTTCTTCCATTCTGTTAAGAACCCTGCCATTAATCAGGTATGAGTTTATTTATCATACAATTGCACAATACAACCTAACGAAACAGCATTGTAAACTATGACAACCTTCTTCAGTATCCACAACAACTTCAACATTCATGTCATCTGCAAATTTACTAGCCCATCTCTCCACTTGTTTGTCCAGGTCATTCATTAAAATTACAAAGAGTAGGGGTCCCAGAAAGGATCGCTGCAGAACTCCACTAATCACTGACTGCCAGAGAGAATACATTTCATCTACTATTACTCTCTGCTTTCTGCAGGTAAGCAAATTCTGAATCCACAGAGCCAAGATTCCATGCATCCCATGCCTCATAGAACTATAAACCACAGAGCACTACAGCACAGAAACAGGTCTCTTTAGTCCTTCTACTCTGTGCCCAACCATTATTATTTTATGCCTATGTCCACTGTCCTGCACCCAGCCCATAGCCCTCCATACCTCTCCCATCCATGTACCTGCCCAAATTCTTCTTAAATGTTAAAATTGAGCCCACTTTTAAAATTGACTTAGAATTTATCATGGAGCTCGGTCACATTTCTGAATGGTCAGAATTGCATCACAGCTGCTTTCAGTTCAGCTAATGATTTTACTGGTTATCCTTGACTAGATACATGCACCTGTATCTATTTCTGACAAAATGGGTCAGGCTTTTCTTCTTAGAACTGTAGAACAGGGAGACATCATATAATGACATAGAGCCAGGATGAAAAACCTGGCTCCTCCACAGAAAAGTGAAAAAAAAGTTGAAGAGTCAAGATTACAAACTCATCTATAACATTTATAAACTATTAGAGAAAGCAACAAACATGTCACCTAAAAAAGATAAAGACCTGGGAGTCTCCAGGTGGCGCTCATGGAGTGAACACGTTTTGGTTTTTGCTCCATAAAATATACTATTTTTAACCTGTATCCACCTTTGAACTAACTTCACAGAAGTCAGAAAGATCTTTATTATATCTCTATTTATACTTGAGTCTGAAAATTTTGAAGAAATGACTGAAGGAAAAGCTACACGAGCTAAAACCCGGGCAGAAGAAGGTGACGGCCGAGAGAAGAAACAACCAGACATTAAACTAAGTGAGATGACCTTCAATGACTTTTTAAAATTTTTTCGTGATGAATTCAAAGATGCTTGTCGCAAAAAAGACCTAGCTGAACTTCGTACAGCTTTAATTGCCTCAGAAGCTGAAACCAAAAAACAACATATCTTAATTGCAGCTCTTCAGACTGAAGTACAACAAAAAGAGATTAGACTGGCTGAGGTCGAACAGAAACTTTCCAAAGCAATTAAACAGCTAGAAGCGCTCCAGCTGAAAAGCATTGATTCAGAGAACCATTCCAGAAGACAAAATATTTGTTTGGTTGGAATTCCTGAAGGCATTGAGAAAGGAGATCTCCTGACGTTTTTTGCTGAGCTATTAAAAGAAGCATACCCATCCGAATTCCCTGCTGATCCACCGCTACTCGATAGAGTACATCGTATCTGGAACCGAAATGCTGAAGCTTCTAAACCCAGAGTGGTGATGGTCCGTATGCACTACATGAGTACAAAGGATAGATTGATTCGTACAGCCAGAAGACTTGGAAATGTGACTGTTCGTGGCTTTAGTCTAAGAGCCTATGAAGATTTTAGTCCGGAGGTAGTATGGGCTCGAAGACTGTTTAAAGATCTGATGTCCGAATGTTTTGAGAAGAAACTGAAACCTGCACTCCTGTATCCTGCGAGGCTCAGAATTTCTCCGGAGAACCAAGCTCGTCAAATATTCGACTCCGTGTCTGCAGCACGGAACTACCTGTCGGCTAATTTCCCGTCTAGCGTGACCTCTCAGCCCGAGTGACCGATAAAAAATGCGGTAGATATTGGTCTTTTTCAGGTTAATAGTCAGACTCTGATTTCTGACCATTCGAAAAGTAGCTCTAATTATCCTGTTCATCTCTATATTTTTTTTTCTCCTCTGTGAGAAATTTTTTTTAATATATAAGTGTATGTTTAATTTTATATTAATCTATACTAATAATATGATTATATTCTTTACTATTTTATTTCTGAGTTACTGAAAATGGCGATTTTTTATTTTTTGTTTATTAAAACTTTTCGCGGTTTTTTTTTACATTCGCCATTTTCTCTTTGTCTTTCTCCATAAAATCCTTCTTATAAGTTTAGGTGGTGGATCTTACCTTAATATTAGGAGCTGCCGTCTGAAGACATGGGGGTAGGTTTAGTGTTATTTCTTCTTTTTTCTCTGATCGCTCTCTGGTCAGATGGGGGGCTTTTTGGGTGGGGGTGGGTTTTGTTTTTCTTTCAGGGGTTTTTATGTTTCATTTTCTTTCGTTTTTTCTTGATTTTTTTTTAGAACTACAGATATGGCTGACACATCGTCATTTCTTTATATCTTAATTCTTCTTCCGGGCGCATGGGTCCCTGCTTTGGTTAACCCTTTATATATTGGAGGGTTGACCTAAGTAATGGATCAAAACATTAATTTTGTCTCTTGGAATACTAATGGTTTAAACCACCTGTTTAAAAGGAGGAAGGTCTTTAAAGTATTCCAGAGACTGAAAGCACAGATTATTTTTTTACAGGAGACTCATGTGAGGAAGGAGGATAATCTGCTTTTTTTTAAATCTTGGAAAGGCCCACAATTTCATGCCAACTCATGCTCTAAGACTCGAGGTGTATCTATTTTTATTGATCCCTCTATTACATTTGTTCAACATGACATCACTGTAGACCCTAACGGCAGATTTTTATTGGTTACTGGGTTATTATTCAATATTAAGGTTGTCATGGTTAATGTTTATGCCCCGAATGTAGATCACCCTGAGTTTTTTAGATCTTTGTTTACTATTTTACCCAATCTAAATGAATATCATTTAATAATGGGTGGGAATTTTAACTGTTGTTTGAATCCCCTGCTAGATAGGTCGAAACCTTCACAGTTCCTACCGAATAAATCGGCTACATATATTAACTCTTTCCTTACTAACTCCAGAGCTGTGATATTTGGAGATTTCTTCACCCGACAGATAAAGAGTTTTCCTTTTTTTCTCATGTATACCATTCATACTCGAGAATTGATCACTTTTTTATTGATTCACGTTTTATTCCACTTGTAACTGCTTGTAAGTATGACATTATAGCCATTTCAGATCACTCTCCATTACAACTCTCTTTTAAATTCAAAGACTCTGTTTCTACTGTTAAGCACTGGCGTTTTGATGTTATATTATTGCAAGATTTAGACTTTGTTAAATTTATGAAAGAACAAATTAACTTTTTTTTTTCAACAAATTACACTACGGAAATTTCTTATGGAATATTGTGGGATACATTCAAGGCTTATATTCATGGTCAAATTATTTCTTACTCAGTAGCTTTGAAGAAATGCATCAAAAACAAGACTCATCTATTGGTTGAGAAGATTAAAGACATTGACAAGAAATATGTGACTGATCTTACTGAAGAACTTTACAAACAAAGAATTGAACTGCAGATGGAATATAATTTGTTACTTACATCTTCGATTGAAAACCAGTTAATTAGATCTAAATCTGATTTTTATGTGCATAATGAGAAATTGGGTAAACTGTTGGCTAATCAACTGAAGAATATTTCAGTTAGACGCCAAATTGTGGAGATTTGCAAACAGAATGGAGAACTGACTGTTAACCAGGAAGAGATAAATCAATCTTTCCAAAATTTTTACACATCCTTATATAGTTCAGATCCCCTCAAGACCTTAGTAATATGTTTAATTTTTTAGAACATTTGAAACTCCCAAAAGTATTACCTCAAGATAACTTAGAATTAAGTAAACCCATTACAGATTCTGAGATCAATAATACTATTTCCTCACTGAACTCGGGGAAAGCACCAGGTCCTGATGGATATTCTGTGGAATTTTATAAAGCTTTTTCTTCTACTCTCTCTCCCTGGCTTATTAAGATGTTTGATGAATCTATCACATTGGGTAAACTACCACAATCATTTTACAGAGCTACGATTTCTCTAATCTTGAAAAAAAATAAAGACCCGACCGAATGTTTTTCTTATAGACCAATTTCTTTGTTGAATGTTGATTCTAAGATCTTCTCTAAAATTCTAGCGACAAGGCTAGAGAAGATATTACCATATATTATCTCTGAAGACCAGACTGGATTCATTAAAAATCGTTATTCCTCTTTTAATATTAGAAGATTGATGAATATTATTTACACCCCTTCACATAAGTCCTCAGAATGTGTTATTTCATTAGATGCTGAGAAGGCCTTCGATAGAGTAGAATGGCCTTATTTATTTACAGTTCTTGAAAAATTTAATTTTAGTCCAATATTTATATCTTGGATTAAACTTCTTTATAATTCCCCAGTTGCCCCGGTTTTTACTAATACCCAAAGATCGCCATATTTTCGATTATTTCGGGGCACCAGGCAAGGGTGCCCCCTTAGCCCTTTATTATTTAACTTAGCTTTAGAACCTTTGGCAATTGCTATTAGAGAAGCACCCAATATTACTGGTATTATTCGTTGCAGGGATATTCATAAAGTATCACTATATGCAGATGATTTATTGCTATATATTTCCAATCCTGAAAATTCTATTCCTGCAGTTTTATCTTTATTAGCCCAATTTAGTAATTTTTCGGGATATAAACTGAACTTAAATAAAAGTGAATTATTCCCTTTTAATGGATGGGTTCCTATTTATGATAGTTTGCCTTTTAAAATATCTAGAGACTATTTTATATATTTAGAGATTAAGATTACTAAAAAACATAAAGATTTGTTTAGGACTAATTTTTTCCCTCTATTGGACCTGATCGGTAGTTTACTTACCAATTGGTCACCATTATCCCTATCTATGATAGGCCGAATTAATGCTATTAAGATGATGATCTTACCTAAATTTTTATATATATTCCAAGCTATACCTATTTTTGTTCCTAAATCTTTTTTTGATAAGGTCGATTCTAAATTGGCTTCATATATCTGGCAAAACAAGAATCCTAGATTGGGAAAAAAATATTTCCAGAAATCTAAACTGGAGGGAGGATTGGCAATACCCAACTTTAGAATTTATTATTGGGCAATTAATATTAGTTACTTAAGGTATTGGTTGAATTATTCAGAATTATCTCTAAATCCCCATTGGGTAAATTTAGAAATTAAACTGGTACAAAATTTCTCAATTAGTTCTATTTTGGGAGCTGCTCTCCCTTTTACTCTTACTAATCTATATAAACTAATTGATAATCCAATGGTTAAACATACACTACGTATATGGTTTCAATTCCGGAGATTTTTTGGCCTAAGTCATTTTATCTTGGAAACCCCTATTGTACTAAATTTCTTTTTTCATCCCTCTCTAATTGATCAAGCTTATTTACTCTGGAAAGTTAAAGGTATAACATGCTTTTCGGATTTATTCTTGGATAACTCTTTCATGTCATTTGTACAATTATCCATGAAATATGATTTACCTAGATCTCATTTCTTTCGATATTTGCAGATTAGGAGTTTCTTAGTTTCGACTTTACCCTCTTTTCCCAATCGGGAGACTACGACTGTTTTAGAGGATATACTATATTCAAAATTCCCTCCAAAAGGTGTGATATCTAAATTATATAATATAATTACAAAAATAAATTCTGGGACTTTTGGAAAGTTTAAAAATGATTGGGAAAGAGAACTCAACCTTCATATTTCCAATGAAAATTGGAATAAAATTCTGCGACTGGTAAACTCCTCTTCTCTATGTGCAAAACATTCACTGATACAGTTTAAAGTTGTTCATAGAGCTCATATGTCTAAAGATAAACTCCATCGTTTTTATTTTCATATCGATCCTATATGTGATAAATGTCAATTGGAAATAGCTTCCCTTACACATATGTTTTGGTCCTGTCCCTCTTTACAGAATTATTGGAAGGAAATTTTTTCCATTATATCTACCGTTTTGAATATTGATTTACAACCACATCCCATTAATGCAATTTTTGGATTACCTATGATAGATTTGACTTATTTATCTCTTCCTGCGGATCATATGATTGCTTTTCTTACACTAATGGCTAGAAGATCTATACTATTGAATTGGAAAGAGGTTAATCCTCCCACTGTTTTCCAATGGTTTACCCAAACTATACTATGTTTAAATTTAGAGAAAATTAGAAACTCTGTCTATGAATTCCCTTCTAAGTTTGAGTTAACCTGGCGACCATTTATTCAATATTTTCATTTGTGGTGAGTTGATCTGGCTCTGTTTTCTTCTTATGATTATGTATGATAATTGGGCTGTTAGATGAGATCGAGTGATCGGCGTGATTTAGCTATATCGGTAGGTTGTTTTTTTTTAAGTTTTTAATTCAGATTTGTTTTTTCTTCCTTTTTGGGTTTTTTTTTCTCTCTCTTTTTTTTATATATTTTTATTAATTATATCATTTTTTTTAGAGATAGTTCATACTCTAAACTGATCTAAAAAAATTTTTATGATATATTTTTATTCTGCAATATTATTGTTTAATATCTCTGTATTAATTCATTATTTACTATGTATTTTTCATATCTCTTTGAACTGTATGTGTTTATAAATTATAATAATAATAAAAAGATTGGAAAAGAAAGAAAAGAAAGAAAAGACCTGGAAGAAATTTCAGAGAAAACAGATGATAGACAGACAAAAGACAAAGAAGGGACCTGGAGCGACGAGGGCCACCCGGCTCACCTCCCAGTGAGCAGCGGGGTCCGGATGAGTCAGGGAGGGGAGCGTTCTGACCGCACATACACAAGAAGTCATGCATGGGCAGTCAGCAGCAATGTGAGGCCCTTGCAGAATGGCTCATGAAGCCTACTGATCAGGGTCCCAGCTGGCCTCGGAAGAAATGCTGATGGAAACTGAAGGAAGAATGGAAGGGGAAGAAGATATACAATGGGAAGAGACAGAAGAAGAAGGAGTTATAGAAGAAGAAGAAGAAGGAGATACAGGCATCTTGGAAGAATTGCTGGCAGAAGGGGTAAGAGAGAAAATTAAAGCTGCAACTTCTACAAAAGAGCCTTTAACTATTATTATAGACAAATTAAAGTTAATTAGAAATTATATTAAAAATTCTGAAACTATAACAAATATTAAAATTACTAACGTTTATGATTTGGTTAAAGAGATGCAGATAAAGCATAAAGTAGAAGAAAAAGTTAAAAATCTGTAATTAGAGAATCGTTTCTTCAAGACAAAATGGATAAATTGGATGAAGGATGGGAGAACATGCTGAAAACAAATAAACAATTATCTGATAAAGTAGACTCTGGAAAATTTTAGCTGCAGAAATAATGTTAACGTTATTGGTTCAAAAGAGGGGAAGGAGGAAAACAACATCATTCAATTCCTACAGAGATGGATACCTCAAATATTTGCATAAAAACATTTTACAAAAGGTATTGAGATTGAGCAGGCCCATAGGCCCAAACCTCCACCTGGCCAAAATTCAAGACTGATATTGGTTAAATTTCTCAGATATCAAGTCAGAGAAAATTTTTTGGAACTGGCAGCTAAGCAAGCCAAAGAGAGAAAAGCACCATTGGAAACACTTGGAAACAAAATTTTCTTCTATCCTGATATTAGTTTTGAGTAATCGAAGAGGTGTAAGAGTTTTAATCTAGTCAAGAATGTTTTGTGGAGGAAAGGATATACTTTTATTCTATGTTACCATGCCACTCTGAAAGGGATTGTCCAGGGTGGAGCAAGTTGGTTTTTCTTGGAACCAGAACATGCACAAGAGTTTGCTGATGAGGTGCTATATCTGCGTCAAGAAGGATACTTGAAGGATGATGGTTATATTTGGAAAAGGAATGCTAGATGTGTTTTGTTGATGGAGATAAGTTTGTTATGCTTGGAGGAGCCAGAGAGATGGGAACTGGCTTCTACTGAATTCCGGATGTTATTGCGACATTAATTGCAACCCAAACAATGGAGGGGTTTAGTATTGTCTGGGGACTGCATGACAGTGCTTATGGGGGGGGGGGGGGTTACTATTTATTTTTCTTTCTTTTCTATATACGGTCAAGTAGTAATTTTGTAACTGGATTTAGAGATGTTATCGTATTGGAGAGTATGGTGAAGATTCAGGGAATGACAAAAGACAATTATGTAATGGGGAAAGGTAAGAGAATTTTTTTTAATGGTTGGTGAACTGAAGTTTACTCATTTTAATGTGAATGGGCTTCAGAACCCTATTAAGAGAAAAAGGATTTTTATTAAGAAATTGAAAGTAGATATTGCTTTTTTGCAAGAAATGCATTTTATTGAAAAAGAACATCAGAAGCTAAAAAGAGACTGGGTGTGTATAGTAGCAGCATCATACTTTAATACAAAAGCCAGATGGGTTGCAATTTTGGTAAATAAGAATCTTCCGATCAAGATACATAATTTGACCTTAGACCCATTTGTCAGATTTTTTTTCTGAGCAATGGACATTGATAAATATTTATGTGCCAAATGTGAATGATAGTAAATTTATACAAGAAACCTTCTTTAATTTGGAGGAAATGAGTGGAAATATTTTAGTAGGTGGCGGTTTTAATTTTTGTTAATGGATAGATCGACTAAAACTGTAATGAAGTCAAAGGCAGCAAGAATGACGATATCTTTAATGCAAGAACTTAATCTGGTTGATATTTGGAGAAAGTTATACCCTAGAGAAAAAGATTCATTTTATTCTAATCAGCATAATTCATATTCTAGAATTGATATGTTTTTGATGTTGGCAAAACTTCAAGGTAGGGTGCAGTAAGTAAAATATAAAGCGAGGCTCATTTCTGATCACTACCCTTTATATCTAGCAATATCTTTAGAAGATGTTCGAGATGTTTCTTTTAGATGGAGATTTAACAGTACATTATTAAAAAGGGAAGATTTTTGTCAGTTTATTAGAGATGAGATAAAGTTATTTTTGGAATCAAATGAAGACTCAATAGATGATAAATTTGTCCTCTGAGATGCTATGAAAGCCTATATACGTGGTCAAATTATAAGTTTCTCTTCTAAGGTTAAAAAAGACTATATGTTACAAGTTAATACTTTGGAGAAGGAGATTTTGACTTTAGAGAGAGAGATCTGTAAAAACAATAATCAGAAGACAGAAGGAGAATTTGGCTGAATAAAAAATTACAGTATAATACATTGCAATCTTACAGAATGGAAAAGATGATTTTAAGAAATAAACAGAGATACTATGAATTAGGGAAATAGGCACATAAAGTATTAGCATGGCAGTTGAAAACAGAACAAGAATCTAAGGTTATTACTGCAACTAGAATGGATAAAGACTCCTTATGATATAAACCTCAGGACATAAATGATAGTTTTAAAAGATTTTATACAAAATTATATGCACCTGAGTCCAGTACAGGAAGATGGTAAAATTGAACAATTCTTAAATCAAGTTAATTTACCAAATTTGAATGCAGAAGAACAAACAATATTGGGAATGTCTTTTTCGATTGGTGAAGTTGGGAGTTACATCTTCATTGGTGAAGACAGGTTTACTTCAGAATTTTATGAGGAGTTTAGAGATGTTTTGATACCAGGTTTTATGAAAGTTTTGTTACAGTTAGATAAGAGGGGAAATTTACCTAATTCTTTTAAGACAGCCATTATAACAGTTATTCCAAACCACAGAACATTACAGCACAGAAGCAGTCCCTTTGGCCCTACTAGTTTGTGCTGAACCATTATTCTCTCTCATCCAACTGACCTGTGCCCCAACCATACCTCTCCATACCTCTACCATCCATGTACCTGTCTAAATTTTTCTTCAATGTTAAAATTGAGCCCACATTCACTACTTCAGCTGGTAGCTCGTTCCACATTCCTGCCACTCTCTGTGTGAAGATCTTCCCCCTCACATTTCCCCTAAAATGTTCCCCTTTCAATCTGAACCCATATCCCCTGGTTTGTATCTCACCTACACTCAGTGGAAAAGACCTATCTACATTTAGTCTGTCTGTCCACTTCATAATTTTCAGAATCAGAATCTATCATGAACAAGTCAAAAAATTCAGTGCATTGCGATGTTCATATTATAAACCATCCTACAACATTACTATAAATAAAAAAATTAGTAGTGCACGAAAAGTAAGGCAGTGTCTTTGGTTCATTAATTATTCAGGAATCTGATGGCAGCGGGGAAGAAGGTGTCCTTGTGCCACTGAGTGCTTGTCTTTAGGCTCCGGTACCTTTTTCCTGATGGTAACAGAGTGAAGAGGGCATGACCTGGGTGGTGGGCATCTTTGAGGATAGAGGCTGCTTTTTTAAGACACTGCCTCATGAAGATGCCTTCAATGGAATGAAGCCTGGTGCCTGTGATGTCTCAGGCCGAGCTAACAACCCTCTGGATTTTTTCTTGTCTAGAGATTTGATGCCTCCATATCGGACAGAGATGCAGCCAGCCAAAATGCTCTCCCCAGTACACCTGAAGAAGTTTTCGAAAATCTTCAGTGACATACGGAATCTCCTCAAACACCTCACAAAGTATAGCTGCTGGTGAACCTTCTTCGTGATTGCATCAATGTGGAGGCTCCAGGACAGATCCTTGGGAAAGTTGACACACAAGAATTTGAAGTTCTTGACCCTCTCTACTACTGAGCCCTCAAGGAGGACTAGTTCGTGTTCCCCTGACTTCCTCCTGAAGTCCACAATCATCTCCTTGGTTTTGCTAAAGTTAAGCGCAAGGTTGTTGATGAGATACCACTCAAAGAGCTGATCGATCTCCCTCCTGTACGGTTCCTCATTGCTGTTTGTGATTCTGCCAACAACTGTGGTGTTATCGGCAAATTTTTAGATGGTATTGGAATTGTGCCTGGCTACATAGTCATGGGTGTATAAAGAGTAGAGCAGTGGGTTAGGCATGCATCCTTGGGGTGCAACTGTGTTGATAATCAGTGAGGAGGAGACATTGTTTCCAATTTGTACTGACTGTGGCCTTCTGATGAGAAAGTCAAGGATCCAGTTGCAGAGCGGGGTGGGTACAGAGGCCTAGAGTTTGTAGCTTCTTGACCAGCACCATGGTATTGAAGGCTGAACTGTAGTCGATGAAATGCTCTTTTGAATTGAATGAATTTGTATGAATTGCTGTTTCTGAGGTGATCCAGAACTGAGTGGAGAGCCAGCAATAATGCATCTGCTGTGGAATGATAGTGACAAGAGGCAAATTTCAGTGGGTCCAGATCTTTACTCAGATACGTGTTAATTCTGGCCATGACCAGCCTGTCAAAGCATTTCATCACAGTAGAATTAGTGCTACTGGGCGATACTCATTTTTAATATTTTTTTTATTTTTCACACTGTGAAATATATCAATCAAAATACATACAAACATTTCCCTCTTAAATATACACAGTGGCATTTTCTCCCCTTTTTTCCCCCCTACCCCTACCTTCCCTCGCCCCTTCCCACCCCCTCTAATCCTCCACAATGTCATCACACAATGAAAATAAACAAGAAAATTGTGTCATCTAGTACGGTTCCCAAATTTGTTCAAATAATGTGAATTTATTTTTTAAATTATATGTTATTTTTTCCAATGGAATACATTTATTCATTTTCATGTACCATTGCTGTACTCTCAGGCTCTCTTCCGATTTCCAAGTTGACATTGTACATTTTTTTGTTACAGCTAAGGCTATCATAATAAATCTTTTTTGCGCTTCATTCAGTTTGAGGCCAAGTTCTTTACTTCTTATATTACTTAGAAGAAAGATCTCTGGATTTTTTGGTATGTTGCTTTTTGTGATTTTATTTAATACCTGATTTAGATGTTCCCAAAACTTTTTCACTTTCTCACATGCCCAAATTGCATGTACTGTTGTTCCCATTTCATTCTTACAGCAAAACATCTACCTGATAATGTTGGATCCCATTTTTTTTAACTTTTGGGGCGTGATATTTAACCTGTGTAAGCAATTATACTGTATCATACGTAACCTTGTGTTTATTATATTCATCATAATTCCAGAGCATAACTTTTCCCATGTTTCATTTTTTTATCTTTATGTTTAAATCTTTTTCCTACTTTTGTTTGGGTTTATAGCTTATTTCATCATTTTCCTTCTCTTGCAGCTTGATGTACTTGTTCGTTATAAATCTTTTTATTATCATTGTTTCTGTAATCACATATTCAAAGCTGCTTCCTTCTGGTAATCTCAGTCTGTTTCCCAATTTATCCTTTAAGTAGGCTTTCAGTTGATGGTATGCAAACATTGTACCATGAGTTATTCCATATTTGTACTTCATTTGTTCAAATATTAATAAGTTATTTCCCAAAAAACAATTTTCTATTCTTTTAATTCCTTTTCTCTCCCATTCTCTAAAGGAAAGGTTATCTATTGTAAAAGGGATTAGCTGATTTTGTGTCAATAATAATTTTGGTAGTTGGTAATTTGTTTTTTACCTTTCTAAGTGAATCTTCTTCCATATATTGAATAAATGATGCAGTACTGGTGAGCTTTTATATTGCACCATCTTTTCATCCCACTTATAAAGTATATGTTCCGGAACCTTCGCCCCTATTTTATCAAGCTCTATCTTAGTCCAATCTGGTTTTTCCCTTGTCTGATAAAAATCTGATAAATTCCTTAATTGTGCTGCTCTATAATAATTTTTAAAGTTTGGTAACTGCAAACCACCTTGGTTGCACCTCTCTGTTAATTTATCTAACGCTATCCTCAGTTTCCCCCCCTTTACATAAAAATTTCCTTATTATTCTTTTTAGTTCATTAAAGAATTCCTCTGTTAAGGGAATTGGTAATGATTGAAATAAGTATTGTATCCTTGGGAAGACATTCATTTTAATGTAATTTACCATCTCTATCAATGTTAGTGGTAATTCTTTCCAATGTTCTAAGTCTTCCTGCAATTTCTTTATTAGTGGCTGATAATTTAATTTGTACAGGTGGCTTAAATTATTATCTAACCTAATACCTAGGTATTGGATGGCTTGTGTTTGCCATTTAAATGGTGATTCTTTTTAAAATTCTGTACAATCCGCATTATTCATCGCCATCACTTCATTTTTATTTGCATTGATCTTGTACCCCGATATTTCTCCATATTCCTTCAATTTCTTATGTAGTTCTTTTATTGATATTTCTGGGTCTGTTAAGTATACTATGATGTCATCTGCAAATAAACTGATTTTATACTCCTTCTCCTTTATTTTTATCCCTTTTATTTTATTTTCTGTTCTTATCAGTTCTGCCAATGGTTCTATTGCTAAAGTGAACAGTGAGGGAGATAGTGGACATCCCTGCCTAGTTGACCTACTTAATTTAAATTGGTTTGATACATATCCATTTACTTTTACCTTCGCCAATAATCCATTATATAATGTTTTAATCCAATTAATATATTTTCTGGTAGATTGAACCTCTGTAGTACTTTGAATAAATAATTCCATTCTACCCTGTCAAAGGCTTTCTCTGCATCTAAAGCTACAGTCACTGTTGGCTTCTTATTTCCTTGAACTGCATGAATTAGATTAATAAATTTACAGACATTATCCGCTGTTCATCTTTTCTTAATAAATCCAGTTTGATCTTGTTTTACTATTTTTGGTACACAGTCAGCCAATCTGTTTGCTAATAATTTTGCTATTATCTTATAATCTGAATTAAGTAGAGATATTGGTCTATATGATGCTGGTATTAGTGGATCTTTCTCCATCTTTAGTATTACTGTAATTATTGCTGTTTTACATGAATCTGGCAAGTTTTGTGTTTCTTCTATCTGGTTGATTACTTCCAGGAGAGGAGGAATTAATAACTCTTTAAATGTTTTATAGAATTTTATTGGGAATCCATCCTCTCCAGGCATTGTATTGTTCGGCAGCTTTTTTAATATATCCTGTACTTCCTCTATTTCAAATGGTTTTTTAAGTTTGTTTTGCTCCTCTTGCAATTTTGGCAGTTCAATTTTAGCTAAAAACTCTTCTATTATATCATCTTTTTCCTCATTCTCAGTTTGGTATAATTGTTCATAAAATTCCTTAAAGTTCTCATTAATCTCCATTGGATTATATGTAATTTGTTTGTCCTTTTTCCTTGATGCCAACACAGTTCTTTTAGCTTGTTCTGTTTTAAGTTGCCAGGTTAATACTTTGTGTGTTTTTTCTCCGAGCTCATAATACTTTTGCTTTATTTTCATTATGTTCTCCTCCACCTTATATGTTTGTAATGTTTCATATTTTATTTTTTGTCCACCAATTCTCTTATTTTTGTTATATCGTCCCTTTTTGCTAGTTATTTTTCTGTACTTACTATCTCCCTTTCCAACTGCTCTATTTCACGATTGTAGTCTTTTTTCATCTTAGTTACATAACTTATTATCTGCCCTCTAATGAAGGCTTTCATTGCATCCCATAATATAAATTTGTCTTTCACTGATTCTGTATTTATTTCAAAGTACATTTTAATTTGGCATTCATCTCTAAATTCCTGTCTTTTAAATAGTATGGAGTTCAATCTCCATCTATATGTTCTTGATGGGATGTCCTCCAGTTCTATTGCTAATAACAGGGGTGAGTGATCAGATAGCAATTTTCCTAACTCTCCCTTGAATATGGGCCAATAACAAAAACACATCAATCCTTGAATATGTTTTATGCCTACTCGAATAATATGAGTATTCTTTCTCCCTTGCATGTTGCCTCCTCCATATATCCATAAGTTTCATTTTCTGCATTGATTTAACCATAAAATTGGCCACTTTATTATTTTTGCTAGTCTTTTGTCCAGTTTTATCCAACATTGGATTCAAATTAAGGTTAAAATCCCCTCCTATCAATATATTCCCCTGCATATCTACAATCTTCAAAAAAAATATCTTGCATAAACTTTTGATCCACTTCATTAGGTGCATATATATTGATCAAATTCCAGAATTCTGAATATATCTGACACTTTATCATTACATACCTCCCTGCTGGATCTATTATTTCCTCCTCTATTTTGATTGGTACATTTTTATTTATTAATATAGGTACGCCTCTGGCTTTTGAATTATACGATGCTGCCGCTACATGCCCTACCCAGTCTGTCCTTAATTTATTATGTTCCACTTCAGTTAGATCCATTTCTTGCACAAATGCTATGTCTATTTTTTCAGGAAATTTAATAGCTTTTTCTGTTTAATTTGGTTATGTATTCCATTGATATTTATAGTCATATAGTTCAACATGGCCATCTCATATTCTGTTTACACCTCATTTCCGCTTCCTCACCACCACCTTTTCCCCATTTTCATCTCTCAATTTTCCCTTTTTGACTCAATATATGACAACACTTTTAAAACATAAAATACTTCAACAACTCCCACATCTAAAATTCTTTTAACCCCAAATATCTCCCAACCTCTCTCAGTTGCCCCTTGTCCCTTGCCGGGCAACCACAACTCCCCTCTCCATTTGGATTGCGAACCTGCTCGCAAGCGCCAACTGATTTTGCTGTGAATGTTATTCTCTCCCACCCTACCCCCTCCAGAAAATACTTTTATCTTCTCATATAACAAAGCTCACCCTCTTTTTTCCCCCTTACTTCCTTTCTTCCCTTTTCTTTCCTTTCTTTAGTTCTTAGTTATACATTATTTTTACAACTTTATATGTATTTTGTCATCATTCTTCATTTTTGTTACATCTCTTCATTTCTCCTTCTGTCCTGCAGGCATTCTGCAAATTCTCGTGCTTCCTCTGGATCCGAGAACAGTCTGTTTTGCTCCCCCGGGATAAATATTTTAAGCACAGCTGGATATCTTAACATAAATTTATAACCTTTTTTCCATAGGATTGATTTTGATGTATTAAACTCCTTCCTCTTCCTTAAGAGTTCAAAACTTATGTCTGGGTAAAAGAATATTTTTTGACCCTTGTATTCCAATGTTTTTTTTGTCTTCTCTAATTTTATTCCTTGCCCTCTCCAGTATATTTTCTCTTGCTGTGTATCTCAGAAATTTTACTAAAACCGATCTTGGTTTTGGCTGTGTCTGTGGTTTCGGATCTAGTGTTCTGTGTGCCCTTTCTATTTCCATTTCTTCCTGTATTTCTGGCATTCCCAGGACCTTTGGGATCCATTCTTTTATAAATTCTTTCATATTCATTCCTTCTTCATCTTCCTTTAGGCCCACTATCTTTATGTTGTTTCGCCTACTATAGTTTTCCATTATATCCATCTTCTGAGCTAACAACTCTTGTGACTCTTTAACTTTTTTGTCACTTTCTTCCAATTTTCTTCTTAAGTCATTTACTTCCATTTCTACAGCCGTTTCTTGTTCTTCCACATTGTCTAATCTTTTCCCTATTTCTGTCATGACCAGCTCTATTCTACTCACTTTTTCTTCTGTACTTTTCATTTTACTAAATTCTAATGTCAACCATTCTTTTAATGTTCTCATTTGTTCTTGAAATTTTTTAAAATCTATATACTGTCCATCTATTTTACCTTCTATTTCTCTGTGCAGAACTCAGTCTTCTTCTTCCTCTTCTTCTGTGTCTGCACCTGTGTTTGTGTCTTCTACTTCTCTTCCTTGTATTTGTGTCTCTTCTGACTTACTTGTTGAGTTGCTTGCCTCACTTTGCTGGGCTTCTTCTTGCTTGGCTTCTTGCTGGTCCTCTTCTTCTGGGCTAGTTATCTGTTGCTGTTCTTCTTTCCTATCACTCCCTTTCCTGTCACTTTTCTCTTCTTCCAGCTGAGAGGCCTGGTGTCGGTTATCCCTCATCAGGTCGCGCTGTGTTTGCTCACTCCTCAGCTGGGTCCACCTCCCGTCAGTGTTCTCTTTTTCCTTAGTGAGCACACTGCACGCTTTTGTCTGGCTCAGAGACCCACTTTTGCAGTCCAGCGGTTGGGAGGTTGCAACTCTGCGGGGTCATCACCAACCTTGGGGAACAGGTTCTTTTCTCCATGATGGCTCCCTGTTTCTTCATGCAGGTAATGCTTTCTCCTTTCTCTTCCGGTGTCTTTTATTCTTCTTTTTTTCCCATTGTTTTTACTTTTTCCTTCTTGGGTGCCATTTTCTTTCTTTTCTCCACAATTTTATCTTTTATTTGTTATGTTTTGTGTTTCTTGAACTTTGTATTTTCTTCACTCTATTTCTTCTTTTCTGGAGAAGGCTGGTATTCTCCTATCGGCCACTACTCCATCATGTGACTCCTCTGGGAGATACTCATTGAGGCAATTCACTCTACTTTTCTTGAGCACCAGGATGATTGATGCCCTTTTGAAGCAGGTGGGAACCTTTGACTGCAGCTATGAGAGGTTGAAAATATCCGTGAACACTCCGGCTAGTTGGTTGGTGCAGACAGGTATGCTGTCAGGCTCTGACAAGGGTTTACCCTCTTGAATTATGTTCTGACATCATCCTCAGAGACATATATCACAGGGTCTTCAGCCTTTTCAGGGATTCTAGTAGGCACTGTTTATTTTTTCTACTCAAAGCAGTCATAGAAAGTGTTCAGCTCATCAAGTAGTGAAGCATCACATCCATCTATTGTGTTCGTCCTTGCTTTGTAGGCTCCAATGGCCTACATTCTCTTCCATAGCTGATGTGTATGTGTCTCTGTCTCTAGCTTCCTCTGGAATTGCCACTTGCTTCAGAGAAGGCCTTTTGCAGTCGTACCTGGTTTTCTTGTAGAGATCTAGATCCAGACTTAAACATCCTTGTTCTCACTCCTAGTAGGTTGCGAATCATCTAATTCATCCAGGGCTTCAGATGGGGAACACTTGGTATGTGCATATGGGCACACATCGTCCACGCAGGTCTTTATGAAGTCAGTGATACCTGTTGCATATTTATTCAAGTCTATGGATGAGTTCGTGAATATGTTCCAGACCACTGATTCAAGCCAGTCCTGCAGATGCTCCTCCGCCTTCCTTGGCCTTACTTTTGCCATCTTCACTACTGGTGTTGTAGTCCTCAATCTTTGCTTGTATGCCAGGAGTAGAAGTAAAGCTAGGTAATCAGACTTGCCAAAATGCGGTCATGGTATGGCTCAGTAGGCACTCTTCATGGTGGTGTAGCAATTGTCAAGAGTGTCTCTCATGTGACGTGTAGTTTTTCAGAGACTTCTTCAAAGCAAATAAGAGTTTATTTGGCCTGATTGAAGTCTCCGACAATGATCAGGATCTGCTGTCTCATGGTTGTTAATCAGTGTTTGAGATTCCAAATTGCAACACCTCACACATGCTGCATTAAATTCCATCTGCCATTTTTCAGTCCATTTTTCCAGCTGGTCCAGATCCCTCTGCAAGCTTTGAAAACCTTCTTTGCTGCCAACAACGCCTCTAATCTTAGCGTCATCTGCAAATTTTCTGATCTAATTTACCACATTATCATCCAGATCATTGATATAGATGACAAACCACAATGGTCCAAGCATTGATCCCTGAGGCACACCACTAGTCAAAGGCCTCAAGTCTGAGAAGCAATCATCCACCTCTACTAACTGGCTTCTCCCGTCCAGCCATTGTTAAATCCAGATCACTAGTTCACCATAAATACCAGAACATCTGAACATTTCTGACTAACCTCCCATGTGGGACTTTGTCAAAGGCTTTACTAAAGTCCATGCACAAGTGGTCCCTTACTTACGACCTATGTGACTTACGACCATCCGTAGATACGATTTTAAAAAATGTATGTTTTTAAAAATAAAGAAAAAATATAAAATATGTAAATATAAAAATTATGCATAAAGTCTCAGGGATCCATGGACTGTTTATTTGACAGACCAACATGGCAACAGCCACGGGCTGGGAGGGTGCCAAGACACTGCTGCCACCAAATGTGTTCTATTTTCGGGACATGAAGGCACTGGTGGACTCGATGTCTGAGGTGGGGGAGGTGAGTGCAGGCCAGGTGCCTGTGGTGGTGGACAATGAATCTTTCCATGGCCAGGCAAGCTAGGCTGTGGACAAAGTGCCATGGCTCCAGTTTAAGAATGTGTTGGCTTGGAGTAGCATACGTCCGACTTGCATCCATTCTGACCGGTCGGTCAAAACAGAACTAGGATGTATGTCAGGGACCATCTGTAGTCAACATCCACAGCTTTTCTTTTGTCAAATTTTCTGGTAAGCTCCTCAAAAAATTCAATAAGATTGGTTAAACAAGACCGACCATGCGCAAAACCATGTTGACTATCCCTGATCAGTTTCTGACTATCCAAATAATTGTATATTGATCTCTTAGAATACCTTCCAATAATTTACCTCACTGGTCTATTCTGGAGACTTTTTTAAACAGCAGAGCAACGTGAGCTACCTCCCATCCTCCAGCACCTCACCCATAGTTAAGGACATTTTAAATATTTTTGCCAGAGCCCCTGTAATTTCAATACTATGCTCCCTCAAGGTCCAAGGAATTTATCCACTCTTATTTGCTTTGGAGAAAGCAAGCACTTTATCCTCTTTAATCTGTATAGGTTCCATGACCTCATTGCTTGCTTTCCTTACTTCCCACGACTCTGTGCCTGTTTCCAGAGGGAATACTTAAAAAAAAGACATTTAAGAACTCCCCCATCTCTTTTAGCTCCATACAAAGCGACCACTCTGATCTTCAAGTGAACCAATTTTGTTTTACATTCCTTTTGCTTATCTGCATACCTGTAGAAACTCTTGTGATTTTCCTTCATATTGTCTCCCAAAGAAACCTCATGTCTTTTTTAAGCCTTCCTGATTTATTTCTTGAGGATTTCCTAGTATTTTGTATACTCCTCACATCCTAATTTGCTCCGTGTTGCCTATATCTGCTATGCACCTCTCTCTTCTTCTGAACCAAATCCCCCAAATCCCTCAAGAACCAAGGTTCCATAAGCCTGCTAACCTTGCCTTTAACCCTGACAGGAACTTATAAACTCTGTACTCTCAAAATTTTACCTTTGAAGGTCCTCCACTTACCTCACATATCCTTGCCAAGAAAACAACATCCCAATCCATGCAATCTAGATCCTTTCTCATTTCCTCAAAATTAGTCTTTCTCCAATTTAGAATATCAACCCAAGACCCAGACCTATCCTTCTCCATAATTAACTTGAAACTAATGGCATTATGATCACTAGACCCAAAGTATTCTCCTACACATACTTCTGTCACTTGTCCTGTCTCATTGCCTAAAAGTATTGCATTCTCTCTGGTTGGTACCTCTATACTGTGTATCTGCCATCCAGCCTTTTTACATTATGGGAGTCCTAGTCAATATGTGGAAAATTAAAATCCCCTAATATCACAACCATATGTTTCCTGCAGCTGTCTGCTATCTCTGTACAGATTTGATCCTCCAATTCTCATTGACTATTTGGCTATCTATAATATAATCCCATGAGTGTGTCATACGTTTCCTGTTTCTCAGCTCCACCCATACAGCCTCAGTAGACAAACCCTCTGGTCTGTCCTGCATGAGCACAGCTGTGATATTTTCCCTGACAAGCAATGGCATTCCTCACCTTTCACCCACCCACCCCCCCATTCTATCATGTCTAAAGCAATGGAAGCCCAGAACATTGAGCTGCCAGTCCTGCCCCTCCTGCAAGCAAGTTTCACTAATGACCACAATCTCATAATTCCACATGCCAATCCACCCTCTAAGGTTGTCTACCTTTCCTACAATACTCCTTTCATTGAAATAGATGCACTTTAGAAAATTTCAGCCACGTACAACCCATTGACTTCTAACAGTGCATGCAATTTTAATATCATCTTTTCTCTCCCCCACTCCTCTATCTGTTCTGGCACTCTAATTCCCATTCCCCTACAAATATAGTTTAAACCCAGCACTAGCAAACCTCCCCACAAAGATGTTAGTCCCCTTCCAGTTCAGATGCAAACCATCCCATCGAAACGGGTCTCACCTTTCCTGGAAGAGAGCTCAATGATCCTGAAAACTGAAGCCCTCCCTCCTGCACAATGTTTTTAGCCACATGTTAAGCTGCATTATCCTCCTATTTCTAACCTCATTAGCACATGGAACTGGTAGCAATCCTGAGATCACAACCATGGAGGTCCTGTCCTTCAACCTAACACCTAACTCCCTGAACTCTCCTTGCAGGACCTTCTCACACTTCCTATCCATGACATTGGTCCCTAGGTGGACCACAATATCTAGCTGCTCACCTGAGAATGTTATGAACTCAATCTGAGATATCTCTGACCTTGGCACATGCTATCCGGGATACTCAATCTGTTCCACAGAACCCTAGCTATGAAATCCTCTTTCATTGCAGCTCACCTCTTCTCCCTTGCCATCTAGCCACAGGACCAAACTCCGTGCCAGAGAACTGATAGCCGTGGCTTTTGCCTGTTAGGTCATTCCCCACAACAATATCCAAAATTATATACTTTTTATTGAGGGGAACACCCACAGGGGTGCCCTGCACTGTCTGGCTGTTCCCTTTCCCTCTCCTGACTGCCATCCATCTATCCTCCTCCTGCCTCTTAGGTGTGAGAGTATCCCTGTAACTCCTGTCTATCAACCCCCCCCCCCCCCCGTCTCCTGAATGATCCAGAGTTCATCCAGCTCCAGCTCCATTTCCTTAACTCGGCTTGTCAGGAGCTGCAGCTGGATGCACTTCTCACAGATGAAGTAAATAGGGATACTATTGGCTTCCCTGATGACCCACATTCAGCAAGGAACATAGGAACATAGGAAGTAGGAACAGGAGTAGGCCAAAAATGGCCCATCGCGCCTGCTCCGCTATTCAATACTATCATGGCTGATCTAATTTATGACCTAACAGTGATCAAGATTAGCTGTTTTTGCTGTATTCCCACTGTTTATGATTAGAAGAACAAAATATATGATATCTAAAACCTGTGCCTACCTGCTGAATCCTTTTTGTTCCTCGAATAGGGTGCCCCTTTTTTACTTCAACTCCTACTATCCCTTGCCTCTTGCCTGATCTCGACAAAGTCTGTTGAGCCAAAGCCTTAACATTCTGACTTAGTCCATCCTGATGATGCCTGCTCCCTCATGACTTTCTGAATGGGTCTACCATGGGGGATTTTGTCAAATGCCTTACTAAAATCCATTTATACCATATCTATCACCAATCTTCATCAATTTCTTTGATACAAAACCTGACAATTCTTGCATTATATATAGTAGAACTTACAGAATAAAGTACATTACAACCTTAGATTTCTCTACCACTCCATCCCCCTTTGTCCATCTCTTCCTGTGTCAGACAAGAAGACATTGTAAAATATTGATTGTGGCAGAATTATCACAATTTGAAGGATCATCAACAAATACAGCAGAAAATTGGTTGGAGGTATTTTCTTCCAGCCTAACTCTTGATTTCTTTGGCCATAAAGACTCTTATTTACTTGCGCTTTTTTCCAAACTGACAGAGGGCCATTAACAATACATCAAGGCCCAAATCAATGCCAAGGAATTATATTATTTTTCTCACAGGGAAGTAAAAAGCAGTGAGAACGTTTTTTTTAATTTCCAGAAGGTATGATCACAAAACTCCTGGGTTTAATTGATTGCCTGTTTTTTGATGAAAGCTCGTGTACCTATGCTGATTAATCTGTTGAACCAGGTCATGCCTCATCATGAATGATTAGCTGGTGATTCATAAAGGACAATTTCAATATATTTGGATTCCTTACATTTGTAAATTTAGAATGTGATGGAATTGTGTTATTAATAATCTTCAGTTGTTTTTTTTAATATATATATATATATTAGTAGTTATTTTATGTGTGGCCATTTACTGACACCACAGACCTTTACACATAGAAACTACTTTGTAAGTCAAATGTCTGTACTACCATTGTTGGTTAAAACTGTGTTAACAACCCCATAACCACTGAAGTGATTCTTTAGTGAACCTAAGACAATAGTGTGTACACAGCCATTCAGCTGATTGACCTGGGCAGACAACTTGAAACCACATCACCTTGTAAAACTTTTGGGAAAGAGGAACTTCACACACTCAAGAGAGACACTTAATCAAACAAGCAATTATTTATTTGATAATTTGTATAAATAAAAAAGAGGCCATTTACTATGATTCATGCTTTTGGAGAAATGAAATAAAATTAGTGGTATGGTCATGTCATGCAATTAAAGACACTTCAAGAAGATGTATTTTAATATTGCACCAGGGACATCTGAGATCAGAATTACAGAGACATTCTCAAGAGGATGTCCTGTTGTGGTCTTTCCTTTGCATGGGAAATCCATAAAATCAGTGGCAATGAAGAAAAGCCACTTCACTGTCTCTTTGAAAAGAGGGCATTTCTTCTGTGTCCTTTTCTACATGTGTTTGTGAAATCATTGTGTTAAATACAGATTCTGAAACCTTCATGCAAAAGAGGGGAATTTGTGGAAGATCATTCATATGAAGAAACAGTTTTCTGAAAACCACTCTACTAGACATTCGTAAATTTTGCAAAGTCCGATACCTCACACTTACTCCATAATTGTTTTTGAACAGCAGTAAAGTCTTTGAGTTCCACACAAAAGCTTTCTGAGACTGAACTTTAAAATCATCTCTTCCAAATTAAGGTTAAAGACACACACACACACACACACACACACACACACACACACACACACACACACACACACACACACACACACACACACACACACACAAATTGTGCATAGTGGGGTTAAGTTAGAGTTAAGTTTAGAGGTAAGTAAAATTTTATGCTATTAATAGTTATTAATAATCTAGTACATAACCAGAGAAGTTTATAAAGCTGAAGATGTGCTTTAATAAATAAAAACAGAAACTGCCGAAAATACTGAACAGTCTGTGGAATAAAAAAATAGAGTTAACATTTCAGGTCAATGACATTTCATCAGAATTAAAAGTTAGAAATCAAGCATGTTTTAAGTTACAGAGAAGGGGAAGGGATGGGGAAAAGAAAGAAAAGCAGCAACCAAAAGATACTGAATGTTAGAAATAGTGTTAGTACTGGCTGAGAGAAGGTGGTAAAGGTTGTTGTGGTCATAGATAGAGATACAGCAAGGAAACAGGCCACTGGGTTTGTGCTGTCCTTTAAACACTAATTTTTACATTAATTCTACAGTAACCTTTTTTCACTGAATGACAGAATCATATCACCTATGCCTTCCCAACTATGTTAACTGCTGTTACCTTCTATGGACTTGTACTCCCTCTGTTTCTCAATATTCTGTAAGGCCCTACTGTTCATGTTGTATGTCTCAGTGCTGTAAGAATACTTCACTTCACATTTGTATGGATTAAAGTCCATCTGCCATATTTCAGCCCATTTCACTAACAATTTCTCTCTGCAACTAGACTACTTTTTGATCAATCATTCCACCATTTTTTGTGTCATCTGCAAAGTTACTGATCTTTCCCCCCACATCTAAGTCATTCAGATATATTACAAACAAAAAGGGTCTTGGCACTAACTATGGGTGTCCAATCACAAAAACAACCCTCACATCGCACTCTGACTCCTATTGCCTAACCAATTTTGGATCCAGACACTAACTTGCCCTGGATCACATGGGTCTTACTCTTTTAAACCAATCTCAAATGTGGGACTGAATCAAAGGGTTTTCTAAAGTCTACATAAATCACATCCACTGCCCTGCCTTCATTGATATACTTTGTTATTTCATCAAATAATTCATGCAAATTAGTCAGACACATTGGCTATCTCTAATTAGTCCCTACTCTTCCAAATGACCATTAATCCTGTTCCTCACAACCTTTTCCAGTATCTTCCCTTCAACTGATTTATAGTCAATAATTAGCATTTATTTTCCTGGGGATCACATTTAGTGTCTGGTAAAGATTTAAGTATCTCAAAGCTTCCCTTGCATCCAATAACACCCTGGATAAATCTTGTCTGGTCCTGAGAATTTATCCACTTTTAAGTTCACCAAGGTATTGAATACTTCCTCTTTCTTTATTTGGACGTGAATCAGACTTTCATCAAATTCTTCACTGATTTGTGAATACCGATGGAAAAATATCCTAGAACCTCACTCATTCCTTCTGGCTCTATACATAGATTACCCCTGTTATGTATAATGGGCTCTACATTTTCTCTGGTATTCTTTTTATCTTAATATATAGAATGCCTTCCAATTTACATTAATCCTGTCTGCCATTGACTTCATATGTCACTGCTTTTTTTTTGTATATTTTATTTATTATTAAAAATAAAGCATACAGTCCTGAGAAATTGAAATAGACACATCATTTTCCCATTTAGTCTTCACTTTATAGATATCTGGCTTATGCATTTTGTGTTGTAATAGGGCATATATCTCAGCTATAAGTCCATTTTTACCTCCATCAGTAAGTAAACTTTCAAATCTAGAACGTCTTGGCAACCTTAATGTATGTCCAAAATTATTTAATAACAAATCTTGGACCTGATAATAAGTAAATAATGTATTCAAAAAATATCCATACTTTTACTTCATTCTTTGAAATGAAATAAAACTTCATAACAGTCCTGTTCCCAACATTTCAGAAGTTGATTGTTCACCGAAAAAGAAAAAAGTTTATTCTTATACAAAGGAGTTTTGGCTGAAATTTTACCTTCAGTACCTATAATATTATTTTTATTATTCCATAACTCCATTAAATGGTTCAACACTGGTAAATTATAACTCTGTAGAAGCTGAGAATTCCATTTATAAATAAAATGATCCATTCTTTGTTCATTAATCTGAGCCAATTCAATCTTGGCCCAAACCAAAGATTTGTCCACTTCAAATATTTTATTAATAAAGTTTAATTGTGCCACTTCATAATACTATTGAAAATGAGGAAGTTGCAATCCTCCAAAAGCATATTTCCAAGTCAATTTTTGTAACGACACCCTTGCCATTTTGTCCTTCCATAAAAAAGTCCTCATTAAAGCATTCAAGTCTTTAAAAAACATTTTGAAGAATTCTACATGGAATCGATTTAAAAAGATATTGCATACGGGGAAAGATATTTATTTTTACACAATTTACTCATCCTATCAAAGTTATTGGAAAATATTTCCACTGATTTAAATCATTTTTAATTTTAGTCAATAATGGCAGATAGTTCAAGTCATATAAATAATTATAATTATCATCTGTGATAATTTCCAAGTATTTAATTCTATCAGACCCACTAAATTTTTAAATCTGCTTACAAAACAAATAATCTACAGCCACTAGAGTCATTATTTCCCTCTTATCCCAGTTAACCTTATAACCTGACAATGAGCCACTGTTCCAACCTCGCATGAAGGCTCCCCAATGATTGCATAGGCTGTGTTAAATATATCAAAATGTCATCCGCAAATAAATTTATTTTATACTCATCAGCGTTCACCGAATACCCTTGATATTACCATCTTGTCTAATC
This sequence comes from Narcine bancroftii, assembly GCF_036971445.1. Taxonomy (NCBI): domain Eukaryota; kingdom Metazoa; phylum Chordata; class Chondrichthyes; order Torpediniformes; family Narcinidae; genus Narcine; species Narcine bancroftii. Next base: position 33,314,415 of record NC_091472.1, read on the forward strand.
ATCTGACCCAAAGGGTCAATAACTAATGCAAATAGAGCTGGCGACAAAGGACACCCCTGTCTCATTGATCTAGATATCACAAATGAAGAAGATACTTGCCCATTTGCCATCACCCTAGCCAATGAGTTTTTATATAAAGCCTTTACCCAGCCAATAAAAAATGGGCCTAATTTAAATTTCTCAAGTATTTTAAACAAAAAGCCCCATTCCACTCTATCAAATGCCTTCTCAGCATCTAAAACAACTATCATAGGTTGGCCAGATTGCCCCGAGAAACATTAATTAAAGAAATCAACTTTAAAATATTATTAGTAGAATACTAGTTTTTAATAAAACCAGCTTGGTCTACATGAATCAAATCCAGTAAATACTTAGCTAATCTATTAGCCAAAACCTTAGCAACAATCTACATTCAATAAAGAAATTGGATTATAAGATCCCACTTTTAACAGGCTCCCCATCCTTCTTAAGAATAACTGTAATCAATGCTCCCTTCAAAGAGAAAGAATCTGGAAAAGAACCACTCTCGATAGCCTGTTTTAAAAGCTCCATCACAAAGGAAATAACAGATCCTGAAATTCTTTATAAAATTCTGAAGTAAAATCATCCTCACCTTGGGATTTCCCACCAGGCATTGCCTGTAATGCCTCTTTAACCTCCACAACGGTTAAAAAAAGGCATCTAAATCTTTAACCTCTGCATTCTTTAAAGACAGTAAAATTAAATCAGACAAAAATGTATCAATTTTAATATTATCTTCCGATACTTCAGAAGTATACAACTTCACATAAAATAAACAAAATTCATAATTAATCTCCTGGGCTTCTAAGTAATCAATGTATCCCATCTGATAGTATTTATTGTCCTGGAAGCCTGCTCGGTCTTCAATTGCCCTGCCAACACTTTATGGGCATGTTCACCTAACTCATAATAATGTTGTTTAGTTCTCTGCAATAACTTTTCAAATTTATAAGTTAGTAAAGTATTATATTGTAACTTCAACTTAGTTAAATTAGCTTTTTTTGTTTCCGTCACATCTCACTGTACTTTTTTCTCCAAGCTCTCTATCTCTTTCTCTAAGTCATTCACCTCAACCAAATATGTTTTTTTTTAAAACTCTGACTGTATAACTAATAATTTGTCCCCTCAAATAAGCTTTCAATGCATCCCATAAAACAAATGCACTATTAACCAAACCTTCATTTATTTTTAAAAAGGACTGTATATGTTCCTTCAAAAACTTAATAAACTCAGGGTTTTTCAACAAAAGCGTATTAAATCTCCATCGATACATTATCAGAACCAGTACAAGTAATTAATAATAAAGAATGATCAGACAAAATCCTACTTTTATATTCAGCCTGAACAAATCTTCCTTGCAATTGCACTGATACAGTTAACAATCTGCAACCTACCAACAGTTGCAAAAACTGAATCCAATGTAAAAGATAACTTTTTATAAATTAAAATAGCAACACCCCTTGCTATGGAATTCAAAGAAGATGCTATAACATTTTTTTCTCAATTCAACTTTTAACAATATAACAATATAATAATTTACAGTATGGAAACAGCCCACATCAGCCCCTCTAATCCTCACCAATTTACGTGAAACTCCACTAGTTCCACCTACCCACTCCCATGCCCATAACACTCCAATCCCCTCACATCCATGTACTCATCCAGCCTCCTCTTAAATGACAGAATTGACCCTGCCTCAACTACCTCTTCAGGAAGAGCACTCCACTCAGCCATCACTCTCTGAGTGAAGAAGCATCCTCTCTTGTGCTCGCTTCGGCAGCACATATACTAAAATTGGAATGATACAGAGAAGATTAGCATGGCCCCTGCGCAAGGATGTCATGCAAATTCGTGAAGAAGCATCCTCTTATATTACTCCTAAATTTTTGCCCCCTAACCTTTAACTTATGACCCCTTGTACCAATCTCCCCTACCCTCAGGGTAAAGAGCCTATTCACATCTACTCTGTCTATTCCCTTCATAATTTTAAATACCTCTATCAAATCCCCTCTCAACCTTTTATGCTCCAATGAATAAAGTCCCAGTCTACTCAGTCTTTCTCTGTATCCAAGATACTGCAATCCAGGCAACATTTTTGTAAATCTTCTTTGCACCCTCTCAACCTTATTTATATCCTTCCTATAAATTGGAGACCAGAACTGCACACAATACTCCAAACTTGGCCTCACCAAAACCTTAAACAGTCTCAACATCACTCCCCAGCTTCTATATTCTATGCTATGATTTATAAAGGTCAGCATACCAAAAGCCTTCTTCACCACCCTATCTACATGGGAATCTACCTGGAACGCTGAACTGTTATTCCAAGATCCCTCTGTTCATTAGCATTCCTCAATGTCCTCCCCTTCACTGCATACATCCTATTTTGGTTATTTTTCCCAAAATGAAGCACCTCACACTTATCCACATTAATCTCCATCTGCCACCTTTCAGCCCACTTTTCCAAACAGTCCAAATCCTTCTGTAGTCCATGAAAACCCTCTTCACTATCCACAACTCCCCCTATTTTTGTATTGTCTGCATATTTACTCACCCTGTCATCCACTTAATGAACTACTTAATCCCTCCTCTAATACTAAGCGCAGGTGTGTGTAATGTATATTTAAGATTAGAAATGTTCTTTGGATCACAGTCCAATCTCACTGGTTGCAGGCAATTCTTGTACTGTGCACAGACGTTAGCATTAACAAAGTTCACCAGTCTTTGGTGCTTAACAGGCAAATGGTTACCACTCAAGAGGGTTCTTGCTGGTTTTCGGAGAGAGATTCCTTTTCCAGGACATCCGCAACTGATTCCTTCTCAATCAGTCTTGCTGATGAAACTTGCCCCCTTCAGGGTTCTCCAGATGATCCTCTTTCTTTCAGGTCACCTTTCACACCACCAGTCTTCTCCTTGGACCAGGCAACCTTCCAAAGTTTGCCAGCTTATCCTTCTGGAACTGATTTATGTGTCTCTCCTCTCTGTTTCACACCCTCCCTCTCTGAGAGCAAAACTCTTCTCTTCTGCCTGCAAAGATCACATGCTCTCCCAGGCAAGCTGCTGTCGATACTTCGTTGCCTCTTGCAAAAAGCACTCTGCAAAAGTCCTGCAATTCTATGTTTTAAAATGTGTGTGTGCAATCTGGTCTAACAATTCCTCCCAAACCACCTCTAAATACTCTGTCACACACATATGATAAACTTCTGATGCTTGTGAGCCACAAGACATGGACATTTTTACTCTTGCATGCATATTTTGTCACAAAATTGTATATAAATATTAAGAAATACATGTATGTAATGATATTTATTTGCTCTAAAGGTTGTCATAGCCGAAGGGTGGTATTGGGACAAGCTCCCACTGCTACACAAATGCTTTTCATGGCATGTGTCTCAAACAGCCTCTGACAACCAACTCTAATTCCTGGCCTTCATGTGTGACAGAGTTCTTACGCCCAGTGGAACTGTTCTCACTGACAGGAGAAGGGGCAAAGGCAGAGTACTGGCATCTTGAAACCAGTTTCTCCAGGCAGATGGATGTCATTAGCCACAGATGGTAACTCATCTAGGAGAGGGAAAACTTTGATTTCAAACCTCTGTTGCATTGTGACTATACCTGCTCATGGAAAGGCTTTGGGAGTAAACCCTGGGGAAATATATAGAGTCAGAATCCCAAAGGCAGCTGACTGTTGTACCCAGAAATGGCACAGCAAGTCCTGCGAGGCTGCTGGCACCAAATTGTATCAACTTTTGTTGATCCTTTGGACCTGTCATTACATGGAGAGGGGGGGGGGTCCCACTGCATGGCAACAGACAGATCATATCAATTCTGCCCTGGCCTTTGCCCTTGAGAGCCCACTCCAACTTCACTTTATAGTTTTGGACAAACACCGGAAGCAACAAAGCCACAGGCGACATTGCTCAACAAACCAGTGACTACCAGAGGTCAATACCCATGGTACATCACGACCAATGGAGGGCGCAGACACATAATAATATTTATTCATGTATGTGGTTTTTAAACAGCTAATTTGTATTGGTTTCAATAATCAAAAAGTACATATATACATTCCAAATATTTTCAAAACCCTGGCTGATCATTGTGTGTCTCCATCTTGGTTGTGAGTCATTGAAAATCCAGCTAATATGTTGTTAAGGCTGTACAAATTAGCTCTGTCAGGTGTTGATTTGTAAGGATTGCATGATGCTTAGACTTCATGAAATTCATTACAGGGTATAGTGTGAGGGCAGCCAGGGCATCAGGAGCTTCAGTGGGCGGACATCCTGGATCACAATAACACTCCACTAACTTCACTGCCAGTAATACAGCCACACATGCCACAATCACACGATCGGAAGCCACACCCACTAAAACTACCATTGTTTGCACTGGGTTGTACGATTCCTGGCTCAGCCAACGTATTTCCATGAGTCACATATTATATGTTGAAGAGTCATACGTGGCTCGTGAGCCGTGGTTTGGCTACCCCCACTGTAGCCCAAGGTTCTTAACTGCAGATGGTGTAAACAGGAGATAGATGAGAACAGAGAAGAGAGAAAAAACAATGCTGAAACTATGTGAGATGCAAAAAATAGCAATTACTGAAAATATGAAGAGGTTAGGACTTTATTCATTGGAATGTAGATGGTTGAGAGGGGATTTGATTGAGGTGTTTAAAATTATGAAGGGAATAAATAGACTAGGTGCAAGTAGACTCTTCCCCCTGAGAGCAGGGGAGGCTGAAACAAGAGGGCACAAGTTGAGGGTAAGGGGGCAAAATTTTAGGAGAAACATTAGAGGATGCTTCTTCACTCAGAGAGTGGTGGCTGAATGGAATAATCTTCTGGAGGAAATAGTTGAGGCAGAGTCAATTCTTTCATTTAAGTGGAGGCTGGATATATACATGGATAGGAGGGGGTTGAAGTTAGTTAGTTATGGGCAGAGAATAGGTGGGGGGGATCTAGTGGAGTTGTTTGAGTGAACCGGCTTGGATTTGAAGGGCTGAGATGGCCTGTTTCCCTTCCATAAACTGTTATATGGTTATATGAAATGAAAAGAAATGTTGAAAATACCCAGCAGCTGAGACAGGGATAAATGGACATGATGTTATAGGTTGATGACATTGCGTACAATGTGGCCAGTACAGATTTAAACTGGAAAGGGTAGATATCTAAAATTGTTGAAATCAATTTTGAGTCCTGAGGGCTGTTACACATTAAGAATTTTTCTTGGTTTTCAGCATCCATAGTTTAAAAAATATTTTTGACAGTGTGTTTCTGGTCTGAAAACTTCCAAGCTAAAGTCACATTTTTTTGACGCTCCTGAATAGAGGTCCTCACCAAGTTACCCTCTCTCAATCCCAATTCCATATTAATTGAACTCTAATTTGGGCTTGTAGATAGGTACAATTCAAATGTCATCTATAAATTTGTCAATGGTTGTTGGCAGAGCCACAGATGACAATAAGCAAGTGTTCAGGAGTGAAATAGATTAGCCAGCTGAGTGGTGTCACAACAACAACCTTGCCCTCAACATCAGTAAAATTAAGGAATTGATTGTGGACTTCAGGAAGGGGAAGCCAGGAGAACACAAACCAGTCCTCATCGAGGGATCAGCAGAAGAAAGGATAAGAAGCTTCAGATTCCTGGGTGTCAACATCTCTAGGACCATCATTTCAATGCAATTATGAAGAAGGCTCACCAGTGGCTATATTTTGTTAGGAGTTTGAGAAGATTTGATATGTTACCAAAGACTCTTGCAAATTTCTACAGGTGTACTGTGGAGAGCATCACTGTCTGATATGGAGATGCCAATTGTAAGGTAAAACATCATGAGATGGGAATGTGTAAGGAGTTACCCTGTACAGGGCTGTAACAAGAAGGGGAGGTGTCCTTGTACTCCTGTTAGGTAAAACATCATGAGATGGGAATGTGCAGGGCTGTAACAAGATGTGAATGCATCCTTGTACTTACAAGATAAGAGAGACATTGATGGATTGAGAGGCAGGAAGCTAGCAGGGAAAGGATAGCAACAGTTTTAGTCATTGGACAAGTAATGATATGATGATGTTCTAAGCACATATCCAAGGGTATAAAAAATCACCATTTTGCTGATAACGGCAGAATGCATTCTCCGACTAACATGGTTAGTTGCAAGTGTTACAATCCGGTAATAAAGAACAAAGAACCCTGATTTCGACTCAGCCTGGTGTTTGTCTCACTCATTCATGAACAAAGCAGACCTAACACAATGCACAGGATAGGAGGGGTGTGAACTCAGCCACCACCATCATGGGCATTAGTCTTCTCTCCATTAATTACATCTTTAGCAGGCAGTTCATCAAGAAAACAGCTTCTAACATCAAGAACCCACACCACCCAGGTCACGCCCTTTCCTCATCATCATCAGGGAAGAGGTACAGGAGCCAGAAGAGACACCACTCAACGTTACAAAAATAGTGTCTTCCCCTCTGCCGTTAGATCTCTGAATGGACAATAAACCTATGGACACTACCTCACTTCTTTCTCTTTTATTGCTGCCGCAAAGCAACAAATTTTATGACACATGTTCATGACAATAAACTTAATTTTGATTATTTATGAATCATTCGACTCACTGAAGATAAACATCTGACCATGAACCAACATTTATTTATGATAGCTGTCATGTTACAGTAGTTATGGTTTGATGATCCTCTTATCATCTGCCTTCAATTAATGCTTTTCTATTAAATGAAATGCAGACTGCTATGACAAGAGCTGAGATGCATCAATAGTGAGCTATCACTAGGCTATGGACAAAGTACTGGTAAAAGGGATTCGAATAAATAGTCAGTATGGGACATGGTGTATTTGTTGCTGTATTTTATAACTTTCTAACTTTATGTCTCTTATCTGCAACAATATCTTCTCTGGGGAAACAATAGTTTACTAATTACTTTATCACCAAGATGCTGGAAAGTACATCTTCAGTGCCCTATTAGACATTAATTTCTCTCAAGTGAATTTGGCATAGTTGATGTCTGAAGGAAAGCTCTTGAATTCTTTGTAATGAGGATTTCCATGGATTCATAGTGTTACGAGCCCAGAGGACCCCAAAACCCAGCAGCAACAGATATTCACCAAGACAAATGGTTATTTAAACAAAAGTTGCTTTTAATTATCTTTAAACATGAAAACAGGATCAAACTTTATCTAATCACTATTACCTTAACTAGCCTAACTTAACCCCCTTCTAATTCTAAGCGCACGTGCGTGTGTGTAAATTTAGAAAAGTTCTTTGACTCACAGACCAATCTCACTTTTCATTCCTCCAAAATCACTGGTTGCAGGCAATTCTTATACTGTGCACAGAATTTAACATTTATGAAGTTCACCAGGCTTTGGTGCTTGAAAGGTAAATGTTTACCACTCAGAAAGGTTCTTGTCAGTTTTCAGAGATAGATTTGTTGTTCGGCTGGACACCCACAACTGATTCCTTGTAACCAGCCACTTCAGTGTCTTGCCGAAGAAACTTGCCTCATCAGGGTTTTCCAGATGGTCTTTCAGGTCACCACAGAGTTCCTTTTTGTTTCTCTTATTTCAAGTGAAATATTAGGCAGCCAGTCCTCTCCTCTTGTATGAACCACAAGGGTTTTGACCAGGCTGAACTAAGAACTCACAACTTGTCTTACAATTGGGGTTTTTCCACAAGCTTGCCAGCTTGTCCTGTCCTAGTCCCAGCTGCTGCTGAACAGTAAAACTGCAGAACTCAATCGTCCCTCTTTCTCTCTGCTTGCAGAACCACATGACCCTCTTAGAACAGCAAGTTTCACTCCAGAGAGTCTGCGGCGCCGACAAGTTCTTTCATTTGTTGCCTTTTTGTAAAGAACAAACTATTAGTGAAGTCTCTTGGGCTCTCTCCAAAGCTTTTGCAAAGATTCTTGGAGCCAGCCTATCTAGCATGAGTAGAGCTTCAGTATTTTAAATAAGATCTGTTTTAAAGTGTTTGTATGTGACCTACACTAAAAATCCTGCCCAAATTTATCCCCAAAAACATATCTATAATCTGTCACAATAGCTATTCTCAGGGCACCTTGGACCATCAAGTTTGTGGTCTGATCAATGACCACTCACAGACACAAAGCATGTAATCAAAAGCTTTATTGATCAGAAGACCCAGACATGCCTCTACATATTGCTGGCTCACATACAAGACAGGTTTGAGGGAGGAAACTAGGTCTATCAGCTTTTATTAGGTGTATAGAGTGAATAAAAGCTCTCACAACTGGAGGGAGAACGTGTGCTTTTATTAGCTTATAATTTCATGAGGGTAGGGTCTTACAGTGGTCTTCAGAAGGGCTTAGGGTTTAGGTGGGAAACCAAAGTTATATATGGGTAGATGGGAGTGGAGCCAGCCATCAGCACAACACACTACCAGTAAATCTCAGTTCACTACAGACACCCCTTCGTGCAGAATTTATGGTCTATGGATGAAGACATTGATTCAGAAATTTTTTTTTGAAAAATATATAGTTATTTACTAATTTACAAATTTACACAATCACCAGGAGGTTCTGATGGTGTGCCTAAGCACAGGATGGCTGTGGGCTCCTTGGGTTTCCTGGTCACCTTTATGAGGGATGAGAGGTGGGCTGGGTCTCTGGCTCAAAGGTAGAGGGGGATTTCCTCCTGAACGGATTCCCTGAGGCCCTGACTAGGAGAGGCGAGAATGAGCTCTGCAGCTCATAGGGCACTTGAGGCAATGGACCCTCTGTTCCAGTGGGTGCCAGGTCCTTGATGGCGATGGTGTCTTCCCTGTCATCTGGGTACTACACATAGGCATATGTGGGATTGGCATGGAGCAGTTTCCACCAGGGTGTCGGTCTTGCTTCTTCTCATGTGCTTCCTGAGAAGAACCGGACCAGGAGTGGTGAGCCAAATTGGGAGTGTAGTTCCCGATGTCAACTTTCTCTCCAAATTGAACAGCAGTACGTGAGGAGTAGAGTGGGTCACTGTACATAGTGGCAGCTGGATAGAATGGAGTGCCATAAGAAGAACTTCCTGCCAGCGTGAGTCTGGAAGGCCCCTTGACTTGAGGGCCAGTTTGACAGCCTTCCAGACCTTGGTATTTTCCTTTTCAACCTGCCCGATCCCCCAGGGGTTGTAGTTAGTAGTCCTGCTGGATGTGATGCCCCTTTCCAGCTCTTCGATCATAAAGGATGAGCCCTGGTCTTTATGTATATATCCAGGATACCCGAACAGGGTGAAAATGGAATGTAGGGCTTTTACAACTGATGAAGTGGACATGTCTGGACCTGGGATGGTGAACAGGAAGCAGGAGTACTCATCAATGTCAGAGAGGAAGAAAGTGCTCCTGTTCGTGGAAGGGAGAGGTCCCTTAAAATCCACACTGAGCCGTTAGAAAGGCATGGATGATTTAATCAGGTGCGCCTTTGCGGGCCAGTAAAAGTGCGGCTTGCACTCTGTGCATACGTGGTCATTTCCCTGACATCTTCCAGGGAGTAGGGCAGATTGTACGCCTTGACAAAATTAACCAAGTGGGAGAGGCTGCATGAGGCTTCTGATTTTAAGGACCCTCCATTCCAAACCATTTTTGGGAGGAGGGGACCAGAATACTCTAAGGTCACACTTTTAAGGTGACACAGGAAGTCCAGACCCAACAGCTTCAGAGTACACAATTCATTAAGTACATCCAAGTTTAAATTCTCCCCCTCCCCAAAGGACAAATGTTCTATACAATGTTCTTGAATACAAGTAGAGTGTGAATGAGATGCAAGGAACATACGATAATTGGAAGGATACACCTTTAGGTTGTATTCTTGTACAGTCCATAAGTCTATGAAACTTTCAGTAGAGCCTGTATCAATTAGGCATTTAGTGGAGTGTCTGTTTAGCTTTACACACTATGGAGTTACCAAGCTGGTGAGGACTGTCCTGATCTAGGACCATCGAGGCTAGGACTCCATACTCCTTATTTGAATGGCCCCCACCACTCTGGGTTGCCCACAGGAAAGATGGCGTTGACCTCGTGGCACAGCAAGATGGCCACCCTCCTTCCTCTTCTGACAATGACAGCGCCATTTGAATTTGAGTCATTGTAAGATTGTCGCTGAGCCTTTTTGCACTGTTTTCTCACTGCCACACTCCTTCAGCATGAGGCGCAGCAAGTGGGTTCAGGCGAATTTTAGGGCTGGAATCGGATCTGGGAGTGGTGCAGGCTGTGGACTTCCCTAGGCTTCCCCTCGCCCAATGTCCTATAGCCAGGCAACGAGATCAGGGGTGCTGGCTCTTGCCACAGAAAAAGCACTCCCTAGCTTGGGAGCACTCCCTAGTACAGGAAGTGGCAGCCGTTAAGGCAGGGATAGCAGGAGCAGCCGGTCCTTGGAAGGGGTCACCTGGGCAAGAAAGTTCACTAGCTTCGAGGTTGTCGTTCTCAAGCTTGGCCTGTTCCAGTGACTTGGCCAGTTCAATGTGACTAGTCAGGTCCTTTTTACCCAACTCGAGCAGTTGCTGCCTCATGTACCTTGAACAGATCCCATGACTAGAGAGTCCCAGATCTGTTATTCCTCATGAACATGGCTCATAGACACTTTGTACCTGCACTTCTTGGCAAGTGTCCACAGATCCAATAGGTAATCGGTGATGGTCTCTCCTGGCCACTGGCGAAGTAGAACGAGTCGGTCCCTCGATTGGACCTTGTTTTGCAACTTCAGGTACTGATCCTTCAATGCCTCGATGGCAGCATCATATGTAGAGCAGTCCCTAATGACTGCATACCCTTTAGTTCCTACCCTTGAAACGAATGCGGACCTCCTGAGTTCATCGGTGTGGAATTCGTCTCTGGTCATGTTCAGGTAGGCTTGGACACAGTCTAGCCAGTACGTGAACTCCTCAGCTATGTTGAGGGACAGAGGGTCTGTCAGCAGCGTGCCAGGCTTGAGCAGCGGTTCTATCGTCTAATAAAATTGTAGTGTGAATAAAAGCTCTCATGACTGGAGGGAGAACAAATGCTTTTCTTAGCTTATAACTGAGGGTAGGGTATTACAGTGGTTTTCAGAAGGGCTCAGAGTTTAGGCAGGAAGCCAGGGTTATACATGGGTAGGTGGGAATGGAGCTGGGAGACAGAGCCCCCCTTGGGAGTGGGGCTTTGGGTGGCAGTACCCCCATTTGGAAAATTTTTGAAAATTTTCACACAGAATTACCAGTTTAAAGCCTCTTTTATTGCATTTCAAACTAAAATCAGACATTACAAAATATTAACATTTTTATTATCTTTATTAACTTTGAAAATACTTATCCTTACAGTCAATTTATTCTTTTCCTTCTCCATGCCTTTTTGTTACCTTCATGGTCTGTTCACTGCTTTATTCCACCTTGTTCCAGTTACAGTGAACACCGCTGCCTTATTCCACCTTGTTCCCGGTTACAAAGAACACCACTGCTTTATTCCACCTTGTTCTGGTTACAATGAACACCGCTACTTTATTCCACCTTGTTCTGGTTACAATGAACACCGCTACTTTATTCCATCTTGTTCCCGGTTACAATGAACACCGCTGCTTTATTCCACCTTGTTCTGGTTACAATGAACACCACTGCTTTATTCCACCTTGTTCTGGTTACAATGAACACCACTGCTTTATTCCACCTTGTTCTGGTTACAATGAACACCGCTACTTTATTCCATCTTGTTCCCAGTTACAATGAACACCACTGCTTTATTCCACCTTGTTCTGGTTACAATGAACACCGCTACTTTATTCCATCTTGTTCCCGGTTACAATGAACACCACTGCTTTATTCCACCTTGTTCTGGTTACAATGAACACCGCTACTTTATTCCACCTTGTTCTGGTTACAATGAACACCACTGCTTTATTCCACCTTGTTCTGGTTACAATGAACACCGCTACTTTATTCCATCTTGTTCCCGGTTACAATGAACACCACTGCTTTATTCCACCTTGTTGTTGACTTTCAAAAAATGCTGGCCGCTGCTGATAACTGCTCTCTCCCCATTAAAGCCCTGCTCCAGCCAGGAGCCTGAGGTCCTCTGCACTTCTGCTCAAAGATAGCAGTGAGAAGACCAATGCGCCCCAATCCAAGCTCCTGATTGTGGAAATAATTCATAAACACAAAAATGGATTTTAAAAACGCAGAAATCCACGGAAATGAGGAAATTTCACATGCCCGGATAATGGCATTATTCTGATAGAATTCTGGTTAATAATGGCAAAATTCAATACACTTTCCTAATCACCTTACCTGTCAGATCTGCATCCATCAGGGACATATTTATGTGGCTCACTGAAATAACTTAATCTCAACCTTTTGCTTTCAGCCACTGAACTAATTTTTAATCCAATTTGCCACTTTTTCTTCTCAATTAATTTGATATTTTAAACTTAGACAACTTGCAAAAATACACATCAACATCAAATTCACATCAACATCAAACTCTTGCTGACATTGCTTGATAGCATCTCAAAAAAATTCAATTAGATTTGTAAGACACAAATGAGCTGTGACACACCTGTGTGGAAACACTTAAGCTATATGTATCTCTAATGCTGTCCTAAGATTTTTTTTTCAATAATTTGCCCACCTTTTATGTCAGAACTGCTGACCCACGTTACTTGGTCTATGTCCTCTTCATCCTTTAAACAAAGCATCAATGCAACAATCTTACAACCTTCTGGCATCTCACCTGCAGCCAAAGTGCATTGGAAATTTATAGTTAGACCCTGTGCTATTTCTTTCTATGTTTCTTTTAAGAGCTTGGGAAACATTTAAAAGGTTCTGGTCATTAATCCACTCTTAAAGATGCTAAATGTTTGATGCTTGTCACCTTCAAATCTTTAATGTCCACCTACTCAAGGCATTATGATAAAGATCATATTGTCGATCAATGGATATCTTATTAGAAAACTTAATTCCAAGATTATTCTAAGATGTTTGATGAACTCTAGATATTTTATTCCCAACCATATGCAAAACTATAATTTTAGACTTTTAAGAATTTATTTATGTTGTAAACAATCTGCCTTCAGAAATTATTGTCAGCTACAAGATGGTAATATTATAAATTTTAAAACTGCATGATTGTCAGAAATGATTGCCTACTGATTATAATGATTCTTTAATTATCTTCTGCATAAAGCATGTTTTTACATTATTTTGTATTGACTCACAACCCTCATCTCAGTACTCTTGAAGGCAGTGGTTTTCAAACTGCTCCCCTAAACTCACATTCCACCTTAAGCAATCGCTATGCAATAAGTGCTCTGTGATTAGTAAGGGATTGATTAAGGTGGTATGTGGGTGGAAAGAAAAAGTTTGAAAACCACTGTTTTAAACATACCTAATTAACTCGTTATGTGCACGGTTTCATAATTCCAAAGGAAATGGACCAATGACAATTTTTCTCAAGCAAATCATTTCAGTCTAGAGCAATGGTTCTCAACCTCTCCTTCCCACTCACATACCATCTTAAGCAAATCTTTATCAACCACAGAGCACTAATGGCATACAGATTGTATAAAGTGGAATGTGAGTTTAGGGGGCAGTTTGAAAACCACTGCTCTAAGGGGTGAAAGCACATTGTTGTGTAAATTGGTTATCTCTTAAAATATTTGAGAAAATTTACAATCTGGCAAAAGTTAAGTAAATAATTCAGAGTTTTTATTCCCTCTGAAGAATAAATAGAATATACCTTCAAAGTTTCTGTGGAGTTTGCCTGAAAGTGTTCTTGGATGAGAGAGTCAACATTACAGAGGTACTCTGGATTCAGGGTTGGGGTTTGGCAATGTAAAAACTGCCACAATCACAGCACCTCTACCATTTCTGCACAATATCCCAACATCACTATAAAATATCCACTTTCCAAATCCCCACTTGCCTCCTCCATCTACACCCACTAATGATAAATGGGAAAGTAGATTATTTTGTTTTTAAAGGATTGCCCTATGGTTTCTCAGTTGTTGAAAATTCCGTATTTTACCTGGATCGGCTGTCTAATTGACCACCTTCCAGGAGGAAAAAATAAAAAACAAGGATGTCCTGTCGAATTTGAAGTATAAAGCTTTGAGGGATGCCTCAGCAGGGTAGCTGAGTTCCCTTTCAAACATTCACTGCAAAGCCAACTCATTGGTTACCTTTAAAATGAATATAATGAATCCAATATTAAGAGGGTGAGGAGCGTGTGGGGGAAAAAAGCCAGTCATTGAGGCACTCAAACAGGGATGTGGAGGTCCTGTGTAATTCTTGTAAAATAATACTTCCATTTCCAGAGCGGTTTATATTTAGATAATTTTAGGAGTACAAGTGAACTTAGTCCAAGTCTGGTATCATGCATAGACTAGTCAAGGAGGTCAGATGGTCAGAATTCTATATCTGAAGGCCATTAATGAATTACTACAATCCCGTAATTTTATTTGTAGTCCACATTGCCAAATAAGAGTACACCCTGTTCTGCAAACTCAATTACTTTGGCACTGTTTGTAAAGGAATAAACAGCATTAAATTTATCTACATGCATTTAAGCACTTTTGAAACACATGCAAGTTTCATGTGCTGTTATGGAACAAAATTGGAGAAAAGATGCAAGCCATGTGCAGCTTAAAATCATAAGATGGGAATGAACTATTTGTCTAGTGGCCAACTCAGAAAGACCCTGAAGACCCAGGAGCAGTGGAAAACCTAGACACACCGGCTACAGTATTAGAGAGCTTAATTAGACTTTCAATTACCTAGAGAATTTAGAAACTTGTGGCCAAAGCTGAATTCAAAAGCAACTATCACAAATTATTCTAAATGTTCATTATTATCCTCCATTAAATTTGTTTAACAATTGGATTCAAAACTACACCATATTTTGTAGGGGGAGGGGAACCAGAGTGATAGAGCAAATAGTGAGGTGGAGAATAGTAAGGGTCATGAGAGGACTGCATGTAAAGACAGAAAGCAGAGGTATGTACATGATAGAAATGATCTCGGATGCATCTATTTCAGTGTGAGGCAGATGAGCTAAGGGCATGGATTTGCACGTGGATTATAGCATTATTTCTATTAGTGAGACAGTTGCAGAAGGGGCAGGATTGGCATTTTAATGTTCCGGGGTTCCGGTGTTTCACACATGATAGAGGGAGAGAAATGATTGGGGGAGGATTGTCATTGCTAGTCAAGGAAAATATCACAGCTGTACATAGACAGGACAGCTCTCTGGACTCACCTACAGAGGTCATATGGGAGTGATTTTATTATAGAGTGCCCAATAGTCCGAGAGAATTGTAGGCGCAAATCTATCAAGAGATAGCAGACCATTGTAAGAAACAGGAAGTTGTGGTAGTAGGAGATTTTAACTTTTCACATATTGAATGGGCCTCTCAAAGTGTAAAAAGACTGGATGGCTTGGAGTTTGTCAAATGTGTACAGGAAAGTTTTCCTAATCAATATGTAGAGGTATTTACAAGAGAGGATGCAGTACTTGATTTCATCTCAGGGAACCAGGCAGATCAGGTGATAAAAGTCTGTAAGTGAGCATTTGGTTCCAGTGGCCATAATGTCGTAGTTTCAAGGTAATTGTGGATAAGGATAGGTCCAGTCCTTGAGTTGAGGTTCTAAATTGGATAAAGGCCAATTTTGTGGAAATGAGAAAGGATCTCAGAAGAGTCGATTGGAAGAAGCTGTTTTCTAGCAAAGATATGTCTGGCAAGTGGAAGGCCTTGAAAGGTGAAATATTGAGGGTGCAGTGTTTGCATTTTCCTACCAGGATTAAAGGGAAAATTAACAGGCATAGGGAACCTTGGTTTTCAAGGGATATTGGTGATATGATTAAGAAGAAGAGAGTATGACAAGTATTAGCAACAAGGAGCAAATGAGGTATTTGCAGAGTATGGAAATTGTAAGAGAACACTAAAGAAAGAAACTGGGAAGCCAAAAAACAAGGTATGAGGGTGCTTTGGCAGATAATGTGAAGGTAAATCTGAAGGGTTTCAACAAGTATATAAGAGTGAGAGGGTAAGAGTAAGAGCATAGAACAAAATTGGCCCACCAGAGGATCAAAGTGTTCAACTATGTGAGGGGCCTCAAAAAATGGGGAGATCTTAAATAGTTTTTTTGCATCAATATTTACTCAAGAAGCTGGCATATTGATAGAAGGGAAACAAATGGAAGTGTCATGAAACATATGGAGATTAAGGAAGAGGAGGTGATTGCTGCCTTATAGCGAATAAAGAAAGACAAATCCATTGGACAGGATATGATATTCCTTCGGACTTTGAGGGAGACAAGTATTGAAATTGTAGGGGCCCTGAAGGATATATTCAAAATATCCTTAGAAATGGGAGAGGTGCTGGAGGATTGGAGAGTAGCTCATGATGTCCTGCTGTTTAAGAAAGCGTCCAAAAGTAAACCAGGTAATTATAGGCCAGTGAGCCTAACGCCAGTAGTAGGTAAATTACTGGAAGAAGTTCTGAGAGAAAGGATATGGGTTTATGATGAAATTGTACAAGGCATTGGTGAGGCCAAATTTGGAGTACTGTGTACAGTTTTGGTCACCAAATTATAGGAAAGATATAAACAAAATAGAGAGAGTGCAGAGAAGGTTCACGAGAATGTTGACAGGATTTCAAGGTTTGAGTTACAGGGAAAGGTTGTGCAAACTGGGGCTTTTTTCTCTGGAGCGTAGAAGATTGAGAGGGGACTTGATAGAGGTGTTTAAGATTTTAAAAGGGACAGACAGAGTAAATGTGGATAGTCTTTTTCAATTAAGAGTGGGGGAGATTCAAAATAGAGGGCATGGTTTAAGATTGAAGGGGGAAAATTATAAGGGGAACATGGGGGGAAATTTCTTTACGCAAAGGGTGGTAGGGATGTGGAATGAGCTTCTGACAGACGTGGTCGAGGCGGGATCATTGGTTACATTTAAGGAAAGACTGGATCGTTACATGGATAGGAGAGGACTGGAGGGGTATGGACCGGGTGCTGGTCAGTGGGACTAGGAGGGTGGGGATTTGTTACGGCATGGACTAGTAGGGCCGAACTGGCCTGTTCTGTGCTGTAAGTGGTTATATGGTTAGATAGGTATTTGGACAGCCGTGGGCTGATTAAGGACAGTCAGCATGGCTTTGTGCATGGTAGGTGGTGTTTAGTATTCTCTTAAATTTTCTATATTCTGCAAGAACCTCATTTGTAGAGTTTTTCAAGGAAGTTACCAAAAGTTATCAAGAAGGTAGATGAAAGAAAGGCTGTGGATGTTGTCTACAAGGACTTTAGTGAGGCCTTCGACAAAATGCCACATGGGAGGTTAGTATAGAAGTTTAAGTCACTGGGTATCCATAGAGTGATTGTAAACTGGATTCGAACTTACCTGAGTGGGAGAAAACAGAGTGAAAGTGGATGGATGCTTCTCAGTCTGGAGGTCTGTGAAGGGTGGTGTGCCTCAGATATCTATGTTGGGACCATTGTTATATATTGTCTATATCAATTATCTGCATGATAACATGGAAAAAAAGATCAGCTTTTGCTGATGACTCCAAGATAGGGACAGTGAGAAAGATTTTCAAAGCTTGCAGAGGGTTCTGGACCAACTGGGAGAATGGACCAGGAAATGGATGATGGAGTTTAATACACATGAGGTATTGCATTTTGGAAGGGTAAATCAAAGAAGGACATACATTGTAAATGGTAGGGCACTGAAGAGAGTGGAGGAGCAAAGAGTCCTGGGGATACAGGTACATTGTTCCCTGAAGGTGGCGTCACAGGTGGACAGGGTTGTAAAGAAAGCCTTTGGCATTTTAGCCTTTATAAATCAAAATATTGAGTATAGAAGTTGGGATGTTATGTTGAAGTTATTTAAGACATTGATGAAGCCAAATTTGGAATATTGTGTACAGTTCTGGTCACTTAGCTACAGGAAGGATATCAATATGATTGAAAGAGTACAGAGAAGATTTATTAAGATGTCTCTAGGTCTTCAGGAATTGAACTACAAGGAAAGATTAAACAGGTTAGGACTTTATTCCTTGGAACAATGAAGAGTAAGAGGAGGTTTGAAAGAGGTTTACAAAATTATGAGGGTTATAGAAAGAGTAAATGTGAATAGGCCATCTGATGCAGTGGGTGCGGACTCAATCGAGTTTTATAGTTGGATGGGAGAGGTCTGGAGGATTATGGAATGGGAGCAGATTATTGGGATTAGCTGATCGATGGTCAGCACAGACTAGAAGGGCTAAATGGCCTGTTTTCTGCGCTATAACATTCTATGGTTCTACAGAAAGAGAAAGAGGAAGAAAGCTAATTGGGATGTGTCCTGACCGCTTGCACAGATCAACTGGAGGACATATTCACTGGTATTTTCAATCTCACCCTGCAACTTGCCACAGTTCCCATCTGCTTCAAAAAAGTTATTGTGGTAACTAATCCCAAAGAAAAGCTAAATAATGGGCCTAAATGTCCACCATCAATGAAGTGCCTTGAGAGGCTGGTCATCACTCACATCAGCTCTAGATGATCAGCCAACTTAGACCCACTTTAATTTGCTTTCCATCCAAACAGATCCACAGCAAATTCCATCTTCCGGGCTCTCCACTCACCCCTGAACACCAAGCACACCTATGTTAGACTACAGTTCTGTCTTCAATACCATTGTGCCGAGCAAAGTCATTCCCAGACTTTGGAACCATATTCTCAGCACACCCATTGCAACTGGATCCTTAACATTTGCAATCAGTAAAGAAGGGTAATATTACGAGTGATCACACTCAAAATCAACGCTTCTCAAACATGACCACCCAGTCTCCACTACATTCCCTTTACAGCCACAACTGTACAGCCAAATACCATTCTAAACATCTTCAAATTTCTTGATGATGCCACTACAGCAGACTGGATAACAAATAATGATGAGACAGAATACAGGAAGGAGATTTTAAATCTAATGGCATGGTGCTGAGATAACAACTCTCTCTTGACATCAATCAGATGAAAGAGATAATTGCTGACTTCAGGTAAGGGGGAAGAGACCACAGCATGGTCCACATCAATGGCACTTGAGTGGAAGAACTAGATAGGAATAAACATCTCCAATGACTTGACCTGGGACAAATAAGTTGATGCAACAAATACGAAAGGGCACCAAAGCCTCTACTGTCCATCAACACTAAGGAAATTTCAGCAACTTCGACAGGAGCAGCAGCAAAGGGATACTCATTTTGTGCATTGGGATCTGCTTGCTCAAGATTAAAAGCTACAGAAGTTGGGAAGTCCAACTCAGAACATAACACAAGCTCCTCTCCCCTCCAATAGAAAGAACAATGGGATCCTATTTATGACATTCCATTCAGAGGCTTTGTACACAATATGATTCAAATATTTGAAATTAACAAAAGGAAAGACATGACATCTGAGATCATAGCTGCCCGAGAAGTAATGCTAGTCACAAAATTAGCTTTTTCTCCTATAAAGTGTAATTTTAAAGACCAATCTAAGCCTGTAGAAGGATCAGGATAAAAACATAATGCTGGAGAAGCTCAGCAGTTCAAGCAGTGTACTTGTGGAGCAAAGATTAACATACATAACCCATGTTTCGGGCTTGAAAACTATTGATCTTGCATTTAGGCAGATTTACCAAAATATGAACTTGCATCAGTCATCATGTATATGCTTTCAAAACCTGAAATTGCAAATGAGCCCAAAAAGAACTTCAAAGTTCAAATTTATTGCAGTGAACATCACATATTGCATCACATATAGGCCAGGCAGATTTCTACATAATGGTAGTGCAAAAAATTGTAATCAAGAAAAGAGAAATACAGAAAAATAATCAGTAATAAATAATCTGCAAAGTAAGAGCCCTTAAATAAGTCTCTGAGTCTGGTGGTGGCAAGGTACCAACTGTTCCAGTCAATGCAGAGCATTCTTGTGGCTGTTCCCCTCAACAATAAATATACTGGGAGTCACAAGATGTAGAGGAGCTGAACGGACGGACCCCACAAGAGCTCCTTAACACAATCCTGTAAAATTGACTGAAAAATGCTAGAAAAAGAGAAAACAAAGCCCAAAAATCATTACAGCTTGGGTAAGAAGAATAGACCAGCCCTCCCGGAAATGGGGGAGACCGACGGGCAGAGACAAGTGCCTTTGGAGCAACCGCACCGGATAGATGGGATGTATGAAGAGCCTGACATTATGATAGGGGGCCTGGGGCCAGCAAACAGCAGACCAGCACCGACGATTGGCAATGTGATGAGCATCGTACAATTACCAGCTAATAAAATTGAGACCCTAGACGGGAGGGCCCAAAAGATAATGGGTTGGCAAAGTGAAGGTTGCTCTTGCCACTCTAACCAACCGCATGGCAGCCGACAAAGACAAAATGGAGGTCGTGGAAGACATATTGGAGAAAATTGAAATGATACAGATGCCTAGAAAGTGGAAAGAGAGAGACTGCTGGACAAACTGGATTCACTAGAAAATTATAACAGGCGGCAGAAAGTAAGAATTGTGGGGCTAAGGGAAGGGGTGGAGAGACAAGATTCGGTGGGATTTTTCAGGAAATGGATCCCGAAGATCCTCAGAATAAACGGGTATAACGAGCCCATTGTAATTGAGAAGGCCCACTGAACCTCTGGTCTCCGACCAGAACCGAACCAACACCCACGCCCGGTATTGATAAGACCGCAAAAATCTTAAGACAGGGAGATGATACTCCACGTGGCCAGGGAACATGATGGATCATAGATAGACTAAGAACCAAGGATCATCTTTTTCCCTGATTTGTGTGGCACTGGTCAAGAAGAGGAAAGAATTCAATGTCATTAAAAGAACCAAAAAAATGGGATATGCCCTATTGTACCCAGCGACATTATGCATTGATAATGCCAGGGGTGAAAGAAAATATTTAAAAGGTCCCTGAGAGGCAATGGAGCTGACACAGAAAATGAAAGGAAGACCTGAAGGGGAGATGGAAAAGCAAGGAAAATTGAATAAGGGACAAAGGGCATAAGGGATAAGGAAAATAATGAGATATCCTTTTCCTTGACAGTTTTTGTATAATGCAAAAATGGATAACAAAGCAATATAGCACATAATTTAAGGGATGTAATAATAATAGGAGGAGAGAATGATAGTCGATGTAATTATTGTAAATATATACAATGAGGAGTGGGAAAGATAACCAAATAGAAGGTTAAAAGCTTCAATGAGAACAGCAGGTGGGCCGGCTTGAAGGGGGTCAATGGCATCAAGGGATTAGCTATTGGTGCCAAAATAAAAAGGAGAACATTTAGTAAATATAGAGAAGAGATTTGTTGCTTTTTTCTGTCTTTTCTCTTTTATGTTTTTGTTTCAGCGGAGCCGCCAATGTGAAGGAAAGAAATACTTGAAGTGAGGCATGCACACAGCTGTAGAAGAACATATGTGGGCTTCCAGAAACAGATAAGCATAAACATAGATATCAATGAATAAGATATTAAAATTTGTGAGTATTAATATAAATGGATGGAATGAAAAAGAAAATGAGTTTTGGCCCACCTCAAAAAATTAGGGACAGATATAGCGTTTGTACAGGGAACACATCTCAGAAAGTATGAACATACCAAACTAAAAATAGATTGGATGAGACAAGTAATATCGTCTTCATATAAT